>NW_022196913.1:54302624-54314467 GCF_008632895.1 Mastomys coucha | reverse complement strand
TTTTTGGAGGGGAAACTAGGAATGGAGAAATTTACATGTAAATAAAGAAAATATCTAATTAAAAAAATTTGTATACACCTTCCAGCAAGGGAAATTCGATTCCCCAGGCACGTAGCAAAGAGCAGGGACACAATGCTCAGAGCAGGGAAGCCAAGGAGCTACAACGGCAGTGAGGGTCAGGAGAACAGAGGCCAATGAGAAGAGATAAAGAAAAAGACATTTGGTGAGAGGAGTGAATGCAAAGATCCTGAGGTAGGGATATTCTTGACTCCTAGAGCTGCACAGAAGGCCATGGAAGGCCAGGAAGAGAGATGGGCACTTCAAGTTTAATGGGAAATGGTTGAGGGGTCTAGTGAGAACAATGAAGTTCATGGATATAGAGGTGGGGGGGCAGTAGATGGTGCCAGGAAACTTGGTAAGGTTGAGTGGGTTCAGAAACCCCAGTACCCTCATACCTGAGGATGGTAGGTATGCCATCTACTCCTGACCAGGTTCCTGTCCTGGAACACATGACCACAGCACCCCTTGATGAAGACATGACAATCAGTCACATTAAGGGCACTGCCCGAAGCCCCTCCACATGCAGATGAGGCATCCCTAACATCTCAGACCAAGCCAATAGAAAGCATCTGCTTTTAGACCTCAACCCACCCCAAAAATGTATATAAGACCCTGTCCACAAGGAATAAAGCCCGAGAGTTATTTATTAAATGTATATAAGGCCCTGTCCTTAAGGAATAAAGTACGAGAGTTATTTATTAAATGTATATAAGACCCTGTCCTCTATAGTAGAGGATTGCAAATTCGATCATCAATAGGAGGAGAGGACCTCGGCCCTGTGAAGGTTCTGTGCCCCAGTGTAGGGAATGCCAGGGCCGATAAGTGGGAGAGGGTGGGGTGGCAGGCATGGGGAAGGGGGTGGCAACAGGGGTTTGTTTTTGTTGTTTTTGTTTGTTTCTTTGTTTTTTGGAGGGGAAACTGGAAAAGGAAAAATTTACATGTAAATAAAGAAAATATCTAATAAAAAATTTTTCAAAAAAAAAAAAGGCCCTGTCCACAAGGAATAAAGCGTGAGAGTTATTTATTAAATGTATATAAGACCCTGTCCTTAAGGAATAAAGCGCGAGTTGTTTATTAAATGTACATAAGGCCCTGTCCACAAGGACTAAAGCACGAGAGTTATTTATTAAAGATGGACTGGGAGCATCTGTCATAGACGAGCTATAACACTTTGGGGAAGAGAGTTCTCTCCCAAAACTTTCACCTACCACGGTCACTTCCTGCTAGGTAGCCCTGACCTTGGCTGCTAGCTGCTGCAGCCCACTAGCTAGCAGAGCCCCCCAACACTGGCTCCACATAGCTTCCCCCGGCCCCCAACCATTGCACTAATTCTTCAGCTGTGGCTGCTGAAGAGACATGCCCAGCAAACTGGAAACTGCCTCCCTGGCCTTCAGTTAGAAAGACACACACACACACACACACACACACACACACACACACACACACACACACTCCTCCTGCCCCAGCCGCTTAGTGCTAGCAGTTTCGTGTTACAGTTATCCTTCTTCAGAGAGGTCAGAAAGCCAGCTACAGCCTCCGCAGCCCCTCCTTCCTGGGAGTCAGTCCACTGCCTTTCCTCATTAAGGCTTCTGAAAACCCCAATGATGACTAACTGAGGTATTTGGCATTGTGTTGTTGTCTAGCACTGCTAGTCCTGAATCAGATAGCACCTCTCTATTAATGTGACAGAATTCCCAAGATAGTCAAGTTTTTTTGTTTGGCTTTTTTTTTTTTTTTTTTGTTTTTTTTTTTTTTTTTTGGTTGTTTGGTTGTTGTTTTATTAGATTTTTTTTTATTTACATTGCAAATGATACCCCATTCCCGGTGGTTTCCCCTCCAAAAAAAATCCTATTACCTCCCCCAACCCCTGCTCACCAACCCACCCTCTCCCACTTCCTGGCCCTGGCATTCTCCTACACTGGGGCATAGAGCCTTCACAGGACCAAGAGCCTCTCCTTCCATTGATGATCAACTAGGTCATTCTCTGCTACATAGGCAGTTGTAGCCATGAATCCTACCATCTGTACTCTTTGGTTGGTGGTTTAGTTCCTGGGAGCTCTGAGGGTACTAGTTAGTTCATATTGTTGTTCCTCCCTGTTTGTTTGTTTTTTGAGACAAGGTTTCTCTGTGTAGCCCTGGCCGTCCTGGAACTCACTCAGTAGACCAGGCTGGTCTCAAACTCAGAAATCCGCCTGCCTCTGCTTCTAAGTGCTGGGATTAAAGGCGTGTTCCACCATGGCCCGGCAAGTTTTAAAGAGGAAAGATTTTGGCTCAGTTTCAGTTCCTGCTCACTCGTTCTTGTTGCTTTGAGCCTGTAGACACAGCACATTCTGGTGGTATGAGATGGCAAACTGTTTGCTTTGTGGTATCTAAAAGTAGACTCTCAATTCTTATCACCCCAAAGAGATACCCTCAATGACTTAACTTCCTCCTACTAGGCCCTATATATTTCATTTGAGAGAGTTTCCTGTATCTAGGCTAGACTCAAATTCGCTATGTAGTTGGAAATCGCCCTGAATTTCTGACCTTCTCCACCCTTTGCTCAGTGTGTGCACAGTACATGAGTTACTGTAGGCTGGAGACTGAACCTAGAGCTAGGTACACTAGGTAAATGAGTCACATTTCTTGGTCTCAGGTCCCACCCTTTAAAAGTTCCATCTACCAATAAAGTCTATTTTATCAAGCCTTTAACATGGGCTTTGAGGGGCATTCCAAATCAAAATGACAAAGTTTAGACTTTTCAAATGAGGCTGGCTTCACTCCCATCTGGGTTCCAAGGCATGTAAGGCAGACCAGGCCTGCCAGAGTACCTCAGTCATAGAAAGGCACAAGAATGGATATTAGACTAGGCCGGCCCCCTCACATCTCCACTGGCTCTCAATTCTGTGTCTTTTGTTTGAATTATTATGAAACTGAGAAAAATCACAATCTCCAGCCCCTGTGGGAATCCCTCACAAGGAAAATGCTTCTGTATTGGGCCGCACAGTTGGGAATCTTTGAAGTTTTGCCTCTTGTGAGTTAGAGTCTACATGCTGACACCCGCAGGACTGGGGCAGCTGGAGGAAATGTTGGGCTGGGAGCCCCTTCCACATGGGCTGCAGGAAACCCCTAAGGAAGAGGCAGCATAGGCCTGTGCCATCTGCCTAAGACTGGTAGGTCAGTGGGGGCCTTTCAAACCCATGGTCTGCAATCCCAGATAACCTGGAGACCTGCAGGTTACAAATCCTACACATGGTGCTTACAATCCCTTGGAAGCCCACAAGACAGCGCTCATGAAATCCAGGTGGAAACAAAGCTATCTCAGCTCCTGGGTGGAGAGACCTCTCATCAGCCTTAGCCCGATCAGAGAGTCCTTCTCCCCTGGCCATGACCCACACCAACTGTGGCATTTTCTGGTAAGTAGATAGCTGATTGACAAAGTCCCTGAATGAGAGCAGCATTTTGTTTTATGGGTGGGAAGAAAGTAGCTTTCTGTCTTTGTTGATGGTGTGATGGGCCATGCAGAGCCAGCAACAGCTCCTGAAGCCAGTTTGTAACCTGCCTGCTCTGGGGATGGAGCTACATGGAGAGGAGATGGCGAACAGAAGAACAGGCTTGGTGATGCATAGCTGGGCATTTTGCAGGTTGAGGTGGGAGAACTGAGTTCCAGGCCAACCTCGACTACCTAGCAAGATCCTATCTAAAAACAAAAAGTCATGTGATAGTGAGCTTTCCGTTAAAGTTACAAAATATCTGAGGTAATTAAGAAGGGTTCACTTTGGTTCAAGATTTTTACAGGTTTTAGCTCATGTCTTGTGTCCTGTGCTTTCCAGTCTGCAGTGAGGTGGAACATCATGACCAGAGCATATGGTGAGGCAAAACCACTTACCTCATCAGCCAAGGAACAAAAGGACAGGATGAAAGGACCGGTGTTGCCACAGTCACCAGCAGAGTCACATCAGATGAGTCAAAATCCACTCACAAGACCCCAGTTCACAGAGGCTCTACACCCTGGGGTGTAGAATTTGAGGAACACACACACACAAACACAGCAGCCAAAACCTGACCAAGCTCCTCTTGTGTACTTAGGTGCCTTCCCACAGTTCAGACACACAACATGAGTCATCAGAGAAACCAGCTTCCAGCTGTTTACAACCAAAAGCACTATAATCAGCAGAGACGAAGACTCATCTCCCCTAATGTAAAACCAGCATTATCCGAGTCAAGCTGTGAATACCACTTAGTACTCCAGGTCAGAAGAAAACCAAGGAGGAAGCTGGATCCCAGGCAGCCTCCTGAGAGAAAGGCCGATAACCTGGACTTCGAGGGGCCTGGGGCTGTAGCACAGGAGGAAGATGTCTGCTGTGATACCCCTCAAAGCCACCACTGGTCTGGTCCAAGAGCCAAGATGGAGCGTTGGCCTGCAGCTGGAGCTGAAGGAGACTTCCAGCCTGTCTCCAGCTCCACAAGTTCTGACAAGCAAGCTTTGAGCTGCAGTAATAAGCTCTTGGAACCCAATGGGCACAGTCTGTTCTAGGGTCATTTTAAACTTTTAGCATTTCATCACAGGAACACACCAACCACAGTGTGCTTGCGTGCCCATCAGTTAGCTCATAAGCAAGTAGATTTTTTTGTTAGTATGAATAATAGTGGTATAAGTCTTTGAGTTTAAGTCTTTGAGTAGATGTTTCATTTTATTGCTCTTGAGTAGAATTCTTGGGCTAAGCTGGCATTGGGAAATGCATATCTCATTATTCAAGACTCGGAGGTAGATAGATTACTAACAATCCTAGGCCAGCCTGAGCTATAAATAGCAGAATGTATGTATATCTAAAAAAAATAAAGAAAAATTGTAGCTGGTTGTGATGTTACATGCCTGTAATCTCAGCACTGGGAAGACAAGGAGGAGAATCAGAAGTTCAAAGTCACCTTGGCTACATACAGAGTCAGAAGCCAGCCTGGGCTACTTTAGAACCTGTTTCAAAACAAAAAGTTATAGACATAGAAACTCCTGGGTCTTTTTTTTATTGTGTGTACTATGTGTATGCATGACACATGTACACGATGTGTAGGTGCATAGGTGCTTTGTGGGCAGTGCACCTAGGGGTGTAAAGACAACTTTGAGAGTATGTGCATGTGTGTAGCATTTATTTATTTTTTTTAAAGATTTATTTATTTATTATATGTAAGTACACTGTAGCTGCCTTCAGACACACCAGAAGAGGGCGTCAGAACTCATTACGGGTGGTTGTGAGCCACCATGTGGTTGCTGGGATTTGAACTCATGACCTTCTGAAGAGCAGTCGGTGCTCTTACCCGCTGAGCCATCTCACCAGCCCTGTGTGTAGCATTTATATGTGCATGGTATATATACATGTACCTGGTGACTTGTGTGATATGTATATGCAATGCACATATGTGTGGTATTTATATGTGCATGGCATGTATGTACATGTACCTGGTGATGATGTGTGATGTGTATATGCAGTGCACATGTGTGTGGCATTCAACTGTTTTGCTTTGCTAATGACCTTTAGATACTTATGTTTTGATTTGTGGGTTTTTTTTTCTAACGCATCTATTCAAGCATTTCACTCAACTTTAATTGGGTTGCCTGTGAGATCTTGATCAACAAAATGGACAAGGTCCAGACAGACCATCTATAAAAACAGAACTTTGACCTCACCCACAATGACCTGAACAGGAAGGCAACCCTTATCTGTAGAAACCAGCCTAGGAGGGCAGCCTTTGTGGGTAGCCTACAGGAAGCGGGATGCTATCTCTAGGGACTTCTAGGAAGCTAAATATTAACCTCTAGAACAATCAGTCCCAAACACCAGGACCTGATCAATAACCTGCTTCCAACTCAGGACCAACCAGAAAGCCAAATACACTCCCCTCTCTGATCCAACCTCCCTATCCACAGCCTCCAAGTAATTCCCCTCCCCGCCAGAAAGCCTCTTCTTCTGTTTGCCTCCTGATGTGCAAGGGCCTGCTCCACTGAGCAACAGCCTCTGCTCTTCATACATCTGTAGTCTTCATTTGTTTCAACACTTGCCATCTTACTGTTGACCTACAAGAGAGCCAAAATGGCTCTGTGGGGGAAGGCGCATGGTATCACACCTAATGACCTGAGTTCAATTCCCAGGACCCCCAAAAGTTGTCCTCTGACCTCCACATGCACACTATGGGGCACCCACCCACCCAAACATATGTTTAGAAGTTCTGGGACTAGAGCATATAGCTCAGTTGGTGGAATGCTTACAGCATAGAGCTCTGGGTTCAGTCCTCAGCACTCCATAAAATAGGTGTGATGGAGCATGAAGATCCGAAGTTCTAGTTCCAGGAACACGGGGCTACATGAGACCCTGCCTCAACAAAAGCAAAATAGAGAAATGATGCTTTATATACTTGGGCACTACTCATCTATGTAACTATCAGATATACAAAAGGATTTTTTTCCTAGTAATTGCTTTGTCTTTTCAATATCTTCCCTTAAAAAAAATCTTATAAAAATTTATTTTCTTTCTGTATGTTTGCCTGTATGTCTGTGTATCATATGCATGCTTGGTGTCCACAGAAGTCAGAACAGAGCATCGGATCCCTTAGATCTGGAGTTACTGGTGGTTGTGAGCCACCATGTGGGTGCTGGGAATCATATCAGGTCCTCTGCAAGAGCAACAAGTGCTCTTAAACACAAAGCCATCTGGCCAGCCCTAGCTTACTTTTTAAAGATTTAATTGTGTGCATATGTATGTTTCAATGTGGACATATATGTGCACACACACGTGTGCAGTGACCATGGAGTCCAGAAGAAAGTGACAGACCCCCCTGGAGCCGGAATTAGAGGTGACTGTAAGTTACCCGATGTGGATGCAAGGGTAACATGTGTTCTCAAGAGCTGAGCCATCTCTCCAGCCCTTAAGTGTCTGCTGAAGCACATATTTTAATTCTAATGAAGCTAGTTTGGCATTCTCTTTTATAGCTCATAATTTTTGTATAGTATCTAAAACAATGTAAATATCTGCCCCAGAGTTTTCAATATACACTGAAAACTAATCCAAGACCATTTGTTGGGGGGCGGGGAATAACACTCTATCCCATCACAGGCAAGGCCAATACCACACCTAAAGTGATCTCAACATCTCAGAGGTGAGTTTTAGGGAGGCCTTTAAGATCCTGCCTGAAGCATCCTCAAACAATACGACAACACACTAAGTCCCCATTTCTCGCCCTCAATACTTATTACACTCCTGTCAATGGATGAGCTATAGTAATTAAATGGGCCATTACTATCTTTTTGAGCACATTTCAATCCATTAGGAAAGAATTTTTGTTTGTTTGTTTTCAAGATAGGGTCTATGTAGCTCTGGCTGTCCTGGAACTTGCTCTGTAGACCAGGCAGGCCTCGAATGCACAGCATAGAGATCTGCCTGCCTCTGCTTCCCAAGTGCTACCAAGGGCCACTACTGCTCAGCAGTTTTTTGTTTTTTGTTTTTTTAAACTTCATTTAAGGGCTGGTAGGATGGCTCTGCAAATAAGGCACTTTACTGTAGTCAAGCTCGGTGATCTGAACTTGATTCTTGGAACCCACATAACAGAAGGGGAGTCACCCTCTGAGCTCACATGTGCATCATGACACATGTGCCCCTCCATATACACACAACAGAAATGTAAAAACTAAAATAAAGCAAAAAAAAAAAAATGGAGCCCTTCTCCTCACACTTTAACCCTGTCTAAAATAAATAAATATATTTTAACAATAAAATTTTAAAAAAGATTTTAAAAGGGGCCCAAGAGATGGCTCAGTGGATAAGAACACAGATTACTCTTACAGAAGACCCAGATTCATTTCCCAATAGCCACTATACAGCTCATAACTGTCTATAACTCCACTTCCAGGGGATCTGATGCCCTCTTCTGGCCTCTCTGGGAACTGCATGCATATGATGCACAGACTTACATGCAGACAAAACGCCCATGCTTGTAAATGAAAGTAAATGTTAACAATATATTAAAGGAAATAATTGATTTAATGGAGGCTTAACTTGCATTACCCGTTCCTCTTGGTAGACTGTATTCCAAGGAATGGGTCCATTTCACTTATTACTGAACTTGTAAGCAGAGGTGATCACAGTACTTTTGTTAACCTTTGTATGTCACGTGAGTGCTAATGCTGTCTCCTTTTTCATTTCTAGCATCCATACTGTGTATTTTCTTCCCCTGCCCCAAGTGAACTTGGTTAAATGTTTCTCCCCTCCCTTTTGAAAAATCTTTTCAAAGAACCAGCTTTTTTGATCATTTCCTGTACCAATTTTCTATTTCCTATTCCATTGACCTTTGGCTAAGTTTTCCCCCTCTTTGAATGCTTTAGCTATGTAACACAAAATGCACTAAGATGTTTTCTCACCTTATTTAGTTCCGTGCAAGTCTGCATCTCTGTGGAGACTTGTTCTTGTGCTCTGCAGAATGGTGCGTTTAATCTCCAAATATTTGGGTACTTTCCAGCTTTCTTTCTGTTAATGATTTCTAGTTGAACTCTATCGTAGGCTTAGAGTACCCATTATATGATTCTGTTCTTACAATTTAAGGTGTGCCTTGGGGCCAGAATTGGGGTGTCTTGTTGTACATTCTACACGATCTACCGAAAAGTTTATTTTCTGTTGTTGAAAGATGTAGTTGTCAACTGCTGAGGTTGACTTGCGGTGTTGAGTCAAAGTGTCCTGATTTTCTGCTCTTCTTTTCTGCGCACACACATGCACAAACAACACACACACAGCCATGCCAAAACCACATATGAGTCAAATTCAGAGCTCTTGTATATGCTAGGCAAATACTCTTTTACCTCAAAGTTTCATCCCTGGGTCTTCTGAGACAAAGCCTTAATACTGGCCTGAAACTCATTCGTAGTAGAGGCCGAGAATTCACAATCCTGCTGCCATCTGCCTTCTCTGTGCTGGGATTACGGATGTGTTTTACAATGCCTAGATCTGGTCATTTCCTGTTCGGCAGTATTGAAGTGTCTGTGTGTGACACTGGAGTCATCTATTTTTCCTTGGAGTCATCTATTTTTCCTTGAAAGTTCTAAGCTTTTGCATGTGTTTGGTGTTCTATTGCTAAGTAGGTAAATGCCAAGGATTGTTATGTCTTCTTATAGGAAGAAAACACCTTTTGTTTCTGAGACAGTCTCTACTTCAGGTTGGTCTTGAATTCCTTATGTAGCTGAGGGTGTTTTTCCAATAGTGAGGCCTCTGTCTCCATGACCTAATCACCTCCCAGGTGCCCCAGCTCCTAATACCAGCACCTTAGAAATTAGTTTCAACATAGGAATTTAGGGAGGATAATATTTGGACTCTGGCATTCCACTGAACTCAAGTTCATGACTCCATGTCAGAAACCTCCAAACTGTTCAGACATTCCCCGATTCATTCATTCAGCCAACTGCTCTGTGTGTGAACCAAACAAGGTTCTTATCTCCACACATTATGGCTGTGATGTGATCACAAGACAAGATTCCCTCATGATTCCAACGGGACAGACAGGAGTGGTGGGTCCTAGGAAAATCTGACACCCAATGGGACAAGTAGTAACAGATCCGAAGGCTTCCGATCATTGTCATGGAATGACCGGACTGTAGCATCTTCAGGAAGCACTGGGAGTTGGCACACCCCTGCAGTGGTTCTCGGCAGTAGGCCCAGCTCCACAGGAGCACTGTGCCAGCTTTTACTAGAATCAGTCAACAGCACCTGTTAGGCTAAAGTTTCCGCTCCTACGGATCTGTGATGACCCTGCCCTTGTGGTATCCATTTCCCGGGCCTCACGGCTCCTAACACATCCTTAAACCGGGCAATGGTGGCACACGCCTTTAATCCTAGCACTTGGGAGGCAGAGGCAGGTGGAATTTTGAGTTTGAGGCCAGCCTGGTCTACAGAGTGAGTTCCAGGACAGCCAGGGCTACACAGAGAAACCCTGTCATGAAAAACAAACAAACAAAACAAAACAACAATTCTAGGTAAAAGCAACTGCATCCCCACAGCGCCAGACTCTGGGCCTGCCTATGATCATCACAGCCTTCCGGCTGATGGCTTTCTCTTGATGAATGGCACTGCTTCCATGGAGTTTGCTGATCTGTACTGCCACACCTTTACCCTTTCCCCAGCAGGTTTTTTCATTTGTTCCAATAAGAGTAGACTGAGGTGGCCCCAGACTTAACTCTACTTCCCTTCTGACCTGTTCTCCCTCAGTCTTCTTTCTTCTGTAGTATTGAATTTTTACAAGCAGTTCCAAGAACCTGCCTCATTAACACTCTGCTTAAAAGATGGGTCTTTTGGGGCTGGCGAGATGGCTCGGAGGATAAGAGCATTGACTGCTCTTCTGAAGGTCCTGAGTTCGGATCCCAGCAACCACCCATAATGAGATAGGACGCTCTCTTCTGGTGTGTCTGAAGACAGCTGCAGTAAATTATGCCGGAGCGAGCGGGGCTGGAGCCAGCCAAGCGGGGCGGCAGAGGTCCTGAGTTCTATTCCCAGCAGCCACACACACGATAGCTCACTGCCATCTGTACAACTACAGTGTACTCATACACATAAAATAAAAAAAATAAATCTTTAAAAAAAATGGGAATTTTTTAAAAATTATTTTTATGTACATTGGTGTTTTGGCTGCATGTATGTCTGTGTGAGGTGTCAGATCTCCTGGAAATGCAGTTACAACTGTTGTGAGCCACCATGTGGTTGCTGGGAATTGAACCTGGGCCCTCTGGTTAAGCCAGTGCTCTTAACCGCTAACCCATCTCTCCAGCCCCTAAATATGGGGCTTAGAGCTGCTTTTTGCCCAGGGTTTCATCTTTCACCTTGTTGGAATGCAATGATGTCCTCTAAGCTGCTTCTGTATCAGACTCCCTCTGGGATATTTCTATTACCAATTTAATTTCTTCTCAAATGTCTACCGCTCATTTCTTAAACAGGCGAAAGTGTGTCAATTTATCTTTTTTTAAATTCCCCCCTTTAAAGGAATTTTGGGTCTGTTGATTTTCCCCCTGTAGTGGCTATTCCTGGTTGTCAACTTGACTATATCTGAAATGAACTACAATCCAGAATTAGAAGGCTCACCTGGCCCTAATCTGGAGGCTGAGAGATGACAGGTTTCCAACCTGAACCTTGGCGTGGAGATCTTGAGGTGTGGTGGCTATGAATCCCAGAGGATTGGGGTGGGAAGATCTGTGAGTTCAGGATCATCTGGGAATAGAGGTGTGGTGGCATAGTGGCTATGAATCCTAGAAGATTAAGACTGGAAGATCACGAGTTCAATCAGTGATAACACCTTTAACCTGAGCCACAACTTTTGCTGGAGACCCATATAAGGAAGAAGGAGGGCTCGCTTTTTTTCAATTGCTTGCCTTGTGGGACTGAGCAACGGCTGGATCCTTGGACTTCCATTCACAGCTGCTGCCAACCATTGTTGGGAGTGGATTGTTGGAAGTTGGACTACAGACTGTAAGTCTGCAATAAATTCCTTAGTACATAGAGACTACCATAACTTCTGTGACTCTAAAGAACCCTGACTAATACACCCCCTTTAAATTATGTTTACATGTTTGTGTACAAGTGCATACATGCATTCATCAGAGTGTACCTGTGGAGGGCAGACAATAACCTGAAAGAGTTGGTGCTCTCCTCTACTATATGAGCTGAATCAGGTCTTCTGGTGGATCAGCCAGCACCTTTACCCAC
The DNA here is from genome assembly GCF_008632895.1 of Mastomys coucha. NCBI lineage: Eukaryota > Metazoa > Chordata > Mammalia > Rodentia > Muridae > Mastomys > Mastomys coucha. The sequence goes on along the minus strand of NW_022196913.1, from coordinate 54,302,696 downwards.
AAAGCCATCTTGCTGGCCTAATGTTCACTTATGACTTTTGTTTTACTTGTACAGTTCTAATCTTTTTTTTTT
>NW_022196913.1:54269125-54302279 GCF_008632895.1 Mastomys coucha | reverse complement strand
TTTTTATTACTGGAAGATCAGGGGAGAGCGTGAATGCAGTCTCCCACTACCACAAATTATGCAGTCGAGTTTACTGCATTTGGGGAAATCGAAGGGGTCAGCACATCCGGAGTGCAATGGATAAGCCTCTCGCCCTGGGAAAACCACCTTTGTGATCATGGTATCTCCCCTGCCAGGTAAGTAGTTCTAATCTTTTTAAAAACTTTCTGTATCTCTCTGTGTGTGCCTATGAATGTAACTGCAAGTGTTCATAAAAACCGGAAGAGATGTCAGGCCTCTGGAGCTGGAGTCACAGAAGCTTATAAGCTTCCTGCTGTGGGTGCTGGGAACTGAACTAGGGCCCTGTGTAAGCATGCACTCTAGTTCTCAGTCAGATCTCCAGCCCTGTCTCATTCTAACTTTTAAACAGTTCTTTTCTTATTTTGGTCTTAAGAGAGTCAATATTTCTGGTGCATAATGGTCCTCTATACATATGTACATACACAGACATATATATATATATATATATATATATATATATATATCCTTAATATTTCTGTAAAATCAGTAATACGTTTTCCCTTTTTTCAGTAATTTGAGCTCTACCTCTCTGTTGTGGTTACCTAAAGTACTGCCAGAGAAAGGAGACTGCAGAGGGCCAGGGAAAGCTTCTGGAGGGGGAGACCCTGGGTAGGTGAGGCTGCCAGAAGAGATGACCAGAGAATTCCCTGGCATCTACTGTCTAAGGAGTTAAGACACTGCCCCAAGTTCTCACACCTGCGAGCAGTAATTCCAAAGCATTGTGTATCTCTGTACATAATCCTACAGTTAAATACAGCTTTATATTGACAAGTGAATCACTCTTGTCTACAACATTTATTTATTCCCAGGTCTGAAGCAAGACTCTGGCCAACACAGATTTCTATCCCTCTGAACTGCTGCTTCCTAGACAGGAAACACAGGTCATTTGTGCCATGAATCCTGCAAACTGCAATGGGTTCTGACCACCCCACTGCCAGTCTTCATACTGAATAATGTGGGCAACCCTGGAAGAGAATCCTGCCTCCCAAGGATAAATTCCAGGTTGTTTCTGGTCCCCACCTTCAGTGACCATTAGGAATGGCTGTTTGGGGCCCAGACTTACCGTGCATGCTGGAAGCGGTCACCTGGTGCAGGAGTGAAGCAATCACAGAGGGCACACATGTGCTTCAATTGTTTTATTATTCTTTATTGGTCCTACCATTGCGACTCTTCACCCAGGCCCACTTTTCCTATATGTGCTAGCTGTGGTCCGCCATTAGCCGTTTCCGAAGTCTTGGCTAGTCTCACCTTCCTATGCCTTCTCCTCACTTGGCCTCATTTTCTCAGAAACTGAAGGTATCCGCTCATTATATTGTTTTGGGTCTGTGTAAAGGTGCCTTGGCAGGAGAACATGCATATGATTTTTAAAATAAAGACCAACATTCTGACACTAAGGTAACACACAGAAAAAATACAGTACTTAGACATCATTGCAAATAAATACCCCATACAGATGATGTTATCTTAAATGTAACAATATTTTGTATGAATCAACACTGTAACAGAAGGCAAAGAGTCCCAACAACTAGGAATAAGAAATGCTCATTCCAGGAAACAGAATTCTTCAATTCCTCACAATTTATATTATTTTAATTTGTTCTTTTTTAGGCTGGAGGACAATTTCTCTTCCTCCACTAGTACCAATTTGACCACACCCTGAATCTCACTTAGCAAGTTTACTAAGGAGTCTTACTGACTTCTGTTTCCTGAAATTAACAGTGATTAGTTACACCAAGCAAGAGAGGATGCAATGTCTTACTTTCACATTTGCAAAGAATACTATGGCTAACCCCCTTCTCTACTCACATGCCGACTGCGCGGCTCTCCTGACGCCCTCAGCTCTTCACAAATGTGATGTCTGTACAGCTTGCTTAGCTTGTCCCATGAAGTCCATTTGGTTCCCAAAGCACAGTCCAAGTTTGTGTGTTTGTTTTTGTTTCTAAGCCCCTGAATTTGCATGTGAAGAATCACTGACTAACAGAGTTTTGCACAATCACTGTTCTCTCTCCCTCAATGAAGATGCCCAAGTACGAAGTGAGGCAGGTACCTGCTGGTCCACAATAGCCTTCAGCATTCCCAGCTAGCTCTCCGCTGCCCGTCCTGGAGACCTGACTCGGCTGGGACACCTCCCTGAACTGATGAAGGCACTACTGGCAATGGTTACTAACAAAGAGGTGTTGAAATAGAACACCTAAAAATCGACGGCTGTAGAATTTTCTAAGTGTACCACAATTTGGCACGACAACCAGAATAACAAAACAATTCCAATTTGGAATTTCACTGGTGCAGTTGTATAAAATTCTGTTAGTCAGTCATGCTTCACAATGTCCTAAAACCCAGAAAACTCTGGAATTTGTAGGTAATACTACTCATTCAATAATTTATGCTTTCAAGTGCCTATTACTGTTTTAACCAGAGCAAAGGTCAAGTTTTCTTCTTGTTACATTGAACTATTCCTAAGAATAATAATAATAATACAATATGAAAAAACCCCAGAATTGGAATACCCTGGATTTCTTAATGAACATGGCATTTAAAATCTGTAATTTCAAACATGAACCACAATGCCGTGTCCTCTAAAGGCTGCTGAACCACAGCGTGGATACACTGGCCAGCTCCTCGCCGGGTCGGAGCTTCACCCGCAGTCTAGCTACACACCATGGAGCACAGCTCTACCTTGTGCTGATGCGGGTCAACACACCAGAGCTAGGACGGACAGCTACAGGACCACGAGCACAGACCACGGCATTGGAGACCGTCTCTATGCAAGGAATTAAGGAAGCAAATATAATATCAAAATATCAAAAGTGCACAGGTTGATCGGATAAAAAAGGAGCATGTGTAATAAGTAGAGCCTGTGGCAGTCGTTCAGCAGGCCCTAGAGAGCCTGATGGCGGCTGTGGAAGCAGGTTCTTCGGCCACACAGAGACCTTTCCAAGCAGCAGCTTGCAGCATTCTCAATAGTAAAGCTTTTTTTTTTTTCCCTCCTATTAAAAACTTGGGGAACACTATTTTGAAAAGAATTACAGTGGCATATCCAAACATTTCTAAGTGGACTTTAGGCTGCCCTTCCTTCCTCTGCATGGGCCACAGGAGGGGAGGGGGAAGGGCTGCAGTGTGACAGGGCCGGGTGGCCGCGTCCTCCCAGCAGCTACTCTACAGCTGAAAACAGGAGAAAACAAGACAGCATTAGAAATCAGTCGTGTGCCACTTCCTGCTCACTGACAGCTAAAGCTCTTGTTCTGGGAGTGAGCGAGCACATTAGTTGGCAGAGAAGGCTTGCATGTGTGTTAGGGGATGGGGCTCCAAGTGTCCACAAAGCCCCATACAGTATAAGAGAAGCTGCATTTCTGGCCCAAAGAAAAAGAAAGGCAGAAGGTGGGTGGGCATGCGGGCAGCCATTCCCAGGATGGTCATGCAAGGGACACATATGGCCTGTCCTACTCCCAGTGTACGATTGTGTGGTGCCTAGAGTCTGAGCAGACAGGGACACCCCAGGCACCAGAAGAAGGAAAGAGAAAACTGTTTGAGAGACTACAGGGCCCCATACTAGGGAGCAACTGTTCCACACCATGAAAGATGCCTTTCCACAGAGAGAAACAGCCAAGCAGCTGTCATGGGAGATGGGAGTCTCAAGACTAGATGCCTCATGGGGACTGGGAAAGAAATACTGAGCAGTCCTGCTTCACAACTCACTAAAGTACGTACCTGATGCCACAGCTCTGCACTGACAGAGCATCTGGAAAAGGAGAGCCCTCGGTGACCTTTCTTCCTTCTACAGTATCCCTAAACTGCACTGAGAACCACACAACTCTTACCTGCTGGGGCTGAGTACAGCTCCAGACCACAAAAAGCCCCCCTAGCACACAGCTGGGCTCTACTGTACTGTGCAGTTTGGTAGAGCACTAATAGTTCTCAAAACACTGCTCCTCTGGGTCTCACAACTTCTAGGAAAAGACCCAAACACAAGCTGCGGATCTCAAAGGGCCAAAGAACAGGCTCTGTGCCAAGGATCAGGGTCTGACCAGGCACTTGGAACACTTTCTCATCAAAAAAGGAAACCTAGGACCTGAGGCCCTGCCAACTTGTCACCTCTCAGGGCAGAGTAGTATGCAGATCTGAGACGAGACCCTAGGGCAGCCACGCTGTCTGCCTGGACTCTGGTTATTGTGTCTGAAGTGTGGAGGCTCACTGCAGAACGCAGGCTCTCCATTCCCTCTGGGACTGGGGAAGACGTTCTGCATTTCTGTCCTGAAAGTGGTTAGCAGTGAGATGCTGCACAGACTACAAGGAAATTTCATGAAACTACGCCAACCATAGAGAGCTAACCCTAGGTTAGTCCTATGATGCAGGCTAGAGCCTCACAAAAACTGCTTTCAAGTGTTGATATCAGACACATGCGAGGAACATGCAAGTTTCAACTCAGGTTCTGCCCCTGTGAGTGCCCAGGGAGGAACTCCCTTGGGTTCGCCTAACAGTACCTGGAGGCCCTGGAAAACTCTTCCACCCCACTGTCTTCCACAGAGGTGTGCAGCTCCACCCCTACCTTTGATACCAGCATCCCAAAAGACGGCAACTGACATGGGATATCCTGGGGGAGGGGGGTGGCGGGGCGGGGCTGTGGAGTAAAAAGCAGTACAAAGCTCAAAGTCTCCTGGTGACAGATGTACCCCAATGCTGCCACTCGCCTAGAATGTCGCCCTCTGTGCGTTAGTCACGTTAAGACCAGCCTAGCACTGCTGTCCCGCTGCTGCATCTGGGTTAGTTGAGGTGAAGCAGACGTTAGCGGCGTGCGGCGCCCCACAGCCCTAATCACAGTAAATGCTGTGCTTCTCGCTGCAGAACACCTGGTTGGCCAGCCCAGCGCCCTCTGCCCTCTCGCTGGCACAGGCGCAGGTGTGACTTACACTCGGGGTGGCTGGCTTGGCCTTGGAGGTGGCCTTGTTGCGGCCTCTGCGGGCCTGCTCGTGGTCCAGCTCCAGCAGCTCCAAACGCTGGGTGAGCGCCAGCTTCTGCTGGATGGCCATGCGCAGCAGGGAGTTAAGAGTCTTCTTCTCGTCCTCCGCGGCTGCCAGCTGCCGCTGCATCTCATCCAGCTGTGTGATGTACTCGTCACACCTGTGGAGACAACGCACAGTTGAGAGGCTAGATGAGGGAGAGCAGGCCCCAGGTGTCCCACTCCAGGGCATCTCTCATGCGGAGCCTGAGATGGGGCCAGAGCTAGTGAAGCTTCCTCCGGTTCCTATTGCAAAGGCTCCTTTGGAAAAAGACCATGACTAGGAAAGAGAGGCAGTGCTCAAACAGAATAGTAGGGTTACCTTCAATTTTCAATGTTACTGCATTTATTTCTTTGCAGGGAGAGAGGGCAGAAGGAATGGGGTGTGCCGGCTAGTTTCTATAACCTGACACAGAGACTATAGTCATGAACCTCAATTGAGAAAACACCCCACCAGACTGGCCTTCAGGTAAGCCAGTGATACATTCTCTCAGTTAGTGATATGTGAACACCCAGCTTACCATGGCGGCGCCATCCCTGGGTCCTGGGTGCTATAAGAAAGCAAGCTGAGCAAGCCATGAGAGCAAGTCAGTAAGCAGCACCCCTTCATGGCCCCTACATCAGCTCCTGCCCTAACTTCCCTGGGCTGATTAACTAGAAGCTATCAGGTAAAATAAAAACTCCCCAAGTTGTTTTGGGCAATGGTATTTTATTACAGCAATAGAAACCCTAAGACATGGGGGTGTTTGTTTGCAGGCTTGAAGTATTTCTGATAAGCAATGCTTGGCACTCATCCATCTGACTTTCTTCCAGTAAGATCTCTCCCACTTTAAGAACAAAAAGGTGTCTCAGATACTGAGACATCACTAGCTCCCAGGATCTGGGTGTAAAAAGAGAGCGGACTGAGCTTGATCCTATTGCAAACTATATCTGGTGGCAGTAAACCTGTGCTGAGTGGCAATCAGAGCCAGGAAGGTGTGCAGCACGCAGCACTCCACCCCATTGTGTGGAGGAAGAGAGCCTGCCCAAGGATCCCTGGGTGACACCAGCACGCGTGTCTAGTTGGGGTCTGGTAGAAACTTAAGACACTGTGCAGGTCAACCACTGGTCAGGTGGTAGGCACATGGTAGGCACATGGGCTCTAAGCATTGCCCTTTTGCCACCCATGGCCCTGATTTACCCATACCCAGCTGGTGCCTGAGAGCACCCCTCAGAGAATACATACTGTCTTCCAAACATACTGTTTGAAGTCCCCAATACACCAGAAAAGTCAGGTCTTTAAACAGAACAAGTTTCAAAAGTTAAATGATTTGTACAAGATGCTGAGGAATCACAAGAATTCTTTCCTAATCCCACCAAGGGGTGGGGTGGGTTGGGCTGCAGAGGGAAGATGAGCTCCATGAGTTCTAGGCCAGCCTGATCCACATAGCGAGTTCCAGGGCTACATAGTGAGACTCTCTCGAAAAAAATTTTTTTTCCCCTAAGATCCAGTAGGAAACGTCCAGAAAAATGCTAGACTCTTCTGCTTGTGCCTGCCCTAGCAGGACCTACCTGTGGGGATGCTAAGAGGCTGGGAGCAGCTGGGCTGGAGGGAGGGAAATGGGTCCCTGGCCCATCTGGTCTCAGCTTCTTCACACTTTATGGGAAACCGCCAGATATTCCAATTGCAGTGCTCAGCCTTGCCATCTACACACTGTCATTCCAACATTGAGCAGCAGGTGGCACCACCTGTCTTTGGAGGGTGATAGGCAGGGGCCTTGTTTTCCACTCATAGACTGTTCTTTCCCAGCCTGGAAAACCTTAAGAGGTCCCCAGGCCACAGGAAGAACCCCCATGGGAGAGGAAGAAAAGCTGCACACCCCCAGGCCTAATGCTCCCTTGCTCCTTCCCTAAAAGGAAAGCTGGAAATGGATGGCAAACTGATGAGTTGGAACCCTGACAAAGTCCTGCTACAGGAGAGAAATAACAAACTAGTCTGGGCCTCATCTATCACCACTGGACTAAAACTAGATCTCACAATTGTACTTCCCATGCCCAGAGCTCACTCCCTTAGCCCTTTGCTTCTAGGACTCCTATGCTCAAAGCACAAGAAACTGAACCTCCAGGTTAAATAGGGAAATTAAAACCCCATTTCTAGGGGCCACAGGAGTAGGGAAATGGATGCATTCCTCTGCTGAATGTCTGCCTAAATGGCACCTGCCAGCTCTGCTCCACACTTGGGCACCTGCCTACAAGAGGCACCGAGGCTGAGGTGCAGCCACCTGAGGGCCCTGGCACTTCTCAGTCAGGGTGGGCAGTCCCACATACATGCTGAGACCAGGCTAGAGGCTGTAGTCTCCAAACCTTGTGCTGTGTTGGGGGTCCTGCAGGACTCAGTAAAGAGGCAAGAGGTACAGGTAACAGGTAGCCCTAGGAGAGAAAGAGGCTGCAGAAGAGAGTGTGTCACTAGTGGTGCAGGTACCTGGTGGCAAACATGGCACGCAGAGAGGAGAAGGTGGCGGCGTCTTCCTTGAGGGCCTTGAGCTCATTCCGTAGCTTCATCATGGTCTCTGTCACCATGGCCTTCTCATTCTCATACTTGCTCTTCAGGTTAGCAAGGGCCACTTCAGCCGTCTGAGGACAGAGAAGAATGAGGTGGGGTGGTAAAGGGTGCAAGCTGCTCAAGGGAAGCCCTGGATACAAGGTGGAAACCCTGGGTCCAAGGTGGTGCTGGTGTCAATGAAAAAGTCTCTGGAAAAAAATTTCTCTCATGCAGCTGTAGGGACAAAATGATAGCCATGCTCCTGCAGGCCAGTCTGCCTCAGTAAGTCCCACCTTTAACCCTGATTAGCAGGGAAGAATGAGGTACCATAGACCCTCTCCTGGAGAACCCAGGGGGAACTAGGACCACTGCTCTGTTACTGCAGCATAAGAAGCTGTAAGGTGGACAGAAGCAGCAGTTCTTGATTGAGAAGCTCTAGTTAAAACACCCTCTAATCCCTACACTCACTCCACCCCCTGGCTGGAAGCTCTGAGGAAGGAGACACCAGGAGACTAAAGCTACAAGGTGATGCACAGGCCTAGGCGCCCTCCCAGGGGGCTCTCACCTGCTTGTTGGCCTTGAGCACAGTACGGAGTGTGGTGATCTGCTCCCGCTTGGTACTCAGCAGTGACTTCAGCTTGAGAATCTCTTCCATTAGTGCTTCCTTGTCCTTGTCCACAGCAGGGCCCAGCTCCTGTGAGGCAATCCGCTGCCGGGACAGTTCAGTTGTACGGTCTACGGCTGCTTGCAGGTGCTTGATCTGGTCTCGGATGATGGCAATCAGGTTGTAGATGTTCATGGGTTCCCGGCGGGGGTCACTCAATGGTGACGGCAATGAAGAGCTGGGTGAAGGGCTGTTGTCCCCATTCCCACCATCTGCTCTGCTCACCTCTGTAGCCAACAGCCCCTTGGGCAAAAGGACAGGTGAACGGCGCCCACGGCCCTCGGGGCTGGTGCGGCCAGCCTTGCCCTGGCCCTCACGGTAATAGTCCAGCATGACACGATTGGGCGTCTCGTTGTTACACATGCACACGTGGTGGTAGAGGTTGGCCAGCTCCTCACTGAAGGTCACCAGCTCATCCTGAGCCACATTCAGGCTGCCCTGGGTCTCACCAGCCACATCGCTCACCTTCTTCAACTCCTTTTCCAGCTGGGCCAGCAGCTCTCGGTCCTGGTGGCTAGCCTTCTCCAGCAGAGAGATCTTCTCAGTGAGTGCCTGACCCTCAGCCTCATAGCGGCCCTTTTCTTCTGCATGCTGGGCTTCACGAGCTTCGTGTGTATTGCGCAGTGCCTTGAGCTGCTCCCGGAGTTCACCAGCCTCAGCCACAGCCACATGGTACTTGCAGGCCAGGATCTCAGGCCCATTGATGTCCACCTCATAGTAGTCACCATCTTCGTGGCTATCACGGTCCTTCTCATTATCCAGGGAAGTCTGTCGCTCCTTTCCAGCCTGCAGGCGCCGGAGGGCACTAAGGTTCTCTGAGAGACGACTCACCTTCTCCTGTTGCTCAGAGAGGGTTCCCCGAGCCTGCTCCAGCTGCTTCTGTGTGTCCTGCAGTGTTGCCAGCAGGCCCACCTTCTCCCGCTCCATCTGCAAAGGAAAACAGGTCAATAGGCTTAGAAGACTCCGGGGTAACCAAACAACATCCCAGGCTAAGCCAAATGGGTCATGGGCTACGCAAATTCCCTGGTCATGCCACTAGTTGACAGCAGACTGGACAGAATTCACCACAAAGACCATGACTATCACCAACAATAGTGGTCATCCATAAAAGTTCACTAAACGTGCTGCGGAGGAGCTGGGCTTCAAATGTGGAACTCTGGGTCCAGGGAATGCTGGCAGGGTCCTTAAGTGCTCAGCTCTCTGCCACTTTCCTTTCTCATGTTGTTCTCATTTATAGATGTATGGCCCTGTTAAGACTCTAGCTGTAGTCTATAGGTAGGAGTTAAGTGAGGGACAGGTCACCTCACCCATACATGATTTGGGTAGCAAAGGGAGAAACATGGATACCAAGGTACTAAATCTTACACAATAATCAGGAACCTACTCCTTTGGGATACTACTCATTACCAGTAAGAATTTCACTTGTGGTATGAAGAAGTTAAGGCAGCCACATGTCACAAAAGCACCTCTTGCACTAGGTGTACAGTCCTGCCAGCATTGCAAAAGGCCTGGGGAGTGAGAGGGGAGAAGCACGAGGCCCCAGTGGCTCACCTGCACCAGCTGCTGTTTCAGCTTCTGGATCTCAGAGATGTGGAGCTCACTGAGCAGGTCAGAAACAAGGCTGGGGGAGGGTGGGGCCAGGCCATCCTTCCTGGGTGTAGATGTCTTGTTGTCCAAGGATGATTTGACCAAGCCACTGTGCTCAAAGCCATTGAGCAGGGCTTCGGCATCGTTGCTGGGCTCAGCAGTGACAGCATCATCGCTGAACTTGAGGCCGTCTAAGGAGACCTGCAGGTGGCTGGTATAGAAGGAATCGTTGATGCTCATGTAGTGCGACAACTCCTTGCGTAGGTTATTCTTCTGCTCCCGCTCTGTCTTCAGCGTCTCCAGCGCCTCCTCCAACTGCCGTTCAGAGATCTCCTTAAGCCGAATGGCATCCTCTAGCTGGCTGTTGAGGTACTCTGTCTCCTCCTCCAGGCGCTTGATTTCATGCTTGAGACCCTCAAATTCTACCTAGAGAATAATGCAAATACTCTCACGTCAAGGCAGTATAGAGGCTTCACTCAGGTTAGTCTATAAGGACAATGTCAGAACACCACCTCCCCCAAGCAAGGACACACACAGAATGAAATGCCACTCTCTGCAGAGAGCAGTGGCTGTAGTTAAGGCCACTTCCTATTTGGAGCAAGACAGGTGCTAGGAGGGGTTCCAGAGCACTAGAAGCAACAGAGACTTACAGCCCCACTGCCAGGAACAGTGTGCCTGGAGTGTGCACATGGAACCTGCAATGCCACTGCTAAGGACTCACCACAGAGGCCACCAAATTCCTATTATGTTTCTGAGAATCAGTACCAGTATGTACTGATTCTATAAAAGTACTCAGTTTACATTAACAGTTAGCCAAACCTCTCTTTATTAGATGTGTGTACATCTGGGTGTGTGCATGATGGGTGTGTGTAGTTGCCCACATCACTGTGTACAGTGGGGGATCTCTCTTTCCATTTTACATGTTTGAGCTGAGCTCAGGTCACAAGGCCTGCACTGTAAATAAATGCCTTTACCCACTGAGCCACTTCACTAGCCATAACCAGGTATTTTAAGGCACATAAAATAGATTCTTTGCTGTGTGCTATAACCACTATTCTGAATTATATTTCAAAAGAAACAAATCAGACTTGCCCTCCAGGCTGAATGCCTCAGCACCGAGCCCTCAGGAATGCAGACTTGAGAGAACTAAAAAGTGAGTGGAAAAGCCTAACTGGTCTTGTTAATGCAACATGATTTAGGAGTGGACAAAGAAAAAGTAACTGAAGTCAATGCTTAATGTGAGGCTCAGGGTTTGTGGGCATTTATGAAAATATCTTACTGTAACAGTAAGGAAGTAAAATGAATGAATCTCTCTGGGTTTGGGATTAGAAGGAAAACCTGGTACCATATCATAAGTGTGCCCGTACTGCAGTGCCCCGAATGGGGGTGAGGAACCTCAGACAGAGAAAGACTCCATTCAGGGTGGGGTCTCCTGGAGGTTCAGTTTTTTCTCCTCAGGGCACTGTGGGCAGAAGTACCAGTCAATGCCCAATGGCACCTCATGCTTATGAGCTACAGGCTGGAGCTACAAGCCCTGCTCCTGTGGTTATTCAGCACCAGAATCCATCCCTTGACTGCTGTACAAACACAAAAGCTTCTACCCTGACACACCAGCTTCCTCATGCATGGGATAAATGCTGGGTCCCTGATGGTGAGCCCTCAACAGTAAGATGATCGGGTGTTAAAGGGTTCTAACAAAAGCAGAGACAACACCCATGGCATCTGGGGGTAAAGTCTAGGATTTCCTGAGAAGAAAGAAGTTCCCTGCTGCCTACAGATCCTAGGGCATCTCTGAACATGGGGTGCATGTTCAGGTGCTATGTGGTTCTTAGCCTTACCCATCCAGAACTCCCTAATCTCTGCCACAGGCAGAGGGTACATCCTCCATCCCTACAACAGGCAGAGTCATGGCAGTATTTCAGGCTTCATGGTCAGTCTCTGGGGGTTTTAGTACAGCTGGTTCATCTATTTGAGTTTCCCCCATACCTTGGTGATGTGGAACACTGTCCTCCAGGCATGACATGGCCCTTGCTGTCTCGAAATCAGAGCAGCCATGATTACCCAGCTCGGAGACCCTCACAAGATCAAGCCTATACACATGCTCTCATAGAAGGAAGGGTAAAGTGCATTAGACCCTCACCCAAGAGTCTAGCCACTCCCTCCCTCCTGTACCCTGCCCCCTAATCCTGCCAGAGCTATTTCAGAGGCTGTTAGAGTAGACAGGGAACAGAGGCTAAATGAAGAGAGAACTCCATCTAGCAACTGTTAGAAGTCATCACCCATGCCCCTGTAACCCCTCACCTATGCTCCTGTGACCCCTCACCTATGTCCCTGCAAGTAACCCCTCACTTATGCCCCTGTGACCCTTCACCCATATTCCTCTGATTAGTCCTCGGTCATGCCCCTGTGAGTAAGCTCAATATTGTCACTGGTTCACCAAGGTAGATTTTCTGGTATGCCGTCAGTACCTATCTCTGCTAAGCAGAAACAGACTCCCCAGGAAGAATCATGCTACACTTAGCCTGGGAAATTGTCATACTAAAGGCCTTGTTTCATGCTCTTGCAGTGCTAGGTGCTGTGAGCTTTATTCCCATCTCCACTTTGGAGGTACCACTGGTCCTGGCCTCAGGTATGTGGACCATGGCAGAGAAGGGGAAGATGGGTGAATGAAAGGACTGAGATGCCCAGAGGTGACTCTACTCTGGAGACTCGCCTGGTTCTGCCTGAGCACAGACACTTGTTTCTGCAGGCTGATGTTCTCCTCCTCCAGCTCTGAATAGTCCTGAAGTAGACGGGCCTCCCGGAACTTGTACTCCTTGATGTCATCTCGCAGGCGACTGCGCTGGATCTCCACATTCTGGTTGATCTGCAGGGGCAGAGAAAGAAGCTGTGTGGGTAACTTCTATAGCTGGCCCTAGCACTTGTACTTCCAAGTATCATAGGGGGCTCAGCACAGCCAGGAGAGAAGCCCAGAGCAGTGGGCTTTGTGCAGAGCAGAAGACAGTCCACGGTCAGACCCCTTCTACTTCTCTAGGTGTGGAACTTCAGGCAAGTGACCCAACCTGTTCTAACCCTGCTGAGCTCTGCAGGCTCCAGGTGTTCACCTAATTGAAGCAGTAAGAGAGAACAGGGAGGTGGGGTTTGCAGTATGCAGCTGAATTAGGAGGCGAGTTTAGCTAATCAAGGTAGGAGCCATCTATAAGGGAAGCAGTCTTCAGGCCATTAACATCAGGCAGAGGCATTTTCTGCACACGGTCAGCAATCAATCATATTTGGACTAGAGGAAGACGTTGCCATCCTTCTAAGCTTCACTAGGAAGGCTTTGCCATTCTCCTGGACCTGAGCAAGGCACTGCACTGGTGTCTCTAACATGGCCATGCCCATGTCACACAATACACTTCACTCAAGACTTTGCTCATGCCCTAACTCTGACACCTTTGTTCCATCTGCAAGATGGGGCCCTCTGAGTGGTAAACTGGTAAGTGGGGCAGCGCTGGGGTTCATTTGCATATGTCTAGACCAGAGAATGAAGCACACCCACACAGAACCCTGCACATCCAGGTGGATGAGACCCAAGTACCCACTGGTAAGTGAGTGGGTACACAAAGCATAGTCTGTCTATGCAATGCAAGGTTATTCAGCCACACTATGGGATGTAGTCTTGACACTTGCTACAACACGAATGAGTGTAAAGACATTCTGCTAAGTCAAAGAAGCCTCAAAGAGGCCATGCACTGTATGATTGCATTTATAAGATAGATCCAGAACAGGAGAGTAGACTAGTGAGGCCAAAGAGGGGTTTGAGAGAACTGGAATAATGAAATACTCTAAAATTAATTGAAAGGCAGGAAAGTGTATCAGTGGCAGAGGGCTTGCCCAACACTAAATACAAGGCCCTGTGTTTGATCCTCAGCACCATAAAAGAAAAACAACTGTAGGATGGTACACACCTATGACCATATAGATACTGAAGGGACAGTGATAGGGACAACAGAGCAGTGGGGCTGGAATTGTTGCTCAGGGTTTTGGAGCAGGTGTGCTGTTGGGTCTAGGGAGGCCATCGAGCATTAGGAACAGGGATTGGAAGCAACCCTGGAGCACATTTTTAAGAGAGTTGTATGGGATGTGTACCATCTCAATAAAGCTGCTGAAAGCTAGTTTCTGTCTCCAAGTCATGTGTGAAGAGCTGGGAAGACTGTCACAAAGAGAGGCTAGTGAAGGGCCAAAAGGAGCACAACAAACCCCAGACTGTGGGACCACTCACCCTGCACTGCCTGCACTGATCCAGGAGCCTCCGCCCTACACACTTAGAGCCACATCATCCTCTACTGTCTTTGCCATCCTATACGTTGTAGGTTGTTCAGCAAATCCCTGACCTCTGCTCACTGGCTGCAGACCGCTTTCAAACTGTGACTAATGGAGATGTTTTCCACACACCACCAATGGTCCTTAAAGAACCCCCATATCCTCCCTGCTCCATGCTTACTTCTCATTCCTGCTCCCAAAGCTCAGATGGCCTTCCCAGAACAACAACACACCTGCTCTAGATCCCTGAAGAAGCAGCCAGGCCCACAGCTCTGTCCTCACCAGCACTGTCTCCTCAGCATCTACAGGAATTGCTCCTGATCACATTTGTCTGTTCATCTTAAGGCCATATGCTTCATAAGATGCCATACAGAAGGAGACACAAGACAGTAATGTTGGATCAGTGAAACAAAATAATACCATGCAAATGAAGAGGAGGAGGAAGAGGAGGAAGAGGGGAGGAGGGAGAGAAGGAAGGGAGGAGGAAAAAGAGGAGGAAGAAGAGGGGGAGAAAGAGGAGGGGAGGAGGAAAAGGAGCAGAAGAAGCAGCAGCAGCGCCACCATCATAGCCATAGCCGCAGCAGCCACAGCAGCCGCACTGCCATGTATTGGCGCACATCTTTAGTTCCAGCACTCAGAAGGCAGAGGCAGGCAGATCTGCGTAGGCTCGAAGCCAGCCTGGTCTACAAAGTGAGTTCCAGGGCAAATGGGCTACATAGAGAAACCCAGGAAGGAGGGTCGGGGAGGGAGAGAGGGAGAGGGAACCCAACAGAAAGTGGAAGAGAGTAACACGTGGCAGGCACTACAATAAATGCTTAGCACTCAAAACTAAGACTTAGTTCATAATCCATGAAGATAGGCACACCCTTCTCATTAAGTGACTATGGAACTGACACCAGAAGAAATGGATGCCACAGAAAAAGTAAGAGAAGGCCAAAGGGTGACAGAGCATCACAAGGGAGAAGGTGAGGAAGATACATGCTGGAGAGGAACAGCCCCAAGCACAGCTACAATGGAGGCGAGAACACAGACTCCTCCTGAAGGCCTGGGGTGCTATACCAGTGGAAGCACACCCGGGCTCTCTACAACCACACCTGGATGGAGCTCCAAGAAGGGTCTAGGAGGAACTGCTAAATGCTCTCTCTGCCAGAAACTATCTCAATTCCTGCCCTCTCTCAGCCAACTTAAAAATGCTTGTCATGAAGAAAGTACTCAAATATGTACAAAGTGGATTCACGTGGCAACAGCCCTCAGGGCAAGGTGCACGTTCCAAAATTACCCCAGAGCTTCTGTGGCAGCAATTAGAGACCTAGAAGGCAGTGGTAAGACACAACAATGGTAGTTTCCACATGCCTATGTGACTGAAGATGGAGACAGAAGACCAGGATAGGAACTTGAGAGCTCTGGGTCCAGACCCACACAAGAGTGTTATATCCCTACAGCAGTGCCCATGTGTTGTATGCCTCAGTGCCTCTATAAACCTGACCCTCCTAAGGCTCTCTAGGAGTTCTATTCTTGCACCACTGCTAGACCCAGGATCTAGCCAAAAAGCATTGTCCTTTGGTGGAGTGTACAGGCCTGCATGGACCTGTGGACCTTGTGGAAAGACAAGCAAAGAGAAATGTGCACATATACATAAGTCATGTGCTGGCAAGGTAACATCACGTGACAGGTTAACGGCACCTTCTCTGATGATAGCACAGGACTCAAGCATACACTATAAGCATACTATGGAGACGGCTTAGCCACCAGGCTTAGCAGAGAGGCTCAGCTGGCCTGCTGCCTGCCACCTCCACCCATTACATACCTAGCTCCTGAGAGCTCCAGCAGGCTCCAACTAGCCACAGGGGTTTAGTTTTCCCTCAGAAAAGCATCTCCTCCCAGGGTGAGTGTCTGATGTCAGCCCAGAGTGCAGGGTACAGGCTCTGCTCTGTGCAGATGGCCACCAGCCCAGATGCAAGCAGTGGGCATATGGACTGAGAGCCAACCACCTGAGGTCCTTGCCACCTGCTCTCCTTCACCTGGACCCCCTGACCTCATCAAGTTGCTCACCAGCATTAAGGGTGTGACAACCACCTGCCTTAAGAGGCCAATGAGTTAGGGGAGTGTCAGTCCTTATTTCTGGTCTCTTGAGCTCCCAACCCTTCCCACATGGGATACTTGCCCATTCATTACCTAGGGGACCATTCTTGTCCTCTACTGGGACTAACGGGCCTACAGTCATCCATCTGAGAAACAGTGTCATGTCTGCAACAAGCCATTCCTCGAATGCCCATCTACCTACCAGGAATAATGCCAACAAGACAAAAACTGTCTGAGGTGTCTACTATTGGCCCTTCACACAGCACAGAGAGCACATCAGGACCTTAAAGTTGTTCTACCACATATGTCAGTTTCTTCATATGACAGAACACTGAGAGTCACTAGGATGACAGTCTGAGACATCACAGCTATCTGACACAGGTAAGGTTGCCTGGTGGTGTGAGGTTAACACTGGCTTTAGGCAATCAGTCCAGCAAAGCACAGGCCATGAGAGTGTGCTGTAGTCAAGTGTCTGCATGGCAGGCCCAGGGACTCTGACCCAGGGGCCATCAATATCAGAGAGTAGTCATTTCCCCTGGTGTGGGGTCCTTGAGGTCTTGAGCTCAGTCTGAATAGGGGGTGGGGAAAGGCAGCTTCCACACTTGGAACCCAGTGCATGATCTCATTTCCTGGCACAGTGGTGGCTCTGGTGAGGGTGGAGGAGGGGCTGTCACTGAGGAAGAGAAGCAGCCCCAGTGACAATCCATCTGTCTACCCCTCCTTCCTGAAAGGCAGTGCAGGACTGTCTCCCACATTCAGCCCCTAGGCAACCCAGAAGGGAAATGAGGTCAGTGAATGGAAGACAGGCAGGTCTGGGGTGGGAGAGGGGCTCCTTGTTGTTCCTGTTTATGCTTTAGGAGGAAATCCGGAGTCTCCCTACGCCCCCTTAGCCGCCTTTGCTTTTGAGTCTCCCCTTCCCTGCCCTCAGGTCTGTGGAGGCCCCTGCAGCCCAGCTATAGGCAGCCCTTCAGCCTTTACCATCTGCACACCTGTCTAGGGTAGAGGTTCTGTCCTCACACCACTCTTAGGTCTGGTTTGTCCTCTGCTACTGTCTCCTGGCTCAGCATGACTGTCCCCCCACTGTCTGACACTGGCCCTCAGTTGGATTTGGCCTTGCAGGCCTGTGGAGATTCCTTATGACCTTTCCTACTACTTTCTCCTAACAACCTCTCCCATTTTCCCTCCCTTGTGACTTCCTGTTTGGGAGGCAGTTGCCTCTAGGGCCTGACTGACTACAGCACACCCTCATGGCCTGTGTCGACTTTCCTGTGAGAACATATGCTGCAGAGGGTAGACTTCCACAACCAGGAAGGGGCACAGAGAGCTTGGAAGATGTGCAGGGAAGGAACACAGGGTCTCCTACAAAGGGTTTCAGAGGCAGAAGACAAGACTTTGTCTAGGCCTCTAGGGCAAGTGAGGCCTAAAGCCAGTGTTATCCCAAGTCCAAAGGATCCTGATGCTAACCCTAAGACCACAGACAGGTAGACCTTGGCCAGGATTCTAGCTCACATGGAGACTTTTAGGGATGGGTCCTCAACCTCCTTCCTCAGAGTTCCACAGATTCTCTATGTCTGTGTCTACCAAATCACAAGTTGGGCCATTCATTACTCTGGCTGCATTACTCTACCTTGATATTCCTCCTTGCACACAGTATGGCGTACCATTCATGCATAGCTAAGCCCTGCAAGACAAAAAAACCAACAGACAAAAAAACCCAGAACCATTCTTTAAACAACAGTCAACCAATGACAAAGCATCCTATGGACCCTAGGCCTGACCCCATGAAGGACTGACCATCATGCTGGTCAGGGCCTGATCAGAGGACTCATGACACCACTGAGGTGGGCATAGTTCAGACACAGAACTGTTGGTGTGTGTTCACCTGAGAGACCACAGGAGCAAGATGCAGCCTCAATGAGCCCACTGTCACAGTGACAGATGTCATCCCATGTACTTACCTCTTTTAGCTCCTGGGCCACAGAAGTGAGGCGCTCATTCTCAGACTGAGTGTTGGTAAGGACATTGCGCAGCTGTTTCAGCTCTGTCTGCAGCTCCAGCACCTTCCGCACATAGTACTGCTCCTTGGAGGCTGACTCCTGGATCAGGCTCTCCTCCCGGCTCTCACCATCAGCAGCCACCTTCTTGTGGTTTGTGTGTGCCTGGCCAAATGCCTGCATGGAGAGGTAAGACATTCATGAAGATGGGTGTCCTGGGGCTGCAAAGCAATGGAGACCCAAGACCACAAGGAACACGAAGGCCCTTGACTTGGGAAGCAGTTCTGTGTTGTGCATGTGTTAAAAAACATACTGTAATGCACATGCCAGGTACATGCTTCTCTTCAGTGAAACCATACTAGTCTTAGGAACATTATGTAGTGTGATAGGAAGGAACATGAAAGACATAAGGCCGCAAACATACATAGAACTCTCTGTACAGAACTAAGTTTGAGGCCTGATGGTGTATACCAGCTGAAAAGGAACCAGGACCAGGAAATAATTGGTCTATACTTTGAGCTAGGCAAGCTAATAGGGAACAACCCCAGAGCACACCCAAGATACGTTCCAGATTTTAAAATTAAGGCTTTGGGAGGTGTGCTAGCCAGTAGATGCAAGGGTGAGGAACTGACCCATCCTGTTACCTGATGTCAAATCATTATTTGTTCTGGGACAAACTGGGGCTGGGCAACCAGTGCCCCCAGCCCTAAGGACAGGGCACAGTAACAATTAGCTAAAGTGGCTACCTCAGGGTGTGTAGAGGCGCATGCACCTGCATGTTTCAGACACCGGTGAGGAGCAAGGGTGCAGGCCCTGGGAAGCAGGAAGAAAACCTATCAAGTAGAGCAACAAGCAAAACATGCTGGCCTCACCCACCACAACATGGCAGCCATATCGAGGTCAGCAGCTGTGCTGTATCCAGACCCTGGGCCACTGGCAGCCTGGCCTTTGTCATGTGTCCTCTGAGGGCTGTGCCACCTCCTGGGCCTGTCTTTCTGACTCTTTGTTGGACCCGTGGCTCATGACAGAAAACAATATTAAGAGAAGAGCTACTGAAGAACATGAAAACGATGGCTTTAACTAGTTTTAAAAGAAAAAGGGAATTTTTTTTCATTTATTACTTCACAAATCTAGGAATTCAGACCAAGAAAACAATGAGCAAAACATACAAAGCCACACTGTACAGGGATGTCACTGAGCTGAGAAGTTTCTAATCCTAACACACACATGTAAACGCAGAAAGCAATTCCTTTTCATTCTGTCAGGGAACTGGCAGAATGGAGCAGGGTCTGGTCTGAGGCAATAATATGCTATGTCCCAAGAGTCTGTGAGAAGGCCTCACAATGGGCCAGAGGACAAGAGTCCAGTAGCACTAGGGCTGGCACTGGAGTATGTGTAGAGGGGATCTATGGATCACAGTACAAACACTCCTGCAGCAGACTGTGGATATCCAAGGCACCCATGAGGTGGCCAGGTCCTGCCCATTCACTTTCAGACCCCAACACTGCATCCACTCTGCACAAATCAAAGCAGCTCACTCAGCTTTGTGATTTCTGGTTTGTTTTCCCTTACTCGATCAAGCCACAAATTGCTACCCGCAGAGCACCAGGCCCATGCTGCCTGACCACCATAAGACATACAAAGGAAATCAAACCCCAAGTGGGCCCCAACTAAGGGCTCTAGAACTGTACTGAAGAGTCCAGCACCTATGGCTCCTTGGGACACACCCGTCAACTTGGGAGTTGGGACAAGGACACTTCACAAGTTTTCCCCAAAGTGTGATGGCTAAGCACTATGATACAATATTCAAGCCTAGGCTTGCCAACCTGGGCCCTGACTTCCTCCACCCAAGCTACCAGCCTGAGGCACAGGAGAAGTCCTAGGCAGCTTTTCAAATATATTGTGCTGGAGACATCTACCTCCAACTGAGATGATACACAGTCACAGGGACAGACTCTACTTCCTGTAGAGTAGAAAACTAAAACCTGGGAAGAACAGGAACAATGTGATGGAACAGGGCTGGTGAGGTAGCTCAATATGTAAAAGCATCTGCCTAAGTATGTACTCAAGACCCATGTGGTAGGAAAGCAGAGTCCCAAAGCTGCCCTATGACTTCCACATGTGCATTATGGCATATGCATGCCAGGCATACACATTGCAATTAGTTTCAAATACAATAACAGGCATTGGTCTGTGGTACTGTGGAAACTGACAGCCTTCACACCTTCAAAGGAACTTTGGGACATGGCACACAACATAGTTTAGGCAGATGGCAGGGCCTGTGAAAGAAAACTACAGGAAGGGCAGGAAGGGCAGCCAGAACTAAGGACCAGATGAGTCTTCACAGGGGACAGGCAGGCAGGATAAAGGAAGCCATGGGAAAATTCAGCAGAGGAGAGCAGGAACAAGACCTGACACGAAGTCTGAAAACAAGCTTGTCCCCACCAGCAAGAGGACCCCGACTCACAGGCTCAGAGACAGCATGTCCGGGGCCTGGCAGTCAGCTTGGATTACACGCTACTCTAGAAGAGCAGAGCCAAGTGTAAAGACAGATGGTGAAAGGGTTAATCCATTTTCAAGCCACTCTACCCTAAAACAAAGCTCAGAACACTTTCAGGAAAACAAACACATCCAGCTGCCACCAGGTAAGCTCCCTGGTGAAGACCCAAGGAAGAACTGTTTGTTCGTCAGCAGACAGCCCCAAGCAGAAGGACAGACAGGCTGAGACTCTCTCAATCAGAAGCACAGAGCACACAGAGGACACAAAAGATTCCAGGAGCACTTCTGTAGAGGAAAAGTAGGGCCAGCTGTGGACACACTGCATTAACCAACTCTGAAAGGCAGCCAAAATGAGGCCCAAATGAAAAAAATAAAATAAGGCAAAGCCTAATAAACCCGAGAGAGCAACCATGGAGTGTGTACCAATTTCAAGGAGCCTATATATAACCTCTTCACAATGCCAAAGTTCCAGCAGCTTTTCATAGAAAATGAACAGTTCAGGCTGGAGAGATGGCTCAGCGGTTAAGAGCACACTGACTGCTCTTCCAAAGGTCTTGAGTTCAATTCCCAGCAATACATGGTGGCTCACAACTATCTGTAATGGGACCCGATGCCCTCTTCTGGTGTGTCTGAAGACAGCTACAATGTACTCATATACATAAAATAAATAAATAATTCTTTAAAAAAAAAAAAGAAAATGACCAGTTCATTCTAAAGGTCACATAGCAATTTAAAGGACCTAGAGCAGACTAAATAACTTTGAAAGAGCAGAACTACCTACACCTGCTACCATAACCCAGTGGCACTTCACTGCTTAGAGACAGGCCAGCTGACCTGACAAAAGCTTGTGGGAAAGATAACCTTTGAACCAACATCATACATTCAAGTAGCTCATATAACATGCAGAGACCCAGACACACACACACACACACACACACACACACTCTTACTTCAGAACTGAGCATGGTAGTCAACAATGACCACATGTAATCCCAGCTACTTGGGAGACTGAGGCAGGACTTGAGAAGAGCCCGGGCAATGGAGGAGAGCCCGTCTTGGCAGATAAACAACCACAAGGAGGCTGGGTGGTTACAATGCTGGCCATGAAAGAATAAGGCCACAGTTTTAAATCCCCAAAGCTACATAACAACCAGATGTGATAGACTGTAATGCACCTGTAACCCCAGCTCTCCATTATTTTAAAATACAGGGTCTGAGAAATTGCTCTACAGGTAAAAAATATTTGCCATTCAAATCTATTAACCTGAGTTCAGTCCTCAGATCTCACATAAATATGGTTGGAATGAGAGTCAATTCTACAAAGTTGTCCTTTAATATGCTGTAACATGTACGCATGCAAACACACATAGATGATAAATTTAAAAAAAAAAACTAAATATAGTAATTCATATAAGGAAGTACTATTCCCAATAAAAAAGAATTATTGATACATTAACATAGAGAGATAGACCTCAAAATCACCTTAGTGGAAAGTCCAGTGGGGGAAAAAATAGATTGTTCAATTCCCTTTACATAACACTCTAAAAATGCACACTAAAATGGAGATGTGGTGGGGGTGTTGTGAGGGGGACTCAGAGGGTACAGGAAAGACCAGAGACAAGCTCATTATCTTGATTTTGCTGATGATCTCATGAACATATGCTTATATGAAAATTTATACTGAGAGTTGGCAAGATGGCTCAGCAAGAGCACTAATTGCTCCTCCAAAGGTCCTGAGTTCAAATCCCAGCAACCACATGGTGGCTCACAACCACCCACAATGAGATCTGACGCCCTCTTCTGGTGCACCTGAAGACAGCTACAGTGTACTTATTTATAATAATAAATAAATCTTCAAAAAAGAAAGAAAGAAAGAAAGAAAGAAAGAAAGAAAGAAAGATAGAAAGAAAACTTATACTGAACACCCCAATGCATGAAGCTCACTAAAGTTGTCTAAGGAAACTGCATGGATGTTCTTAAAGCGCTATACCCCTCACCTGCAGAGTGTGAACCTACAATATACAGCCCATCCCTGTGGCTACCATGTCCAGCTTACAGGCTATGAGGCTGGGGGTCAGAGATACCTGTTGGAGCACATTTCTTTTGACCTTTTCAGACACCACTGCATCCAATCCTATACAACCTTTCAACTCCATCTTAAATCCTTCGGTACCCAGGATCCTGTTCCTGTTCTATTGGTTGTAGGCTCCCTTCTGTCCTCCCTTGAGTAAATGCTCCCTGGAAAGGTATTCCTGACCTGCAGGTTGGTGGGGGACAGCTATGGTTGTGTTTGTAAATTCCTCTGTCCCATCCTGTGGGCCTCCCAGGTGGTACCCCAGAAGATGGGAGCTTTCACCACCTGGTACCAAGCAGCAGCCTCTGAACAGCAGATGTACCCTCTAACCCGCCCCTTCCACAAACTTCCACGGCTGCCTCAAGGAAAGAAGACAGGGAAGCAGACTAGCTCTCCTCCAGTCTTAACCACAGGATGGTAGATGCTCTGTGCTTTGAGGAGGGGCAATGTTCTGCTGATGTCCGAAACACAGGCTCCTGCCTACTGCTCTGAAGTTGCCCAGGTTCAGCAAGACCCGACAGGGCCAGGAAAGCTGGAGCATGAGGTCATGGCCAGTCAGGCGCCTACAAGAGGAACACAGCCCATGTTTGTTTCTGGCCAACATATAGCCCCCTGGGATGCTGGCTTTAAGGTCAACCACACCCATGTAGCTATGGTGCAATCCTCTGTGCCTACAAGGAACCAAGCCAATCATGACTTCAGCAGCTGGATCATCCTTAGCTAGGGTGAGCGAAGAGCAGCTCTGGATAGGAAGAAAAATCAAAGCAGTCCTAAGAGTCAAATTTCAAAAAAAAGCATGGAGTGAAGAGTGCCTAAGGGGAGGGGACAGCATGAGCAATAGTATGGGGGGGGGGCTGAGAGTTAGGGGGGAGGAGGACAAAAAGCCTGGTCGGGAAGGGCAGTTGAAACTATACCCCTGGAAGGAGGTTGGGGCAGGTGAGGCAGCAAGGCTCAGCCTTGTGTCTATGACAAGGGCTCAATGCCTGCTATCCATGGAATCTACCAGATGACTGCAGCTATAAAACAGGAATGCCCTAAGCATTAGACCCTTTCATGGAGCCATGGGGTGGGCTCCACTGCACAAGCACCTACTTTGCACACAAAAACTGAGGCAAAACAGAGCTTAGTGTTTTACTACAGGTGCTTAGTCTGGTGCATTGTGGGATGGTATAACACTGAGGGAGGGCTGATGGGACAGGGCTTTTTGGGGGGGTCACATCTAAAACATGTGCCTTTATCCCTCCACTTCTGAAAGGCAGACAGCATAGCAAGGGAGAACAGACCCTGGGTACATGTGGGAGCATACAAACTGACGTGTGCCCACCACCACCATCTCAGGAAGGACAACTAACATATGCTGCTCAGTTGATCCACCTCTGAAATATGCTACAACAGTGCAAACTGGGGACTAGGCTGGGCACAGATTAGTGTCCCTCAGCTTCCTCACCTATAACCTGGGTTAATAATGCCTCCAGCCTGAGGTCAGACCTGAGTTAAGAATACCTTTCAGCCTAAGCTTGCTGCTGAGAGGATTTGGAATCAAGAATTCCCTCATCAGAGACAGCCTCCCAGCCCCTTGAGCCCCACCCAGTCCTCAATGACAGAAGCCTTCAAACACAAATTCAGGGAATCATTCTGTTTTCTTCTGCCTTTCCTGGTGGCCCAGATGGAAACATTATGTCTGACTCAAGACAGAGCAAAGAACTCATCCCCGGACCACTGTCAGCACACTGAGTGCTCCCCGGCTCCCAATCCCAGTGGTATAGCATGAGGGCAGCGCAGTGCAGGTCAGGAGTCCTCAGACCAGCCCACCACAGTTGCTCAGGTTTTCAACACAAAGGATAGAAGCTGAGAGCCAGTGTCAGAAACAGCAGAAATATGGCCTGGCAAGTACTTCCTATGATTTTAAAAATAGGATGTTTGTGGTCCTTACTATGGGATGCCGCCAGAAGTTTCAAGACACTGAAGGCCATCTAATGGACTGGTACCAATACAATTTTATTGCAACATCAAATCGTTTCCCAAAGAAAGGGTTTTCTGAAACCCAGACTAGGCAGCAGTCCCATCCTCCCGGTCAGGACACCTGGGTACACCAACAACCCTGATCAACTCTCAGGCATTCCTTCCCATGATTTGCTGTAGGAAATCTAACTTTATCCAGGCAATGGCACATCGACAATCCTGTGCTTGGTATAGAGTGGGAAACAGAGAACTTTGTGAATACTCCTTGCTAAGACTGTTTGAAGACTGGGCTGTTACAAGGCTAATTCCCAAGGCTGGGTGTTTCGAGAACATGGGTACCAAGCCAAGGTTATTCACGACCAGCCTACTAATGAAAAGGATGAGAACTTAGAGGATCAGCCCAAATTAGTGCCTACCCCTCTCCAGCTTTCCTCACAGTTGGCCAGGTTCTATGGAACCCACAAGGTTCTTGTTCTGGAGTCACCCCGAAGGGCAGCTTGGCTCCCTGCCAACAGCTACTGAACGTTTCCTCTCCAACAAAGGAAAGCCCCAACCACTCACTGCTACCCAGAGAGTAATGTGGACATGTCACTGTGAGAGCCACTCAGCTGTGCAAGCAGTACAGACTGAGCCTTCAATCAGGAGCACACATGGAGGGTGGGCTTGAGAAGAAATGTAACCAGAACTGAACTCAGGCCCTCTGCCCTGACACACTCTATCCACAGGGGCCAGGGGCCCTGCAGAAGGCCTATGCTAATAAGCCAGGGAAGAGTCCTCCAGGCAGGGCTATCCCAAAGAATTCTTCCTAAACCAGTTTGACCATATGATGCAGTAGGCACAATGCTTGACAACCCAGGGGAGCCAGCCTCTACAATCTAATGAGACAAGGCTTGTTCCAGGAAGCAGATTCCACAACAAAGCCATGATCTTCCAACCCTTTGTCTGGGCTGATCCAGCACCGCCTACCCACAGACTGTGGGTTCCACACTTGTCCCAAAAGGGCCACCACGCCTGCATCAGGCTAGGCTTGGAATCCCAGGAATCCCTAAACTGTACCAGCTGCCCATCTTGGCACGCCTGCTGGGCAGGGCCCCTTCTACCACCTGCTGAAATGGGGATGCTGCTTGGTTCCTGGTGAGGTCTGCAAAAGCAAAGAAGGTATGCTTCTCATCTGCTCCCAACCCCCACCCGGAGAGAAAGAGGACACAGGGCAGTCCCATCACAGCACAGGTTTTTCTATCTAGGCTTGTTAAAAATGCCTACAGGCTGGCACATGCATCCTATCAACCTTTACTAATGGCATTTACCATGCCTGGCCTCTGATGGGTACCAACGGTGAAACTTGTACAGTATCAGGATCCCCAGGACACAGCTGGTAAAAGACACTGACAGACTGAAGGATTCACCACCCATCCACATATACAAGCCAGTGGGCTACTACAAAGAGGAATCCAATGTCTTAAAAGCCTGGAAAAGAGCTGAGGTGGACAGGAAAAGAAAACACCACATGGGCCTGGGAGGTACCATGAGGATGGCCCTGTGAGCCTTGCTCCATCCCGTGCAGGTCTATGTGGCTGCTCAGGGTATGCATACCAGGATTCCACAGGACACCAAATGGCTTCAAATCTTATTAAATTCAACATGGTGCTCTGGATATTAAGCTGACAGAAATGCAAGCTCAACACCATTCATTTAGAGCTAAAGAACTTATAGCATTAAGAGATTAAATCTGGGGCTGGTGAGATGGCTCAGCAGGGAAGAGCACCGACTGCTCTTCAGAAGGTCATGAGTTCAAATCCCAGCAACCACATGGTGGCTCACAACCACCCAAAATGAGATCTGATGCCCTCTTCTGGTGCGTCTGAAGACAGTTACAGTGTACTTACATATAATAAATAAATAAATCTTAAAAAAAATGAAATATTAAAAAAAGAGATTAAATCTGTAATCAATGTTTGATTAAACCTATGCTGACTGAAAGAGGCTAGAATACACCATGTAAAATTGTCAAGTAGGTAGAGAGACCATCAGGGACCTCTCCAGCAGGACAGACACAATCTTCTTCCCACATAGCCATTTGTAAGGAAAACTATCAGAAAGAGCTATAAGTGGTGTAAGAGTGATCTGAAATAGACAGACAGTGCTAGCATGTTTGTGTGCTGCAGAGAACAAAATACAGTTTTCATGTTTTTTTATTATTCTAAAACGTCTAAAAAATAAATGTGCCAGGCGGTGGTGGCGCACACCTTTAATCCCAGCACTTGGGAGGCAGAGGCAGGCAGATGTCTGAGTTCTAGGCCAGCCTGGTCTACAGAGTGAGTGCCAGAACAGCCAGGGCTATACAGAGAAACCCTATCTCAAAAAAACCAAACCAAACCAAAACAAAAAAGCAACAAGAAAACTAACTATGCCAACATGTACCCAAACATACAAAAATTGAAAAACAATCTCTTAACTAGTCTGTATTAGGAAAGGCATACAGAACCAAACAACAGGAAACAGTAAATAAAAAATAGAAACGTCTTATCAACACTCAGAAGGGCTGGCTGCCCAGCAGGACTGTGCAAGGAAGGGCTGCCACTAAAAATAAACAGTAATGATAAAAAGAGCTGCTCCTTGACTCTGAACAAAGTAGCAAGTCAAAGCCTCACCCAGCAGAGATGGACACAGAAAACAAAACACAAAGCAACCGTGTTAGCATAGTGTGTCTTTTTACCCAGTAAGGACTACTGTGCAGTTAGTCTGACAAATGTGCACCCCAAACTCAGGAGCTGAACACTCAGTGTTCATGGCTCAGTGACAACTGCAGCCATGTGAGAGTTGAGTTCCTACATACATGGCTCTACTCCCTTCCTTAGGTAAGCCACACAGTAGGACTTGGGCCCAGGACTCAGACTCCCAGGACTCAACTCAAATGGGGCACTGACAGGATCACCACAGATCCTCCCTTCCAAATAGCAGGTGCTCAGAAACCAATCCCACGCTGATCACAGAAGTCACAACTCAGCAAACCTAATACACAGAGTCTGCTTTATGAATTATTCAGTCCCAGAAGAGCACACCCTGAACTCAAATGTGGGATAAGCAAAGTGTGAATTCAGTGTGAATTCAAGACAGGCCAAGAAGCCACATGTCAGAGGAAGACTGCTGACTGCCATACATAAACTAATTACTTAAAGGAACTGAAAAAGGGATTCCCCAAATGAATTAAAAGATAGACAAATAAAAAAATCTTCAAAGTTAAGAATACATCATTTTAAAAATTACACTTATAACCTTTACCTCAAAGACATACTCCACAGATGCCAGTTTGAGTAAAAGTGACACTTACTCAGTAAAAATTATAAACACAGTAACAAGAAAGGCTAAATATTAGTAAAGGAAGATTATCTCTCAATGTCATGCGAAGTTCTTTCCATATGAGCACCATAGGCAGAGAGCCTTGGATCCTTTGACTTCTTAAGACTGTGAAGAAATTTATCTAAAAAATTCTGCAAACACAAATTCTCCCTGTTCATTAATTTTTTTTTATTTGTTTTTGTCTTATTGAGTCAGGGTGTCCTGTATCCCAGACTGGCCTTGAATTTACTATGCAGCCAAGTAGGATTCTGGATTTCCTGATCCTCCTGTTTCCAACTCCTGGCTACTGGGTGCTATACACTAATCCTGATTGATGTGGTATTGTGGATGGAACTTGGGTTTTGTGTACTAGAGAAGCATTCTATCAACTGAGCTACATCCTTAGGAGCCACACACTCCACACATTGTAAAGATATAGCCCACCTATGAACACCCATCTTTTGGATTTAGTGAGACTGAACTCAGTAATTTTGGGGAGGTACATTTACAGTTGTATGACAGTTATCATTAACCCTACACTAACACCCCTCTTCAGAAAAAACTTCTGTTCCCATTAGCTATAACTCCACCTCCACTTTCCCAGAGTCAGACAATCAAAAAAATTCTATTTTATGTTCCTATAAATTTATCTGTTTCTGGATATTTCATGTAATTCATACACTATTGGTCTTAGTGGTTTTTTTCACCCAACACAACATTTTTTTTTCTGGTCTATGCATCTTATAAGCTTTAATCAGTTCTCTACTTTAAAAAAAAATTTAAAGATTTACTTTTTTATGTATATAAATACACTGTAGCTGTCTTCAGACACACCAGAAGAGGGCATCAGATCCCATTAATCAGATCCTATTAAGAATAACAGTACTAGCTTGGCAGTGGTGGTGCCCAGCTTCAGGTAGATCTCTGAATTTGGGGCCAGCCTGGTCTACAAACCACGACAGCCAGGGCTACACAGAAAGGCCTTGTCTTAAAAAACAAAGAAAGAGGGGGGAGTAGGGGACAAGATAGGGGATTTGCGGAGGTAAGGCCAGGAGTGGGACAACATTTGAAATGTAATAAAATAAAATAACCAATAAAAAATAAAATAAAATAAAACCAAAAAAGAAAGAGAAAAAACCAACAGTATTGTGATCTTCCATTTAAATACTGTGATCCTCCATTTAAAAGTCTTTGATGAATTTTTGGTTTTGTTTGTTTGAGGTCTTTGCTTTTTTAATATTTTGAGATGGGGGTCTCTCTATGTAGCCTAGGCTGACCTGAACTTGCTATACAGCCCAGGCTGGTCTTGAATTTGTAACTCTGCTGCCTGTCTCTTAAGTGCAGGAATCACAGGCATGTGCCACCGTCTCAGGTCTTCGCCTATCAATTTTTGTGTGGATGTACATTTTTAAGTCTCTTGAGTACCTGTCATGATTTGTGACCTGCCCCCACGGGGTCATGTGTTTCAGTGAGATGTCCCTAGCTATCTGATGCTACTGGGAGGCTGTGGAACTGCTAGAAGATGGCACTAACTGAGAGAGGAGGATCACTGTGGAGCTAGGGCATGGTTATTTCTCAACTCTGCTTCAGGTCAGAGATTGCTCTCTTTCTCTTCAGTCTTCTAAAATGTAACCAGCTGTGCCACCAAGCTCCCGTCACCAAGCGTGAAGCCATAGCTGCCCGGGCTTCCTGCCATGATGGAGTGTATTTCCTGAACCATGAGCCAAAAAAATAAATCCCCCTCCCCTAAATTGTTCAGTCCCACATTCCAGCAGGGAAAGGGAAAAAAAGGCACTAATGCATGGCTGGAAGGGGGCTGCTAGGCCACACTGCAGCCCCAGGGCGGCTGTCTTCAAGGAACCAAACTGTTTCCCAGGGGTTATCCGCTGTACAGTCTACCTGCAGAGAAGCACTTTTAGTCTGTCCACAGATAAGCTGCATTTATTGTCCGTCTATGACAACAACCACCGTAGTGAGTATATGATCTCTTCATTTTATCGTTAGAAAGAATAACAGCTACCAATGTGTAGGGCCCCTAAGGTACCTTACTGCACTCAACCCTACCTCAAGGTTCTCAGAACTCATGTTTAGGAGGAAGACACCCAGGTTCCCAGAGGTCGAGGCTGCAACAGGGCAGAGGCACAACTAGATCAGCGCGTCCCTCCCCCAGCTCCTGTCTTCTTCTCAGCACTGGGTCAGAGCTGCTGCCTGATGGGAGAGGATGCATACCTTGGTTCTTAAGAACAAAGAAGATGCTCAGAGGGATAACCAACTAAGGTCCTAACAGTTCTTTACAGCCTTCAACAGCCAGAAGCATAAGAACAATCCACGCAGAAGGCTGACAGCCCTGCCAAGGTTTAAAGCCAGCAGCAATACCATGGGCCTGCAGTGAGGATAGGTGCTCTGCACATTGCTGTGCTACCTGGTGGGCTTCCACACACTGGCTGGCCATGCCACCCAGAAGAAAAGGGCACCTGCCATCCACCTAATTACTCCAAAACCCCTTGATGAAAATGTCCCAAATGTGGTCTAGCTGATATCTGACACTGGATGAGGAAGGTATGGTACACCCGCAGGCAATCACCATGCAACAATAAGTGTGAACCTACAGGCATCACAATGAGGATCAACTTTACAAAGCAATGTAGTGAACACACCCAAATCAGGCAGTATGTGGCTCCATGGGAAACAATAAAACTGAGCATGATCAGTCCATGGTGTCAGCAACTCCTGAAGACCAAGAAAGCAGCACCAGGAGGCTGACCACGCATGCCTCCTTACTCTCTCATTGGCTGCACTCAACTGTGATAAATCACAAAGCCATACAATTGCAATCTGGGTACATTCTGTAACTCTTACAAGGCACTGAACACTCTCTTTAATTTTAAAAACTAAGACAGGGGTTAGGAATGAAGAGATGCCTTGGGGCTAAAAACACTTATTGCTCTTGTGGAGGACTGGGTTCAATTCCCAGCACCCACATGAAACTAAAAGCCATCTGTAATTGTAGTTCCAGAGGATCTGGTACTCTCTTCTAGTCTCAGCAGGCACTGCATACATGTATACATACCTATATATATACAAAAATAAAAATAAATTCTTAAGTCTTTTCAAACTATCATGAATAAAGCTTTAAGATAAACAGAAAGTCTACTATGTTTCAAAATAAAGATAACTTGGGCCAGTGAGATGTTCATTGAATTAAGGGCACCAGCCACCAAACCTGATGGCCTGAGTTTGATCATGATAGAAGAACACCAACTCCCAACTTGTCCTCCAACCTCCACACATATGCACATACATGTGTGCGTTCCTGTGAGCACTCACATATATACACATACATGTGTGTGTGTTCCTGTGAGTACCCACATATATATGCATAAATGCAAAGATAACTCTATAAGTAAAAAATAACCCAACAACAGGGACAAGGGATCTACAGTGCTACTGGAACACACACCTGGCCCACTAGAGTATACAGTAGTGGACATACCAACCCCTGGGTGTAAAAACGAAGGGAGCCAACACATACATGCATCTGAACGGCTGTTCATTATGTAACTATACTTTAATGGTTAATAAAATGTCAAGCCAAACATACCTAAAGTCTGAATCCACTCCATGGAGTTCAGTTACTAGTGATTACTGAAACAATGCCATCACAGACAAGATAAAAGATCTCATTTCCATAAATGTACTTTCAATAAGAATCTGACATAAGAACATAGACCTGGCTAGGCATAGTGGTGCAGGGCTTTAATGCCAGCACTAGGGAAGCAGAGATCTCTTGAGAGTCTGGGGCCAATCTGGTGGATATAATAAGTTCCAGGCCAGCCAGCTCTAATAGTGAGACTATCCTAAAAACAGCACAGAACCAGGCATGGTGGTGCACACCTATAATCCTAGAACTTGGGAGACAGGACAGAAGGGTTTCTAGTTCAAGGCCACCTAATAAAAAACCCTCATCTCAAAAAAGAACAGACTGGACAGGTAATGGTACCAAAAAAAAAAAAAAAAAAAAGACTGCAGGTTTACAGTACATAATGTATACCGGCACACACCATTGACAGATGCACAGACAGCTCAAAGTATCAGCAGAAAGAATCTCAGGGTGAACCCCATGTAGAACCGGATGGGAGCATGGAGTTAGAAGATAGAGCTCCTAACTATTCCATCTGGTAATGACCTGGATCCAAGACAGGAAGGCCTGAGGCCTATGGGAATGTCCAAGGCAGCACTGGACACAGGTGGGCACAACAGCACAGTGAGAGGCAGGCTCTCTAGACACCTCAGGAGCAGCTCTGAGGCTTCTTCATTGGCTTTGCTGTGTTGGAGGTGTTCCCTCCCAACCCCCAGTCACATTAGTGCCACAAGCTTTGGACTGCTATCTATGAAGACAACTCAGGCTATAAGCACAGGCTTGGTCCAGCTCTGATGAAGGCCCAGAAGTCAATGACAACAGCCGTTAAAAGGTAAGCAAGAATGGTCCCAAAGAGGAAAATTGATGATTTTCAGGGTCACTGCACTTCAGTTTGCCCTGAAAGAAGCTTGCTAGCTTCTCACAGGAATATTATTTCCTTCTGGAACTAAGAAAACAACTCTGAGAACACGTGTCTTCAAACAAGTTTCCCCAAGAGGGTCTGACAGAAAGAGCAAAAAGTCTGAGTCTTACGAGCCAGAAGCCACAGAGCCTGACCAACGCCTGCTTGTTTCACAGAATCATCTGGGGAATAGGAAACATCCATTCCCAGAGCAGGCACACCTGCTCTGTGGCGTGGTGCGGCCTGGATCCTGGGAAGCTTGGACTTAGCAGCAGGAAGGCCTATTTCAGATGAAGCAAAATACGCCCCAATCCCACCCTACTTTCCACAGAAAATCAATTCCCTCTTAACACAAACCCTGCTTCCCTAGACGCAGGGTAAAAGGCAACAAAGCAGGAAGTGTGAAGGCACCTTCTCCATGGGCACCTACAGTCACATGCACACAGCCAAGCACAATATATGCACTCACACACACACACACACACACACACACACACACACTCACACACTCACACTCACACACACACACA
>NW_022196913.1:54259228-54269067 GCF_008632895.1 Mastomys coucha | reverse complement strand
TTTGAGATAATGTTTCTCTGGGTAGCCCTGGCAGTCCTGGAATTTGTAACCATGCTTTCCTCGAACTCAGAGAGATCTTCCTGCCTCTGCCTCCTGAGTGCTGGGATTAAAGGCATGTGCCACCACTGCCCAGCTAGATACACATAATTTTAAAATAAAATATTTTTAAAATTTTTATTTATTTGATGTGTATGGGTGCTTTGTCTGCATGTATGTCTGTGTATCACATGTGTACCTGGTAACCTCAGAGGCCAGAAAAGGGCATCAGATCCCCTGGGACTGAAGTTATAAACTGTTGGGAGCTTCCATGTGTGTGAATTAAAAGTGGAAACGCAGCCACTGCCCTTAACCACTATCTCTTCAATACCAATAAAATAAATCTTCAAAAACAATGAAACTATAGCAAAACAATATAGAACATCCTTTGGGGTCAAAGGCTGCCCTAAAAAATACAGCCTGGTTTAAAACAGAACTCAGGAGCTGGAGAAATGGCTCAGAGGTTGAGAGCACTGACTGCTCTTCCAGAGGTCCTGAGTTCAACTCCCAGCAACCACATGGTGGCTCATAACCATGTCTCCTCTGGGCTGCAGGCATACATGCAGGCAGAATGCTGTATACATAATAAAATAAATCTTTTTTTTAAAAAGATTTATTTATTTATTTTATGTGTATAAGTACACTGTAGCTGTACGGGTGGCTGTGAGCCATCATGTGGCTGCTGGGAATTGAACTCAGGATGGCCCCGCTCGCTCCAGTGTAATTCACTGTAGCTGTCTTCAGATGCACCAGAAAAAGGCGTTAGATCTCATTACGGGTGGATGTGAGCCACCATGTGGTTGCTGGGATTTGAACTCAGGACCTTTGGGAGAGCAGTCAGTGCTCTTACCTGCTGAGTAAGAGACCAGCCCAAAAAAATAAATCTTTTAAAAAAATAAAAACAGGGTTGGTGAGATGGCTCAGTGGGTAAGAGCACTGACTGCTCTCCCAAAGGTCCTGAGTTCAAACACATGGTGGCTCACAACCATCCATAATGAGATCTGACTCCCTCTTTTGGTGTGTCTATATAATAATAAAATAAAAAATAAATAAAGAAAGAAATAAAAAACCAAAACCACAGAAACAGAACTTAGTTCTCCCTCACAGTGACTCACACTAACCCCAACAGTAAGCAGCAGAGTTTCCTTACACTCTCTAAGGAAGGCCTACCAAGCTCCC
This sequence comes from Mastomys coucha, assembly GCF_008632895.1. NCBI lineage: Eukaryota > Metazoa > Chordata > Mammalia > Rodentia > Muridae > Mastomys > Mastomys coucha. Next base: position 54,267,852 of record NW_022196913.1, on the reverse strand, counting down.
ATATGAAGAAAGAGCTTTCTGGAAGGCTGGAAAGGGCCCTGTGACTTCCCTCCTGTATTTCAATCAGGCCACACATTAGAACACGGGTGTCGACAGAGGTCCAAAAGGGACTTGATATAACTTCTCCTGGCAAGAGCAATGATCACTGTCTTGGCCAGTATGGAGAGTCAGGCAGTTCTTTAAAGAAGTACTTAGCCTCAGACCCTCCTCCAGGAAGTGGACCTGCATGCTAGTACTCCCTTCCAAAGACCCTGCATACTCCTGGAAGAGGCCCTATCCTCTAGCATCCTCATGGGAACCTGTATGTGAGAGCTTCTAAGCATCGGTCAGGACATAGGATTGGTCCTATGGTCAGCAGGGAGGGCTAGACCTGCTTATGCAGTGAGGGAAAGTCCAGCAGCAATCCCAGAACAACAGAATGCCCTCAACCACTGCAGGAAGCAAGGTAGGAGCATCCCAACCATATATGGTGAGGCAGGGCAACTGACCTTGCAATCTTCCTAGTACACTACAATGGCAAGAAGTCTGTGCCTCCTCTCAGCAGGTACAGAAATGGAGGGGGATGGATGCCTGTGTGTAACAGGCAGAAAAATCTCAGAAAGGATATAGGTAACAAATTCATGATATGAGGACACAGCATGGGACTGGGTGGGCTGGACTTGGAAGAGGGGCATCTCCTCATTCCTACCCCCATCACTGACTAAGGAGTAACTTCCAGACTAGCCCTCTCCCAGGTCTCCCTCATTTCTACCAGGCACATCCCAGGCTCATGCATACTCCAAAGAGGAGCACAAAGGTATACTGGACAGCCCCTGGTATCCATGGACCGATCATATCAGTGAATAGTGTTGGCAAGTTTCAGATACAGGGAATGAGTCTCCACTTAGATCCCTAGGATTATTTCAGAAGCATCAATACTAATGAGGATTTAATCACCCTGAGTATGGTCTGAGCTTCAGAATATTTAAAAGTCTGACATAATCTTGTATGTAGGCAGATCTGGGCACACAGACCTGCCAACTCCCTTAAAGGGTCCCCAGAGACATCATGGGAGACCTTACCCCACACCAAGTCCAGCCAGCTGTTCATACCCATTCTTGCTGGGTGGGAAGATTCTAAGGAGGACTTCCAATGGACTTCACTTCCTGAGTTAGACACAGGCAATGCAGGCTCCCAGAGACAGCAAAAGAGGAAAGGGGTTTTATCAGGTGCCTTATACAAAAGGACCTTTACCTCTGCATCTCACAGATAGGCAAACTAGGGCTCAGAAAGGCCAAGCAGTTCATCTCAGGACACCATCAGGATTTTTTTTTTAATTTGTATTTAATTATCAAAATTCATCTCTGTCTTCGCAGCAAAGGCTTTGAGAGAAAGAATAAGGGTTTCCAGGAAGTCAGGAGCTGTGTGGGCACAATGACCACCTACCTCTGCCCAACCCCACAGCCCAGCAAGCCTCAGCCATGACATGGCAGGTGCTTGGGAGGCTACCAAACTCAGGCTTCTCCAAAGACACATTATCAGCTAGAAGCTGAGGCAGCTTCCACACGGCTTCCTTTCCCCCAAGGAGCCCTCTGCTTACAACTGTGATGATCATTAAGACCAGAGGCCCTGGAGGCACCCCAAAAAAGCATAGGGCTACAGTGGTTGTCACTGCTCTTTGTCTTTGTTGGTCCCCCTCTGCTGCCCATGAGGCCTGTGTTAGTCCACATAGGCCATTCCATTGCCAACTGAGAACCCCAGCTGCTCTGGGCAGCGTCCAAATGTTAAGCTGCTTTTAGAAAACTGGGGATTCATCCCTGGGCAGAAGGGATTTAGCCAGAATTGGGCACCATTTAGAGAAGATTACACCCTAATTGCCCTGGTGTCAGCAGGCAAGCTCCTGCCAGCTGAGCCCTGGGACTGGGAGAGGTCCCTGGAGACCCTGGCTTCCCCTATCCAAGGACACAGAGCCCAGCACTGGGGCCTGGGGACCAGTCTTCATCTTCCACAGCAGCTGGCTCAACACAGAACTTCCATTTAGCAGCCTGTGGTCAGGACTGGAGGAGGGGCCTAGAGGCCTCATGAGCAGCATCCAGCTCACATCTGTTCTGGGCCAGAGGAAGACAACTCGACAGGCATCAGAGCAGCCTAAAGCAGGCTGGCTACAGACCATTTATGTGCATGTGGCAGCAGCCCCCTCTTCTTATTAGCTAGAGCCCTCGCCACATTCTTCCACCTCACTAGCTTGTTTAAGCAGCAGAAATAAGTGAGGCTCATGGTCAGAAAATCACAGAAGAATCTCAAGTACAGGCCATTTCTACCCAGACCCTATAGGGTTTCTTGCCACAGGACCAATAACAAGAAAAGAGCCCAAGAGAGATGAGAGACCATCATAGGCCATCAAGATAGATAGGCTCCATTTTCTAGGTCTGAAGATTCTGGAAGATGGTTGAACCTGTGGACAACACTGCAGCACTTAAGCCCTGTCTCAGGATACAGTAGTGACATATACCCTGGTGCGCCAACCCTAGTCCTCTAGGGGCAAATCCCCCCCCACAAGGGACTTGCATATCTTGAAGTGTTATCATTAGGCTCAGACTACAGAATTCTGGGACTATATTTTCTAAACGTTAGAGGAACCACAAATGTCTGATCTCCAATCCTTGTACCTCATGCTTTGGCCCTGTCAAGTCACCTGGGGAAACTTCCATTCCTTCTCATGATGTCACATGACCCTCACATCCTATCATCCTGGATATCCTCTTTTAGACACTACCATGGACTACATCATAGTCTGCTTTAGCTTGACTAGTTTGGCCTCACAATATAGCAGTTCTGGGAGGTAGGGTGTAACAGGAGACAAACATGACAGGAAAAGAGCCTTCAAGAATGATGAGTGCCTTCTTGTGCAGCCACACACCTGTTTCCCCTCCGCTTTCAACCATGAGTTGAGCAGAACCCCTCAGCAGAAGGCCAGCAAGTACAGGTGTTATGCTCTTAAACTTTCCAGCCTTCAGAACCATAAGCTCAAATAAGCCCTCTCCTTCTGATGTTCTGTTTTAGTAATAGGAAGGGGACTACGATGCAGTCAACTATAACAGCAAGAGCAGCCACAGCCATCGATGTTCTGTTATAGTAACAGGAAAGGCACTCAGATGCAGTCCCACAGCCATAATGCAAACCACAACTGGTATCTGGAGAAGGCAATCCTTACAATCCTCACCAAGGCCTTATAGAATGGGATTGTATGCAACCTTAAGTCACCAAAGATGATTTCTTGGAGGGGTTGAGGAGAGGCAGTCCCCTGAGCCTCGTTCACCCTTGGGGTGTCTGGGAGGAGTACCATCTTTACAGGTAGGGAGAAAGGCAATCTATAGTGAAGACTGAGGCACAGCCACAGGATGAGGAGAGAGATGGACTGAGTCATAACATAAAAATAAACCAAGAGGGGCTGGGATGACAGCCTTTTGCCTTCAAAAATGATGACCTGAGCTTCATCCTTAGAACCCATGGTGAAAAGGAGACTGACTCCCATAAGGTGTCCTCTGGCCTCCAGCACATGGAGGGGTGTACAAAATTATAACGGAAAGACACATAAGGAGAAGACAGGTCAGTAGGTAAGAGTTTAGCATGCAAACTTAAAGTTCAAATCCATAAGAACTCACATAAAAAGCCAGGCATGGCAATACATTCCTGTAATGTCAGTGATATATATAGAGGCAAAGTAAGGCAAAGGTACAAAGGCCACTGGGACGTGCTGGCCACCAGCTAAGCTCCAGTTTCACCGAGAGACCCTGTCTTAAAGGAATAAGGTGAAACCATGACACCTAATATCCCCCTCAGGCCTCTGCACAAGTGCAGGGTTGCATGCATATATCACACATTTATGCCTTCCTCTCTCCCTTCTCTCACACACACATATATGGACACACATATAAATTAATTTAAAAAGATAGAAGCCCAATAAAGTGGCTAACACACTGTTAAAACAGCACTGTACTAGGAAAAGAAAAATCACATAGCTCAATGGAACAGAAAGATAGCCACACAAATACTACCAAATGAAGTCTGACCGAGGAACAAAGGCAACTAGCCACACTAAACCAACTGGACACCCCCACACACAATAATCAAACAAGAGTCTTAAACTCTTCACAAAAGTTAACTCACAGTAGACCAGAGTCGCACATGAAACGTGCAGAACTGTGAAGGTAGCTAAAATAAAAGAAACACCTACAAGACCCTGGGTTTGGTTATGAAATTCGCAACACTAAAAGCATGGAAGCAAGAGTGGCATGAAGACACCACTAAGATACTGAAAATAGTATGATCTAGGACTTAACCTTAAACAGCCAAGTGCTTGCTGTGGCCACAGAAATACTAAAAACAGCACTTACAACTGAATAATAAGAAAACAAGCAACTGGACTGAAGATGTCCAAAAGATCAGGGAAGGTGTCAAATCATACTAAGGGCAAAGGAGCAAAAGAAAAATGCCCTGAATTCCAACCTGTGCATGGCAATACTAATGATGGATTGAAAAGGTAAGCCGGGCGGTGGTGGCTCACGCCTTTAAACCCAGCACTTGGGAGGCAGAGGCAGGCGGATTTTTGAGTTTGAGGCCAGCCTGGTCTACAGAGTGAGTTCCAGGATGGTCAGGGCTACAACAAAGAAACCCTGTCTTGAAAAACCAAAAACAAAAACAAAAAAAAGAAAAGGTGAAAAGATACCAAGGGCCATGCATCCTCAGGGGTCTGCAAACTAAACAGCAGCAATAGCATCCCACTGTGCACACACTAAGACAGCAGCAACAGCAGGGAACACTAGCATGAACAAGGGCAGAGAGAGCACTCACTCACCACTGAGGGAAACACCAAATGGACCAGCCCACTTGGAAGGCAGGTCTGCTTCTTACAAAGCTAAACAGAGTTTAAACCTCACTTGTGTATTTATCCAGAAGATTGGAAAACTTATCTACAGTAGGTTTACTCATAATTAGAAAAGGTGAAGCGACCAGAATACCCTTCAATGGGTGAAGAGTTGGTGAGAGGAGATGAAGACACAGATGAGCCTCCATGATTCCAGTCACATGGCATTCTGATAAAAATAAAATTAGAGAGAGGGTAAAAAGATCAGTGACTGACAGAGGCTTGGCGGAGTGAGGGTAAGTAGGTAAAACAAGCAATTCTTCATCAAGTTAGAAGGGTACTATGCACTTGTCAAAGCCAGACAACACACACACACACAAAACGGCAATCAGAGATCTTGATATACATGAATGTTTTAAAAATCTATATTGGGGGTCCTAGAATGGAATGCATAATGTGGTCAAACAATTTAAATTACAAATTGAAGAGTGCAGATTACAGTGGGATAAGTAATTGTGGGGTAAAGTGAAGTATGTAAAACTAAAGGCAGAGGCTGGTGAAGTAGCCTACTGGGGCACACATGAACCGTCTGGACACCTGCACATGTGAACTAGGACCAGTGAATGACAGTGTGGCAGATGGTGGGTGCCCAAGTGTCTCACTGCTGGGGTAGGAGGCTCCAGATGAGCAAGTGGTGAGAAGGAAGCATGTGGTGATGGTGAAATAACTGAATGCCTGGTTACAGATACGTGTGTCTATGACTTAGCAGACACTACTTGCTCTGTGGCTGAAAGGGCCTAGCATTAGCCATACCTTGGTACAATGAGCAACTAGATCTTTGTTTCTAATACCTCTCTCATCTAAAGCAACTAAGGCTTCTTAGAAGAGGTAGATGGCTCCAGAACTAAATATAGAACATCTTGTAGTATCTGAAAGCTTAAAACCGTACTTAACAAGGGGCTGGGGAGATGGCTCAATCAGTAAAGTTTTTGCTGTTCAAGTGAGCTCAGAACAAAGGCACCTATGTACCAGGCGTCTACAACCCCAGCACCACAGAGGCAAGACAGGAGAATAGTGGGGTCAGGCCTTGCTGGCCACCTACCCTGGCAAGATCAGTGAACTGTGTAGGTTCAGTAAAAAACCCTGTCTGGAAAAACATGATGGGGAGCAATTGAAGAAGATACCCAACCTTATGTCTAGCCTCTATACATATATGCACATGCATACTACACAACACACACACACAGAGAATACTTAATAACAAACAAGTAAACAAACAAACAAATCACAACAATAGAACTATGCCAGGATCATAAGAGCCAAAGGTAGAAAAAGTTGCAGCAGCCAAATTAAGTATTATTACAACCCAGTGAATGAAGTAAAATTCCAATGTGTCTATTCTGATAAAACAATAAAGGAAGAATGAGAGCAAAGGACAAGACTGTGTGAAAGTTACCCAAACACTTTGCTGAGTTCATCCCAAAGACCAGTGAGTGAAACAGGGAAAGGAATGATGCTAATGTGGAGAAATCTGTGAAGACTGAGATGAGTCACTGTCTCAAAACCTTCACTTTTGTTCACGTTACTGGGCTTGGACAAGTGCACAATATCATTTTCATGCCTTCCAGTGCTATACACAACTGTTTTACCAACTCGGAAACCAATCTCTTGCACTGCACACCCTGCCCCTCACTGTGAGTCTCAGTCTCATTCAACAAAAGCCATGGTGAAGCATGGACTCCTGGTATGTGAGAACACAGGACCATGACTCTCCTCCTCTGAATCTGTCATTCAAACCCACCCAAAAATACCAAATAACAAATGCCTCCATTAGTGAGGTCTACCAAACACCTGACTATCTTCCTTTAAACTGTCAGATTCACCAAAAATAAGGGATGTCTAAGAAACCATCACAGTTCAAGCGCCTGAGAAGACATGCTGACCAAGTGTAAGATGGTATCACAGATGTGACCCTAGGTTAGAAGCAGGACAACCTAGACAAAGTACAGGCTTTATGACAACTCCTTGGTACTGACTGGTTCATGGACTGTAACAAATGTATCACACTGGGGTACTACTCAGATGGGCAAGGGTACACGTCCACAACAAATCTCTGCACTGTCTGAAATTCTATAGAATTTCTAGAATGGTCCTAAAGTGATCTGCTTTTAAATTAATGATAAAAAGGCAACACAGTTTACAGGCAATGGTTGAAAACACAGAAATTCTGGCGCATGACACTTGGCTTTAACAAGGTGCTGAAGGGCTGGTGTGGATGTGGTGTCAGAGGCTGGCAGCTCTGGAGCTTCTGTGAGGTGGTGAGAGGCAGATTTTTCACTTGGTATTGGAAATGTCCAATCAGACATACAAATGTGTTTTCTCCTGGCTTAGGTCAGCTGTGCCCAGGGCTCTCAGTTCACTAGTGTTATTTGAGACAGGGTCTCATGTCCTTTAGTTTGACCTTGACCATGCGGATGAAGATAATCATGACCTTCTGATCCTCCTGCCTCCACTTCACAAGAGCCGGGGTGACAGGTGTGTATCATCTCACCTTGTCTTCGTGGCACTGAGGATCAAATCCAAGAATACGTGCAAGCTTGCCAAGCATTCTACCAACTTAGCTACATCTCCAACCCCTTTGTTGTTTTTTTATGAACAAAATAACACACAGGCAATGCAAAATTCCCAATATTTTCATATCTTTCCTCACATATCAATCACTTTCAGACAAATAACTCTAGAAATCTCAATTGACAAGCTGAGAAAACTGAAGTGCTGCTCAGACAAACATAACATTAAGGAATTGTTAGGCCGGGTGGTGGTGGCACACGCCTTTAATCCCAGCACTTGGGAGGCAGAGGCAGGTGGATTTCTGAGTTCGAGGCCAGCGTGGTCTACAGAGTGAGTTCCAGGACAGCCAGGACTACACAGAAAAAGCCTGTCTCGGGGAAAAAAAAAAAAAAGGAACTGTTAGGTTTCAGGCTTGAAAACTCAATAGCTCTTGTTTTGTAGGAAAATACTCCTTGATTTCTCAACAAAGCTACTGCTACAAAAGTAGCAAAGCAAGATGAACTGAGGCACAGAAGACCGGCCACAGCTAGAAACTGCAGGTGCAGGCAAGTTCATGGCTCAATCCACTGAAGCCTTCTCTCCACTTCCACTTTGCTTAAAACTACAACTCTTCAGGCTGATGTGGTGGCAGATGTCTTTGAATCCGAAAACTAAAAAAAACCCAACCCAAACCAAACCAAAATACAAAAACCCTACAACTCGTCTGCTTTTTGAAAACTGTGGCAGCCCACCATGCTTTCCCTGTGCTGTGGTGTCTGTATCTGACACATACTCATGGGAAAAGGAACCAACATGGAGAAACACCCAGTGTTCCCACTTCTCACTGCACAGGTTCCACAACAGACACTGGTGGCTCTGCTCTATGTTCTGAAGCTCCTAAAATGTACAATTTTAAGCAGTGATTTCTTTTCTTTTCTTTTTTTTAGATATTTTCTTTATTTACATGTCATATGATTTCTCCTTTCCCAGTTTCCCCTCCAAAAAACATAACAAAACGAAACAAAAAACAACAACAAGACAAACCCCTATTCCCTCCCCTCTCCCCCTGCTCAACATTCCACCCTCTCCCACTTATTGGCCCTGGCATTCCCCTACACTGGAGCACAGAACCTTCACAGGGACAAGGGCCTCTCTTCCCCTGATGACTGACTTGGCCATCCTCTACTATACACATGCTGCCAGAGCCATCAGTCCCACCATGTGTACT
>NW_022196913.1:54258975-54259163 GCF_008632895.1 Mastomys coucha | reverse complement strand
CCCTGGGAGCTCTGAGGGTACTAGTTACTTCATATTGTTGTTCATCCTAAGGGGCTGCAAACCCTTCAACTCCTTCAGTCCATTCTTTAACTCCTTCATTTGGGGACCCTGTACTCATTTCAATGGGTGGCTGTGAGCCTCTACTTCTGTATTAGTTGGGTACTGTCAGAGCCTCTCAGGAGACAGCT
>NW_022196913.1:54251619-54258012 GCF_008632895.1 Mastomys coucha | reverse complement strand
AAAAAAAAAAAAAAAAAGATCTTTTCCCAATCTGTTGGTTAAGCAGTGATTTCTAAACAGTGACGAGGCTCTCCACTCTTGCTCTCTTCAATGCCATTATCCACCCATGTAGGGTGGCCACCTGGCTTTAGGGAAGTTGAGGGGGACTGGCCTCAGCCCTGGTCTTCAGCCTTTATCTACCTCTGTCCACCTCCAGGCTTGGTCTGGAAGGGAAAGACAATGGCCACAACTACTCTTTTCTGCTTCACTTTGAATACTGAACTAGAAGGGTCTGGAGCCCAACCCTCACCTACCTGAGCTTATACTGTCATGAGTCACACATTGCTATCACAACATGGCTGGTAAAGAAACCACTCTTTACCCTCATGTGCAGAACAACCTGCCATCCAGTCCATATATGAAAAAGAAGGCCTGACTAGAGGGGGTGCTGCCTCAATTGGCAAGAACAAATCTGCTCTCCACTCGAAAATAAAGACCTGAGTCCCTGAGTAGACCCAGCAGGATTCCTACATGAACCTGGGCCAGAGCTCTTGCTGATGGTGGCTGCTCAGACCTAAGGGAAGAACAATGACCATCTTAGTATGCCAGACTGTTGTGACAGGCACCATTTATTAAGCCACCAAGGCCTAGACAAAAGAGTGGCTCATTGAAGGCCACACAATTCCTGAGAGCCCAGACAGGGTCCCAAAACACTCCTCTGACATCACAGAAATGGGCACCACATACAATTAGCCTCCTCTCTTGTTCAGGCAATGCCTGACTTCTCTGAGGCCTGCTGGCTCCTGAGAGTGATAAGCTCCCAGCACTAGGCTTGGGCCTCCCCCTGGCTCCACCTGCTAAGCCTCAAAGTATGCTTGGCATTTCTGAAGACAGGCTCGCTCCATCACAGCTATGCCAGTCCTGTGTCCAGTGGAAGGTGGCCAAGGCCACACCTCCACATGCTGGCAGGGCTGGCCTGTAGCAGCCATTCACATGCCTGGGGCAGTTTCTCTGCCAGGTATAAGTATCTGATTGCCATGCCCCTCAGAACACCACCAGGGTCTGATATGGCAGTTAAACACATTATTAAAAGTAGAAGGGAACTATCAAATTCCTTCATGACCCCCTGTCCACCATTTGATAGTTAGAAAGGCAGTCCCAGTAGAAGGAAGGTCACCCAACAGAAGGTGGATCACAGGCCACTGTCCAGCTGCTTACAGCTACCTCACAACTGCCTCAAGGATCTGCAAGACCCTCAAGTGGACCACCTTCATACAAGCAGTCCATTACTGACACCTCACATTACCCCACAAAACACACTGTGGCTCCCATGCCTCCCCCCAAGATCTATCTGCTCAGAAGTGGATAAAAGGACAATGTGAGGATGTCAGAGGATCAGGGGAACCCCCTACTCATTTAAAATCAGACCAGGACTTTCCTCTCCCTGGAAGCAAACACTCCAGGAAGCTGGGCTTCACGTTGGTAGGGCACCAATCTATGTACCTTGAAGTGCACACCCTCTGCTAACCACTTCATCTCCTTCAACTCCTGTCTCCTCAAGTGGCACAAGAGTTGGAGACAGTAGCTCAGGCAAGACCAGAGTCAAAGAAAGTGTCTAAACTTAAGAGGTGAGTTGGACTTCCAGGAAGAAGGGAGATGCAGAGTGGCCCCACAAACTGGCAAGGAATGACACACAGGGCGGCCCTCAGAGGTGGCAACAGCAGATAGTCAAGCAAAGACAAACAGGCATAGGAAGGTACTACAAGCACTACAGTAAGGAGCTCGAGGCCTGAATGACGTGGAGCTAGGCTGACAAAGCACTTACTAGGTGCCAGGGTCTGTGCCCAGCCTGACGCTGGATTCCACCTACATGGGCATGGTGATGCATACAGCTCAGCACCATCAGAAGTGACAGGGGACAGCAATGAGGGTGTGTCCAGGCCTGTTCTTGGACCAAGCCCAGGTGGAAGGAAACTGCTTCTGGGAATCTCTCATGACAGAGATGGGGAAGCTGAACTCAGCCCATTCTCCTACAGTAACTGCCCTCCTCTGCCAGCTCAACACACCTAAATACCCAGAGTGGCAGCAAATGACACAACAAGCTGTTTTATGACCACTCAGGACCATGAATGGGTTGGCAAAAATCCAGCTAATTTTCCTCCCCATCATGCTGGATAAGTAGAAGAGGCACAGAATGACTTGGGACAGATGTGGCCCTTACTGAGTCACACACAAAATATCAGCAAAACAGGCCATGGGATATCCTCTCCACTTGTAGCAGTCAACACCCAGGCCACAGTTGTCAGCAAGACACAGCCATTCACCCAGAAGTAAAGATGCGGGTCAACACTGAGTCCTCTCCTTAGATCTGGTCAGAAACCCTTTCACCCAGGTCAGACAGCTGCCTCACCTCAAAGACTTGCATAATTAAATGCAGGCAAGAGTACAAGCAGCTCAACCACAGCATAACTTAACTTGTTAGTTAACTAAATCTACCATATTTAAAGGAACAACCTAAGACAGTTCACCTCTCTATGGGAGAAAACTCCCCACAGGAGCCTGCTCTGGCACGGGTGTGAAGAACAGACACAATGCTGACAAGAGGCAAACTGGCACCAACTTCTGGCAACATTCTCTGAAGCTGATGCATTCCTCTGGACTCTACTAGAAATTTCTGGAAAAAAAACCTTACACTTTACAAAGAGGAGAGGAGCAGTCTGCTCAAGCCTATACAGCCAGTGTGGAGATGGTATTAGGCTAAGCAGATACCTAAAGGGCACCTAGAGAATAGATCACACTCTCTTCCTCGTGTCCTAAGAGGTTTCCCTCCAGATAACCGACAAGGGTATATGTATGTCATTGTTCTCCACTGTGCCATAAAATGATTCTACCCATAATAATAATTGCATGAGGTTGACCAATGAAGTCACCGAAGTAGGGACCAGCTAGGTCACCAACAGCCTGCTTTCACTGCACATGGTAGTAAAGGAAATCTGTTAATTCAGAAGAGGATAGTGGGCCCCCCAGGAGAGGTTCACAGGCATTCCACAGGAAGTGGAAGGCAACCTATCTGTATGTGCAAAGGGAGTGGCACCATAATTAACAGTTGCTACCTGCCTGGAGGACCAAGGGTGGGGGGAAAGGGGTGCTCAGACAGAAGACTAGATTTCGGAAGAGGACACACCCACTCTACATTTTCACAGTCCTGACCGTCATCTATCACATCACTAGCTGCCCCTCCCCCTCTAGGGGTTGCCCATCCCCCTCCTTTGGTCAACCCTCTGCCAGTGGCTTGGGAAAGTTATTGATGTCCTCTGACAGGCAATAGATTTGAGATTCTGTGTGAAGACTCAACTCTACCCACTCATAGAAGCAGCCATTTCTGGGACTCACCCAGCCCTGCTCTACCCAGACTTTAAGGATTCATTCCCCCAGAAAAGTAAGAAAGGCTCTGAAGAGTTCAGGTGCCTACCCAAAGCTGGCTGGGAACAGAAGTACCAAAAAATGAGCCTGTGATTAATATCCAAGAGCAGAACTGAGTCTGACAGGGAAGGGAAACTGTTTAGATAATCCAACAAGCTACCTGTGTGGCTCCATGCCAGCCTTTCCAAACATAGAATACTAAGAGCAATACTTCTGGATTGGCAAAGCTGTACTCCTACTTTGCAGAGCTGGAAGGTAAAGTTTGAGGAGAGCTTACCCATGGCTCACCCATCTAAGCAATAAGGAGGAGTTGGTCCAAACTCAAGTGTGTCCTTTTCCCATAAAGCATTTCCCCCACAGTCTCCAGAACAAGGCTGGGGAGTCAAAAAGGATGGGAGTGTCACTAACACTTAAATCATCCCGGAAAGCTTACCCAGATCCCTCCTACGCCCCTCCCCAAGCTCTTGGCCAGCCTGGGGGTCTAACCTCTCTCCCTACAGTGGGATGGCACAAAGCACCATGTTTCTAACAGAAGGAACACAGATTCCACAGTGACAGGCAGGGCCTAGGAGGTAGAGCAGGACAGGAAGCAGTCGATGGAAGCCATGCATCCCAGTAGTGGGATCACTATTAATGAGATGGGGAAAAAGCAGCTGGTTTGTGCCAGAGCTAAGTCACACCTATGCGATATATACTGAGAAAGCTGGCCTGTCAAGGGCCATAGGCAGGCAACCAGGAGCTGCGACTCACTAAGCCCTGTATCCATCCCTTCCCAGCCTCAGGCAGTCATGAAACCAGATGAATAGCACAGAAAGCAGCTGCTCCAAAAGGGGGAAAGCGACTTGCTTGAAGGTGACAAACTGTGGTCAATCAGCCCCAGGTCCAGCCTTTCCCAGGGGTCACTTGCACGGACAGCCTCAGCTGTAAGGGCATCATCTGCCCCCCCGCCCCCCACCTACACAGGCACACCCTAGGCAGCAATAACCATAGCAGGACATCAGTCCCCAACGAAAGGGCCAAGAGGCCTGAAGAGAAAACTGGTGCGTGAGTGGGGCTGCAGGGAGTGTGGACCCCAGCAACCGGGCACTGGGCCGAGCACGGTCCCTCACCGCCACTGCCCTGGACCGCAACTCTTAAGTCTCCAGCCCCACCCCTGGTACCTCCCACCACTGAGCAGGGTGACCTTAGAGCCCGAGGCGGGGGTCGCAGTCAGCCACTCACCTCTTTGAGCTGCTCCATCTCGCTGCGGATGGCCTCATAGTCCACCTCGAGCTCCTCGAACTGCAGCTTGAGCTGGTGTTTCTCCTCCAGCACCGCCAGCCCATACTCGGCCGCCTGGATCTTCTCACGCGTGGTCTCGGCCAGCTCGTGGGACAGCCGCTTCACCTCGGCGCGCAGCCACTCCGGCTGCGCCTCCATCACCAGACGCGCATACTCCTCCTCCTCCGACGGCGCGGACATCGTGGCCGCGCGCCGACGCCGGCTCTCACCTTAGCTCCCACAAGCCGGGCCCTCTTAGCCGCCGCCGCCGCCCAGCCCCGACGGCCGCCCGCGCCGCCGCACTACTCCTCCCTTACGCGCGCGGAACACTGGGGGCTGCAGTCCTACTGAGCATGGACTACACAACCCGCAGCCCCTTGCGGACATCTGGTCCGAGGCTATGATTGGTCTAAATCTCAAGAGGGCAAGAGCCTAAGGTGACGCAAAGCTACGTCTCCCTTAGCATTGTGGGAGATGTAGTCCCACTTCACGCTCACTGCTTGGCCTGTTGTGCGCTGCGCCTGCCTGACTCCAATCGTTGATTGGCCGGCGTTGCTGACGTGACAGAAGTAGGGGTGCCACCGACCCCAGCCCAAGGACCCCGCAGCCACCCAGAGAACCTCCAGCCTTCCGCTCCCAGCCTTTGTGGAGTAAGGTGATCGGAGGTGTGGATACCACGAGTAAGATTCGCGTCCTACAACGACAAAGCGTGGTTGGTGAGACTGGGTGGCGCGCGCTTTATGCGGAATTTGAATGACTGGTGGCGGGCCGCGGGCACTGCCAAAAGGAAGCCAACAGTCTGACATTAGGAGTTCAGGGGAGCCCAAGCCCGGATACTACTTCCTCTTGTCCCATTTTAGTTAGGACTTTCTTTCATGAAAATGAGGGCACCTCCGTGAGCATAATGTCATAGGTGTGTGTGTTTAAATGTTGTCTGTCCCCCGTTTTCGGTGGGACATAATTGTACTCTTCACTGTAAGTATAAATAAAACTTCCCTCCTCGCATGATGATTTGGATATAACAAGCTCGTTCCTTTTCTCACTGCACATACCCCTGCAACACCACACCCTACAGCTGCGGACCACCATAAAACATAGAGGTCAGCTGGAGAGATGGCTGAGAGAATAAAGCTCTTGCTTAGCAAGAGCAAGGACCTATATTTGCACCCCCAGAGCCCACATAAAGCACAGTCTATAATCCCAATGTCCCCCAGGCAAGATGGAAGGTGGAAATTGGAGAATCCCCTTAAGCTAGACTGGTGTATGAAAAGAGGGGGGCGGGAGAGAGGAGAGACAAGAAAAACAAAAACTGATCTCAACCAAGATGGAAGACAAAAACTGACAGCTGGATGTTGTCCTCTGATTCCCAGTGCATGTGGGGCTTGTGTGCACACACAGGAACATGAACCCACTTCACACATACACACATGAAAAGAAAATCTAGGGCCAACACAAGTATTGTGTAGTAAACTTGGTGTGGTGGAACATACCTTTTTTTTATTAGATATTTTATTTACATGTCATATGATTTCTCCTTTCCCAGATTCCCCTCCAAAAACAAAAAACAAAAAAACAAAAAACAACAAGAACAAACCCCAGTTCCCTCTCCCCTCCCCCTGCTCGACACCCCACCCTCTCCCGCTTACTGGCCCTGGTATTCCCATACACTGGGGCACAGAACCTTCACAGAGCCAAGGGCCTCTCCTCCCATTGATGACCGACTTTGCAATC
>NW_022196913.1:54213472-54251534 GCF_008632895.1 Mastomys coucha | reverse complement strand
AGAGCAATCAGTCCCACCATGTGTATTCCTTGGTTGGTGGTTTAGTCCCTGGGAGCTCTGAGGGTACTGGTTAGTTCATCTGGCTATGACATCTGTCACCCCATTGATCACCAGGGTTGATTCAGCTGATCTGGCTGGCTAGGCGGGTGTCCCCTTCCTCCCTTACCACTCCATGTGCGTCTCTCCCGAAGCTGCGCACTTGGTTGCGCTTGGTCGAAGAGGACGACCTTCACCCAAGTAGAGGAGGACTGGTCTTCAGTCAAGGGTATATAAATAGCTGCACTCCCCTGCTAGAATCTCCAAACAAGCTCTCTAGGAACATACCTTTTAATCCCAGCACTTGGGAGGTAGAGGATTTCAGGGCCAGCCTGGTCTACATATCAAGTTCCAGACCAGCCAGGACTAAATAGAGAGACCCTGTCTCAAAAACAAAACAATTGAGAGCTGTATAAATAAATGTGTTATTCCCTCTTCTCTTTAGCCAACCAGCCTAAGTTTCTAGAACAGCCCTGGCTCTACACTGAGGCCCACATATCAGGCCCACACAAGTGAGGGAGGAACTCTACCATACCTGCACCTATCCTGACTGCCTGGGAACGTCTCCACCCTGACCTGAACCCCACTGAGGCAGGTGTGAGTAGGGAGGGGGAGAACCATGAGTTTCTAGTGAGAACCTGACCAGGGAACTTTGAACTTTGAACTTGAAGATAAAGGTGATGGCAGACACATTAAGATACAAATGGTGGGTCACTACCACTTTGGGCTCCTTCAACAGGGGCAGTGCTGGCCAGCAAGGTTAGGAACTGGAGGAAGTGGGGCAACCAGGAAATACTTCTCTGAGGAGATGACAGCAGAGAGAGAGAGGGAAAGAGAAAGAGAGAGAGAGAGAGAGAGAGAGAGAGAGAGAGAGAGAGAGAGAGAGAGAGATCCAGAGGACTCCACATTCAAGGATGATGTGGATAGATCTTCCCTAACTTGCAGATGAGAGACCACCTCTTTAGTACTCCCTGGGTCACAAGCCTTGCCAAGTCTTTGACCTACACCAGCTCATTCCATGCTATCAATATGCTGGGTCACACCATTGTTCTATGAACGAGGAAACTGAAGCCTGTTACCAAATCCTTGATATTGCCCTTGACTTCCCACTCTCTCATCCATTCATGCTATCACCCTGCCTCTCAGCAAATATTGCGTGAGAGTTACCTGCCTGTCTCAATGGCTCATCACCTCTGCCTGAATCATTGACATCACCTCTTCCCCTCCCCTCCCCTCCCAAAGCAAAGATGTTGAAACCATTTCTAAGACTGCACATGCTCTAGAAGGGCCTCCTCACTCCACCCACTTGAGTGTCGATTCCCCTTCTGGGCTTTACTTGCTTCCCTTCCATTGAGTGTGTGTATTCTTACATGGTGGGTGGGTCACCTTAGAATGTCAGCTCCAGGAGGGCAAGAACCTTGACAAGGCCCAGCATTTTCTATCCCATATCTGGGGCGCCAGCCAGGTTCCCAAGAGATTCTTCTTCCTAACCCATCACTGCTCCCTGGAAAGGTATGCCCTCTGGTGATGAGGCAGAGGACATACATGAGGATGGAGGCAGCCTGGTAGAGAAGAACTTGAAGCTAGTGGTGAGGACTACTACTAGCCAGAAGTGCAGTGTTCTTATCCACTGGTGGACTTAGGGGCAAAGAGGAGTGAATTTCTCCACATCAGCCTGCTGTGCAATTGTGAACAAAAACTCTAGTGTGTAAGGCATCCCAAACAAAGCTGGCCAGTCCTGCACAGATATGCTGGTGAGGACTTACCAATATTGGAACATGTTGTCAGCCTCTATGTACTCACTGTTGCCTGGAGAGCTGTCTGGGTCCATGCGAGCTCCTCCTTGATGGCCCAGGAGTAACGTGCTCTCTCCTTCAGGCAGCAGCCTGTTTGGGTATGCTTGACTAACCTTGAAGAACCAGGTGTGACATAGCATTCCTGAACACCCATGACATATGATGGCAAATGGTTATGGGCTTAAATCTAAATCTCACTCATTCAGCAAACCCCTGTGTCAGGCCTTGGAGAGCTCGGACACATTACTAATGGTAATACTGGACACCTTAACATCCTTATTACCATTTATCCTGCTCCGAGGCCCGTGTCTTGGAATTAATATCTTGGGTTGGTGAGATGGTTGAGAAAGTAAGGGTACTTGTTCCAAAACTGATGACCTGAGTCCAATCTCCAGACCCACGCGACTGACTTGCTGACTTCCACAAGTTGTTCTGAGAACTACACGTAACACACACACACACACACACACACACACACACACACACTTACGCCTGGCTGATAAGCAGATGGATACTCCTTTCCCTCGGGTATTCCTGCCCTGCCCTCCACATCTTTCCTCATGTGTCTGGGGGCATGGGGTCCTGTGGCTTGAGCCAAGATAGCTCTGTATGAGACAGCCCGTTGGGACTATCACAGAACAGTTAGGCTGTCTGCCAGTGCCTCTCCCAGCTTCACAGAGAACCTTTTGTCCTGTAAAGCTCTGACCTACTCCTTAACTGATGCACGGATTCAACATGGACCCTATCAGAATCCCAGGTGGCTCTGTGTGTTTTCTAGAACTCTGTCAGTCAATGGGATAGACCTGAGAGCCTAGAAACTAGCCCATGACTTTATGGTGAGCAAATGGTCCAGTAAATAATAGATATCAAAGAGCAGAGTGGGAACCACCTGTGTCAGATGCAAAATTAGCCCAGCTAGGATTAAAGACCTAATTAGCATTATAATACTCCAAAAGAAAGCATAGGGCTAGATTTTTGTGGCCTTGGATTAAGCAGTGGTTTCATAGGTATGATGTCTGAGCTTAAGGGGCAGTGGGGGAGGGGTGGGGGAAAGACAGACACACACACACACACACACACAAAATATGAATCAAAAATCTCTCCTTCAAAGGATGATTTTAAAAACTGGGAGAGAGAGCTGGTGAGATAGCTCAGTGGGGAAGAGCACCGACTGCTCTTCAGAAGGTCATGAGTTCAAATCCCAGCAACCACATGGTGGCTCACAACCACCCGTAATGAGATCTGATGCCCTCTTCTGGTGTGTCTGAAGACAGCTACAGTGTACTTACATATAATAAATAAATAAATCTTTAAAAAAACAAAAAAAAAACAAAACAAAACTGGGAGAGAGGTCAACATGTGAAGGTGGCAGTAGCAACGCTGGTCTTCCTGCTGTTGCTGCCAGGGCCATGGTGAAGAACACAACCCCAGCCTGAAGTGGTGGAGGGAAGCCCACCACCATTTACTGGGACCTCATGGAGGGTGGCAGAGGAAGTGGCAACAAATCCACTAGCAGGTTAGCTGGCTTCTTAGGAGTGGGAGGAGCGGGTTACTCGAACACCGATTTGGCCGGCGACCTGCACTGACTGGTATGAACCCCGTCTCCTTATTTAAATGTGGATCCACACTATCTCAGTCAGGATACTGATGAATTTGTTTTGCCAACTAGAGCTAATAAAACCCAAGGCAGATTTGAACTAGCTTTCTTTACCATTGAAGGATGTTGTATTGCAGGGGCTGTCTTCGGGGCAATGAATGGTCCTCGTTTAGGACAGAACCAAGAAATGTACAGATCTTGCATATGGTGACTAGACAAGGGGCACTTTGGGTTAATACTCTAGGTTCCCTGGCTTTGGTCTATAGTGCCTTAGTTGTTATCATTGAGAAAACACAGGGTGCAGAAGATGCCCTCAACACAGTAGCAGCTGGAGCCATGACTGGAGTATTGTATAAATGTACAGGTGGTCTCTGAGGAATAGCACGCTGTGGCCTGGCGGGACTGGCACTCACCAGTCTGTATGCACTGTAGAACAACTGGGAGCACGTGAAAGGTCCCTGACACCAGCAGTCACTCTGAAGATTTTTGCCACCTTAGGAATGGGGAACACTTCATAATTATCCAGATCAATTTATAAGTCAGTCTGGAGTTGCTGTCTCTCTTGTACCTACAATTACTTTGAACAATTGGAGGCTCTGATTTGCTGTGACAAAGATCATGGACGGTTAGCTGGACTGCACCGCTTGCCCTCAGTGAGTGGGAGCCAAGCCCTTTGGTGGCTCACTGAGTATGTGTTCTCTTCTCCTTTAGAGATGATCTTGCACCTCCTATCTCCAAACTGGAAAACCACTTACTCTCCAAATTCAGGCCATCCTTTTATTACCATGTTAATTCATTTAAAAATCTAAAACTTAATGTTGCCCTGTTTTCCAAATAAAGAGTGAAGATAGAACCAAAGTCATAATTCCAACATAACAAACAAACAAACAAACAAACAATGGGAGAAATCCAGTGACTGGGGTTCAGCCCCTGAACGCAGAAGTGTGATCACAAGCTGCAGCCACAAAGCCCTGCACACAGTATCTTGGACCTCCATAGGCCATGTGTAGTGTGAGGACCCCATCTAAGAAAGAGGTAGGAGTGAAGGGCTTTGGTTTTCTTTCTTCTTTCTTTTTCTCTTCCTTTTTCCTTTTACCTTTATCTCTTTTGTTTTTTCCTTTTGATAGTCTCTCTAAATAGTGTGTCTCTGGAGCTCACTCTGTAGTCCAGTCTGACCTTGAACTCAGAAAGCTCAGCCTCTACCTCTGCCTCCCATTTTCACCCCCAGGTGAGGGATGAGGTGGGAGTATGAAGGGTGGGGGTGGGTGTAAAAAGAATAGAGAGGAGAAGAGTAGCTCTCTTGTACACCAACATTGCACTTTAATAATAACAACACTAACACCACTGTGCGTGTTAGTTTGCCCATGCTCATAACTGCACCATAGACAGAGGGGTCCAAAAGCCAGAATCTATTTTCTCACAGTCCTGCATCACCCAGGTGCCAGCATGGTCCAAGACTTGGGAAGTCTTCCTTCCCAGTTCATGAACAGCAGTCTTCTGGATCTGGATTTATGCTTATAAAGCAGAAACAGTTCCCTACTGTCCCCTTCTTTTTAAAGAGGGGATGCTGATAGTGTGTGTGTGTGTGTGTGTGTGTGTGTGTGTGTGTCTCCCTGTATCTCACATTTTCTAGGATACATTCGAAGCCAGCCCCAGTAATTCTCCTGTCTCTGCTTTCCCCTCAAGCTGGGATTACAGATGC
Organism: Mastomys coucha; assembly: GCF_008632895.1. Classification (NCBI taxonomy): domain Eukaryota; kingdom Metazoa; phylum Chordata; class Mammalia; order Rodentia; family Muridae; genus Mastomys; species Mastomys coucha. Next base: position 54,246,403 of record NW_022196913.1, on the reverse strand, counting down.
TCATGGAACACCAGGATTGCTATATAGGTGCTAGGACCAGAACTCTTGCCTCATGGTTGTGCATCAAGCTCTTTTAACCACTAAGCTATCTCTCCAGTCCCCACCTTCTCTCCTTGGCAGGACATCAGCCCTATTAGATCTGCTCCTCATCACACATGAGCTCATTTCATCTTTATTACCTCCTCATAGGTCTCATAAGGGACTGGAGCTTCTATATGATTGCAGCAGGGGAACCCAATTCAGTCCATAGCAACAGAATGATACTTATCAAATGGTGATTGGTAGATGTCTAACAATCAATGCACCCATTAAAAATTAAAGTTCCAGGGGCTGTAGAGATAGCTTGGTGGTTAAGAGAAGTTATTGCTCTTGCAGAAGAGCTAGGTTTGTTTCCCAATGGTGGCTCACAATGATCCATACCTTCAGATGTAGGGGAGCCGACACCTTCTGACCTTCTAGGGCACCAGGCACACATGCAATGCATCCATATACATATAGGCAGATGCTTGCCCACCTAAGAAATAAATAATAAAAAAGCCCCAATTTATACAATCTTATGATTTCTTTAAATACTTCATCCACAGCAAGTTTTAAGCTACCAACATCAACTAAAATGAACAGTGTTGGAAAGAGACACACAGTGGTAACTATTGCCTGAGGATTCCACTCAGATACACAGACTAAGACGATCTCAAGAGGACAGATGAGAGCCAAATGTAGCACAGGAGTTAGAAAGTGATGGAGCATTTAGTAGAGTGTAATTGGACATATACATAATTAAACCTTCCGATAGAAGCTGCTTAGCAAGGATGTTCCTGCAGTTTTAACAGTCTGCTCTTTTAAGTTCAGCACGTGCTGAACCACACAGTTCCAGCTGTACGTCAAGAGTTTCGTTACTCTGATTTTCTTTCATTGTTATGTTTATATATTTTAAATTATTCAAGCCAACTCTTAAGATCTGCCTGCCTCTACTCCTCAAGACCGGGGACATAGGCACATGCAGCCATGTCTGGCCTTTTAAGTAGGTTCAGGGGATTCAAGCTCAAGGGCTCATGCGTGTATAGGAAGCATTCTTATGCACCGAACCATCTTTCAGTCCCCAGCTCTAGGTACTTATAATGAAAATAACAAGCCAGGCATGGGAGGCCAGCTTGGACTCCTTAGTGAATTGCAGGCCAGCTGGGGTTAATAGCTAGCACTTGCCTTGCAAGTGTGAAGGCCCTGACTTTAATTTTTAATGAGTGAGGAGAGTGTCACACATCTACCAACTATCACTTGATAGCTATTATTCCTGTTGCTATGGGCTGAATTGCGTACCCCCACTCCCAATCATATAGAAGCTCTAATCGCTAATGGGGCCTGTGAGGCAGTAATAAAGACTAAATGAGCTCATATATGTGTGGAGGGGGCTGATCTAATACAGCTAGTGTCTACAAGGACATGCATAATTGTATAACACTTCACACACACACACACACACTCAAAATACAAAAGAAAAAATGTAGCTACTATTTGTTGAGAATCTACTTTATCTTAGGTTTCGTTCAAGCCATCAGCATTTACCTTTGTTAAGTCCTTACTGGAGACTCATGGGTATGTAATCTTTCTATTGCTGTAACAAATGACCTGAGACACTCAGGTTAAAAAGTGAGAGAGTCTCCTTCCACTCACAGTCCTGGAGGTTTCAGACCATGACTGGTTGAGCCTTTTGCTTCTGAGGCCTGTGGTGAAACAACGGTTCACATGGAATGAAACTGTTCATCTCATGAAATTATGAAGAGGCAGGAAGGGGCAGGGTCTCGGACTTCCCTTCAATGGCCATGCCTCCCAGTGCCTTAAAGACTTCCCACCTGGCTAAGTAACACACTCCTATAAAGTGTGATTGTGCAGTGAGGTTGTAGTTCAGAAGTCAAAATAATTCTTGATGTTGTCGGCAGAGGAAGATTCAACACGGGTTAATTATGAAATGACAAAGCCAAAAAAGTAGGTGTCAGGGAGCTGGATCTGGATCTCAATGTCATGCTGCAGCTGTGGTGTCTCAACTATGCAACAAGAACCTATAGAATGTCATGACCAAGGTCACAGCTGCCTAGACCCATGAAGCTGTGTGAGGGCTCAGCGAGACAAGTCCTTGTAAGGTTTACATCAGCCAGAGCCTGCACATCGTAGACCACCAAGTAGTACTTTCTTCCTTCTCTCTACTAGGAGTCACACCTCACGGGTAGAATCCATATCCATCATTCTAAAAGGAAAGGTCACTGAGAGATGTAGCTGTCAGCTTGACAGCCCTTGCAACCCAGAGTATAGAGGAATAAGTAACTACTGTAGAAGTGGCTTATGAGTGAAAATAGATAACAAGGGAAGATACAGTTTTATTTAAGATTTTTTTATTTATATGAATGCATGTGTATCTGTGTGAATGTATGCCATGTATGTTAGAGTTTGGTCTGTTGCTATGTATTGTAATGCTAAATCCTGTAACCAAGGGTCTAGGTCTATGAGTGAATTCTCACGTTTACCAGCTTCTGTTGTGCAAACCTTGCTCCTTAATTTCAAACTATTGGTTAAATAAAAATGGCTACAGCCAATTACTAGAAGGGGTTAGAGGTAGGTGGGTTTTTGAGTAACCTGGTTGAGTGGGGCAGAAGAAAGAGAAAGGAGAACAGAGAGGAGGAAGGAGAAGGCTGCTATGAAGAGATGGACCATGAGCACATGACCAGGAGAAACAGCAAGTATCTGAGGTATATTGCCAGGCCAGCAGTTAGAAAAGTAGATTAGGGCTTACCCCACCCGCTTTGTCAAAGCCAAATAACTATAGTCTGAGTCTCATTTATTTATAAGCTAGTCAGAGGTAAGCTTAAGTTGTTTGTACTACATATTTTGTGGCCCAAGGAGGCCAGAAAATGATGTTAGATACCCTGGACCTGGGGTTACAGACAGTTGCTGGAAACAAAACTCAAGTCCTTTGGAAGGGCAGCAAACACTCTTAGCCACTAAGCCATCTCTCCAGTCACCACAGAATAGAGTTTTTGCACTAAAAATGTTATTTGGATCTAGATGTGGGGGTACATGCCCATAATCTTAGCACTTGGGAGGCTGAGGCAAGAGATTAAAAGGTCAAGGCTTGCCTGGTCTACCCAGGTAGTTCGAGGAGAGCTTGGGCATCTCAGTGGGTCTCTGGTTTGGAAGATAAAGTTAATAGAGTGTGGGAGATACTATGTAGTGGTAGAGAGCTTTCTTACTAGGCATAAAGCTTTAGGTTTAACCCATAGTATTACAAAACTAAATAGATGGATCGATAAAATTACAAACAAGATGTTATTTGCAGTTTTATTGTGTGGGTACATAGGAGTATGTTGTGTGTGTGTGTGTGTGTGTGTTCAAGTGGGGCTGTGGGGGTATGATTGAAAGCCCAGAGGTCTATATCAAGTGTCTTGTAACTTTAATTTTTTTCAAATCCTATTTTTAATGATGGTTCTTAAATGCTTTAACTTCCCTTGTAGCCCACCACCCACCAGAGGTAGTGGAAAAGAAAGGATACAATGAAATTGGACCTGTTTAGAAAGGTTCTTTGGAGCAACTCTGGTCTGTGTTGTCTGGAAATCAGCAGTTCCATTCACAGGTTAGCAGCAGCAGCTCGATCCACTCCCAAACACCTCACGGATAGATACACCAGCAGTCCAGTTCAGTAGAGTTGGGTTAGCAACATCAGTAACACAACCTAGCAGGGACAGCCAGGCCTCAGCCTCAGCTCAAGTCAGCAGGAGGGACCAGCAGGAACACCAGGAGAAGTTCTTGGCTGTGCCTCTCTCAGGGAAGCGAAGACCAGTGAAGACTCAAGTCCTACTTATACCCTCCAAACATCACATGTCCTCCACGTGTGGTGCCTCATCCCAGGTTTTGCCTCAGCATGTGACTTGCCTTGGCACGTGCGTCCAATCAGCCAGAGTCCAAGGAATCACCAAGAAGCTGCAGCACACCACCAGAAGTTTTTTGATGTGTCTCTCTCTGTGGAGTCCCAACAAATGCAACTCAACTACACAAATGCAAGGTGGACCAATACGTGTGTGTTGTTAGCAAAGAATCCTTCATCATGTGTCCTTTCACGTGCTTGCTTTAGCAGAACATCCTCTCTCCTGTGTCTGCTTCAGGAAATCATCCCGTCACAAGTCTGCCTCAGCCTTGTATACCTGTGTCCATTTTAACGAAATGTTCCTTCACGTGTCTGCCCCAGCAAAACACAGTCCAACTAACTTTCCAAAGAACCCTTAAGTTTCTACTTCAGTGTCTCTCTTAACAACCCTCCTTTTCCTTTTCAGCAATGAACCTACAGTGCATCATTTCAGCCAGACTGGCTGGTCAACGAGCCCCAGACACACACTGGGGATCTGAACTCAGGTCCTCATGCTTGCACGGCAAGCTGTTTACTGACCAGGCCATGTTGCCCACCCTGTAATCATCCATCTTGACACAACATAGTTAGGGGATTAGTAAGTCTTTCCCCCAAAGAATACTTGTGAATCTGGAGAAAATAAAACAGTGAAACAACAAAAAAAATGCAACAGCCCCAACCATTGAGTGCTTTGGAAATGCCCTAACTGCACCACACCATATATTTATGGATATATTTATTTATATATATATGCTGATGTTAGATACAGAGAGCCTGTGCTCTTGGCTGGGAATCTCTGTTTCTTTTTGTTTTCAGACTGACCAATTTTTATTGATCCACCTTTAAGGTGGCAATTGTCCGTTCTGCCGTTGGTGTCTTTAGGAAGTGCTTCTCTTCTGTCCTCAGGCCCCTCAGTTCCCAAGCCAGAATTTCCTCTTGGTTCTTCTGCATAACCTGTCCTTGTTGAATTTCCCTATTCGTTGAATTGTTATGGTCAAGCATATTTTTTAGCTACTTAACTTTTTTCAAAACTTAATCTTTGAATTTCTTTAGAACAGCTGCATTGAAGTTTGTCTGTTAAGCCAGTGTCTGGGAACAATGGGACACAATTCCTCTGGATTTCTTTTTTTTCTGAGCATTTGTTAAATACTTGGCATTTGAAGTACAGCATTGTACCAACTCAGATAGTGTTTTTGTTTGTGTGTGTGTTGTTTCCAAACTCTGTCTCCCTGATGATGTGTGGCTGTTTTGTTTTATTTTTATGCCTAAACCTTGCTTCCTGGCTTTGGCCTCTGTGACTTCACAGTTGAGCATTCAGCCAAAGGCTTGCCAGCTTATACTCGGAGCCAAGATGGCTTCTACCCTTGGCCAAGATCTGTGTTTGAGCAGAAAATTGTGTTCTCACCATGACCACATTGGAGTCTTCTCTGGCTTCTATACTAGGTTAGAAATGAATCTCAATAAAATGACCACACAATCCAAAGTATTTCAGGACAAAAGGTTTCATTTTTGTAGAAGAGTGAGTACCTATGCCGGATCAAGAATATCAAGCACTCCCAGCATGGGTCCCAGTGAGGGTTCAGTCCCGAGGGGTTGGAGCTAGGCTTCATTCGCACACAATTGGCTAATGTAAAGCCCTACAGCTGGTATGCACAATGGAAATTTCAGCACTAGGTGCAACCTTGCACTCATATTTTGATTTCAAAAAAGTTCTGACCTTGGAGGAATTTTAATTTCTGCCAAGTGGCTTCTTTACAATTTTTAAACCAGAATTCTGTCTTATTTAATCTTTGGATAGAAATGACAGCACAAAACATGAAATAGAGAAGAGAAAACAAAGAATCAAATTTTTTACATGTCCCACAATTGAAAGAGGGAAAGGAGGTGGATAGAGAGAGGAGTGGGTAAGGAGTGGGGAGCAAGCTCTTGGGGAGTCCCTGGCTACAAGGCACTAATCCCACAACAGGAACCCCACCTTCACAACCTCCTAAAGGCTCCACTTCCAAATACCCACAAATGTGTGAGTGAAGTTGCCAGGGGCCAGAGAAGAAACTTTTCTGCCATACTTGGACGTGGGACCCCTATAAACTGCAATTGCAACCCCTTGTTGATGAGGTCCTGACCGGGGCTCCAGTTGGATGGGAAGGATATGAGGACGTAGTGGCTGCTGGCTTGAGAATGTGCAGGAATGTCTGAATGGATTTCTGTGACGTGACAGCATTTACCTCCTCTCTCTGAACTTGTGTGTGGGATGGGTGCTACATCAGATTAGAGACCTCCTCCCTCCCTGCAGTGAGATAGCAAACACATAAGCTTGCTCCTCAGCCCATATGAACTGAGAACATACAGAATTACATCATCCCATGGACATTGTTATATGCCACTAATTTGAAACATTGCATAATACCTCCAAGGCAGACAGATGATCACATTAATGATAATATTAGGCATTGCAATGTTACTACCAAAAAAAAGAAAAAATTCTCTTCAGAGCATCATGTGGCACACACACACAAAGGTAACAAAGGTAGACCTTAGATTGGGGTTGATGTCAGGAGCCCACGAGTGCCACCCAGTGGTGAGTACTGGAATTTTGGACAAGGCCCCTGTCTGTTGCTATGTATGATATCTATTGTTAGAGACAAAATTACTGGCTTGCAAGTGAACATTATCTGGAACTCCACTAAGTCTGAGGGACCTAAAATAATCCTGAAATCTGAATCCTCACGACGCATGAGTGATGGCAAAGAGACACTCTGGGGAAGACAGTGCAGAGAAGAGAGCCACAATGAGAAGGTACGTCCTGTGACAGATGCCAGTGGATGCTTGAGCACACCCACAGGATGACTAGAGAACCATCTGGGGGTCTTTCAGGTCTATGGCCACAATGATGGTACCCCATGAGCAACCCCCATTGAACTATAGAGCCACTTAATGTAGAGATAGCTATTTTATAGTGAATGGCTAACATCTGACCCCAAGACCACTATACTATGACCTACTAAGGAGAAACTCAGAACCAAGGCAATAGATGGGACAACCGTGGGCTGCTTTCCTTGCAGTGGTGGAGGGATTGTGCAATGATAAAAGCCCTTTAGGATTTAGGAGAGGGGAAGTCGGTTACTAACAGGATACCCAAGTGAGTGCAGCCCTGTGTAACTCACTATTGACACCTGAAGAACTCTTCCAAGATCAAAGATCAAGGGGACCTAGTAGGTGTGTGCCACCTGGGTTTGACAAATGGGAAGACTTGGAGAACTCTAGCTGGGTAGAGATGGGATGCTTGTAAGAGAGTTTCTGACACCTTCTGGGGTATAAAATGTTCTTTATTTTCTTGTTAAGTCAGATATAACAGTGCATGCCTGTAATCCCAGGGCTGGGGACACAGACAGGAGAATCCCTGGGGATTGTTGGCTAGCCAGGCTAGCTGAACTGGTCAGCTCCAGGTTCAGTGAGAGGCCTTGTTTCAAAAACAAGGTGGGGCTGGGGGAGGCTAGTGGTAGAGCATTTGCCAAGCAAGTTCAAGGCCTTAGGCTCAATCCGGACCACCAAAATGGTGACAACTATATGGAAAGTAATTGAGAAGACATTCAACAACAATCTCATACACGTACATGCATGTGCTCGAAAGTGTACACACACACACACACACACACACACACTAAATAATATTTTGTTTGGTTTTGTTTTGTTTTTTTGAGACAGGGTTTCTCTGTGCAGCCCTGGCTGTCCTGGAACTCACTCTATAGACCAGGCTGGCCTCAAACTCAGAAATCTGCCTGCCTCTGCCTCCCAAGTGCTGGGATTAAAGGCATGTGCCACAGCCTGGCCAATAAATAATCTTATATTAAAATACCTGGTGGGCTGTCGAGATGGCTCAACGGGTAAGACTGCTCTTCCAAAGGTCCTGAGTTCGGATCCCAGCAACCACATGGTGGCTCACAACCACCCTTAATGAGATCTGACACCCTCTTCTGGTGTGTCTGAAGACAACCATAGTGAATTACGCTGGAGCGAGCGGGGCTGGCGTGAGCGGGGCCAGCAGAGGTCCTGAGTTCAATTCCCAGCAGCCACACACATGATAGCTCACAGCCATCTGTAGAGCTACAGTGTACTCATACACATAAAATAAATCTTTAAAAAAAAATACCTGGCATTGTAGGATGTAACCAGATAAAAGTCATGCTAATGATTAAAACCTGCTTTTAAAAGATTTATTTTTATTTTAAATTGTGTGCTGGACCAACTTGTCTATTCTCAGTGGGAGAGGATATGCCTAGTCCTGCAGTGACTTGACATGCCAGGGTGGGGCCTCCCCCATCTCAGAGGAGAAGAGGAGAGGGGGGTGGAGGAGAGGCCATGTGAGGGGGGAATAGGAGGAAGGTTGCTGTGACTGGGATGTAAAGTAAATGAATGAATGAATGAATGAATAAATAAATAAATGAGAAAATTGGTGTATATATGTGTATCTAGGTGTGGGTTTGTACATGTGAGTGCAGTGCCCAGGGAGTCCAGAACATGGTCTTGGGTCTTCTGGGAATGGAATTTCAGAGCGCTGGGAGCCAAACTTGGGTCCTCTGTAAGGGTTAACAGGTGCTTGTAACTGCCAAGCCATCTCTCTAGTCCCACTCTTTAAACTTTAAAGTTCCTTTGAGTGATGTAAAATTGGAGATGAGAAACACCATGAAGAGCCAAGAAACCTTGGGGGAAAGGAAAGAAGCTTGAATGAGCCTCTTCTCTTTTGCATATACAGCCTTGCCAGTATTCTCATGTCACAGGGCCCAGCAGGCCACAGAAATTGCCTTAGCACCTGGCAGAGAAGGTCTCCGAAGGTCACTTATCCAGCTAAGTTGAACCTGGAGAGCAGGTTTTATTTCAGCCATGTCTGAGAACAGCTGGGCCTCTGGCCTGAGAACAGGATGCCTCCCGGATCCAGCCAGTATGATCAGGGTGAAGCTAGCCTGACTCAGGGTGCTTATTGCATAGGAAAAGGAGAGGTGAATGGGGGACACCTTCTTTGGAGTTTGACCAAGAAGGGTGTGAGATTCTAGGAGAATGGTGTCGTCTCCAAAAACAACCCTTGCAGACATCAGATATCCAGGCTCATGGGCCAAGGCTCCAGAGTGTTGGCCACTGATGCTCCACTAAGAGCCAGGGAATGACCTTTCTATTTGTTTCTTTGTTTCTTTGTTTCACCAAAGGGAAACTTAAGGAAACAAACAAACAAGCAAACAAACCCCATTGTCTAGGTCTTATTCTGGGTAGAAGTCTTAAGGGGAAAAAGGCCTGGAGACACACAAAAACACTCTATAATGGAAAATTTAGGGCCTGTGTTGGAAGTGTTTGTTTGTTCTCCCTCCCTCTCTCTCCCTCTCTCTCTCTCTCTCTCTCTCTCTCTCTCTCTTTCTCTCTCTTTCTCTCTCTCTCTCTCTGTCCCCCCAACACTGAGTCATTTATATTGCAGGCTTTAAGAACAATGTCATTTTGAAATCCGCAGTTCCCTGCAATGTACTCTCTCCAGCCCCAGCCTCTCCCTTCTTCCTCAGAGGAAACCACCTTCTTCAATTTGCCTTCTCTGCAGTTCTTGCTTCCTTACCCTTCGGCTGTTGGTTTCTGCATTGGCACGCATGCTCTCCATACCACAAGGCATTTGTACTTCAGATTGTGCTACCACATCTAGCTTTTTACGTAGGTTCTGGAGACTCAGCTCATCGGGCTTGTGCGTTAAGTACCTTTACTCATTAAGCTATCTGCCAGAATTTCTTGCTCACTTCCGTCTGAGACAGGTTGGCCTCAAACTCATGCAGCTGGGGGTGACCTTGAATTCCCAATTCTCCTCTCTCTACCTCCCAGTAGCTGGGGTTACCACTATGCCTGGTTTACTTGGTGCCTGGGATGGAACTCAGGGCTTTGTGTATACTGGATAAATACTCTATCAACTGAGCTATAACTATTTTCTTTGTAGCGTTTGCCTATGCTTGTAACATTTTACAAGACAAATAGGACCTAGGGGTTAGGTTGCCTAGCACACTCAACTTGGGTCCTCACCCTTGGTGACCACCTGTGGCTCTGATTCAGAGGAGAAAGAGTGGTAACACTAACTCCTCCCAAGCTAATCTGTTGAGCCGGGACCAACCTTCAGCACTGGGACACAACCCTGAGACATATAATGTATCAGACCCACCCAGGCTCACAGGCCAGAAATGGCATCCTACCTCTCAGCCACAGCGTCAGCCTGTGCCAACACAAGATGGAATGATCAATATCCTGGAGAGGAAAATACACGCAAAACAGAAGTGGGGTAGGCAAGATGGTATATAGCTTGAATGTCATTACTCAAGAGGCCTAGGCAGTAAGATCCTGAGCTACATTTAAGAAAAAAAAATCCAGAATTTGCGTTCTGTATGAGAGAGCAAATAAAAAAATATTGCTATATATATTGAATAAAAATCAAATAGTTGCTTACCTGATTGATCACTGTGAATATTTTGTGTACACCAGGCCCTCACATCTGTAATCCTAGCACTCATGTGGAGATGGAAGGCTGAGCTAGGAAAGGGACCTGGAAACTCAAGGGCTAGTTGTCCCTGCAGTTTACAACCCAGAAGTAGAAACGAGGGAGACCCTGTCTCAAACAAGGAGAAAGGTGAGAACTGATGCCCTAAAAGTTGTTCTCTGATCTCTATGTGTACACTGTGGTATGTGTGTGCCTGTGCAAACACACATACACACACACACACACACACACACACACACACACACACTCATACTCACAGGAAAAAGGAAGGGAAGAAAAAGAAGGAAGAAGAGGAACAAGAAGGGGGAAGGGGAATAATAATAGAGAAGAGGAGGAGGAGAGAGAAAAAGGAAGGAAAGAAAGAGGATGTGCCAGCTCTCTGTACACAGGGCTCTTTAGCCTTCTTGCCCTTCTGTAGCAAAGGAGAAATGCCCCACAGGCATGGCCAGCTGCTGAGGTCTCTTCAAACCCTGCAGATGAAGCTCAGAGTTAAAACATGACCCACATTTTTCTGTGTCCACAGGGAAACCCACACTCCTTAAACTTCAAATTTAGATTCTGAACTAAAAGTCTACTATAGGCTCCGATCCTCTGGGGGGCTGGGGGGGAGGGGAGAGGAGAGGAGTTCTGTGTGACATGTGGTTAGAACCACTGGGAGCTTCTTTTGGGGAGTAGAATTTGGAGTGAGTTTTGAAAAGAGACCTTGCTGTGTTGCCTGTCCCCTCCCCTCCCCCATCTTCTTTTAGGAATCTCAAAGCAGGCTTTTTTCTTATTTTTGACACTGGGTCCCATGAAGGCTTAGCCAAGAATGATCTCCAACTTCTGATCCTGGTGTCTCCACCAATGTGCCAACATTCCTGTCGTGTGTAGTATTGGAGTTCAAACCCAGGTCTTAAGCACTCTACCAACTGAGCTACATCCCAGCAGCCATTTTTTATTTTCTGGAGAGATGTGTTAGTATGGTGTCAAAGGATCTGAATTTGGGCAACTAAATAAAGCCATTGATGATCAAATGAATGTTCAAAGAACATATCAAAATGAACGTTCCAGAAACAAAGGAAATTCCCTTCCATCCATATTTTATTTGTCATCACAGCTGGAGGAAAAAGAGAGAGCGTTTCCCATTGCCCTGCCCCCCATGTGTTCTGCCTGCCCCACATTTCCAGAGACTGTTTTTTTTTCTAAGTGCTAACCACAGCTCTGCCACCCTGCCTATTCTGAGTGACTCCCTGTGTTGCTGTGTCACCCTCTGGTTATTTTGGTGACCACATGACATGCAGTGCCTCAGAAATGAAGAGCTCCTCAGGAGACAAAGACGTTCATCTCAGACCTCAAGGCAATGCTGTTATTTTCAGGGATTTTCCCAACATAGCTGAGGCCAGATAGGGACATTACAGCTTCAAAGCCAGAGCTGCCTCCAGGGGGAAGGGTTGAGAGGTAAGCATTTTCAGGGGGGCAAGCACTTCCCTGATCGTAGTCTTTCATGCTTAACACTGCAGGGTCACACACAAGGAAACCCCACCACTTTGTGGGCAACTACAGCTCTGAGATTGGGGTACAAGTCATCAGATCACTGTTTGCCCTTCCCTAACATAACACTCAGGAAAAAATCAGAAATGTGGTCATAAAGAACAAAGGATCTGGGGCTGGAGAGATGGCTCAGCGTTAAGAGCACTGACTGCTCTTCCAGAGGTCCTGAGTTCAATTCCCAGTAACCACATGGTGGCTCCCAACCATCTGTAATGGGCATCTGATGCCACCTTCTGGTGTGCCTGAAGACAGAAGATGCAAATAAATTTAAAAAGAAAAAAAAGAACAAGGAATCTGGATCTGGATGTGAGGGTGTAGTCCAGTGTCTGCCTAAGGATGCGGAGATCCTAGAGCTGGATCCCCAGCATCACATAAACTAGATACTGTGGCACATACCTATAGCCCCAGTACTTAGGGGTGGAAGCAGAAGCACTGAAATTTAAGGTCGTCCTCAGCTACATATCGAGTACGTGTCTCAAAAAAATAAAAACAATTAGCTAAATAAGCCTCTAAACGAACAGAACACGACCTGGAGAGGCATAGGTCTGCATGCTCTGGTAGGGTGAGGTATTTTAGGCTGGCAAAAAGTTCGCCATCCCTCTTTAAAAGAGCCGTGTGGCCATGTAAAAATGAGTCACTCTTTGTGGTCATCATCCTGGTTGCCAGCTGAGGCTGGGTGGGCCTGTGGTTCGGGGCTGGAGAAGAGAACCTGGCATCCTGGGGAAAAAGAAGTTCCCCATTACTGGTTTCCACCCATTTCCATCCCCTGTCTGGGTTTGAATGGGGGGAAAAGTGGAGAAGGCCTAGGAAAGAACAGACCAGGGACCAGGACTGGGTAGAAAGGTTCTTTCAGTAGTGGGAACACAGGAATCAACATCACAAAAACTGTCTACAAGTAGGGTAGATCCTGGTTAAAGAATACAAAGTATATACAGATACTCACCAAAATTACCTAGACAATGACTGTGAGTTGGACTTTGCATCAGAGACACGGGCTCCTCCAGCATCAAGATCAATCAGATATCTCCACAGAGAGGTGGAACAAGTGCCAGCCCCCCGGATGCTCCTTGAAGGGACAAACTTTTTCTTTAGAACAGCTTCTCTTCCTTGCACCTAATTTTAATTTTACAAGTAGCATCTTAGATATACAAGTGGCTGACTTTCTGTCCTATCACTGACATTCAGGGACATCTGTGGGACTTTGGCCTTGTTGTAATGAATTCCAGATGTGTAACGCAGATGGTAGGCATACGGACAAATGAAAAAAACCCTAGAAGTTCTAGACTTGGAGGCAGATGTTTAGTTGGACAGGACTGGCCACCCAGAGATACTGCTTCATGACTTCTGGTCAGCTGGTGGGCACTCAGGACTGTGGGATGCCTCAGGTTTATTCTAGCTTCCCCATTTATAACAAGCAGACACCACCGTGTAGACTGTCCAAAACACAACACCGTATACATACACTACACACCTATACCACAGATAGATACATGTCACATGCATGCCAAACAGGCATACATGAGATGTTCCCTACATACCACACGGTGTGCATATCACCCACTCTTTCACTGCACATGTATATACACTCTGGCACAGTATCTATATAAAGATCTCCTCAAGAAAGTGTACAATTTCACTATAGCTTCCCTAAACACAGAGTAAAGTGTCCCCACACCATGAAAAGGGGTTCTTTGTTGTATTAAGAGTGTTTAAAGGTCCCTACAGCCTCAGGACCCCGAGAGTCTGTCAGAAGTGACACAAGCATGATGATGTCGAGAAAAGTAAGAAGCTTTTCCCTCCTGCGCCCTCTTGGAGCCCAAAGCCACCTGGATTCCTGCTCCCCAGGGGCCATTGGCCCCACTCACCACCAGCTCCAATACCACCAGCCTAGCTCCTTGCCGTGTTGCTATGGGGACCAGTCTGTGGCATCCCAGGCTGAGCCCCGCCTGCCTGCCTCCCCAGCTCTCCACGTGCTGGCTTTGTGAGGGCTCAGTCTCTGCAGCTGTGGCCAGCGGAAGACAAGGGCGCTGCCAAGGAGACAGGACCACCCACAGGACCCCAGGAGGGGCTGATCAGGGCCTGGAAGAACAGCTCAGCTCTTGACATCTCTGAGGAGACCCCCCACCCCCCAGTTTCCTGCCCTCCGGGACCCAGCTGATCTCCGGAAGCTGTCCCTCTGAAAGTGTGCCAGCCTCCAAGGTTGCCTACTCCGGGGCTACGGAAGGCACGAATTTCTCTTGTTTGTTTTAAAATGACTCTCATTCCCAAAGGAAGTCAGTAAGTACCCTGAATTTCAAGTGGCTTTGGGACCTGGGCTGGGGTCTGTCTATGTGACTGATTTCCAAGGGGGTGGAGCTGGCAAGACTTTTTCTGAGGAAGAGGAGGATGTGTAATTTGAAGAGGGTTTTAATCAACCTACTGCCTTCTCCGGAATAAGCTGTTAGGAGGTCACTGTGGCTGTCTATTCGAATTCTGGGGTCCCAAGCTCCTACACAGAATTATCTAGGTGTTTATTAACAATATATAGTAGGTTTGGGTGCAATTTCTTCACCCTTGGCCCACTTTTCCAATTTTGTTTTCAAATGGATAGGGAGGGAAAATGGTGTGCTTAAATAATATAATATTGCCTACAAGACCCCCAGGACTGTGGGACCTCATGTCAGGTGACAAGTGTCTTTTTAACCCCTTTCCTTTAACCCCTTTCCTTTTTGTTAGCGTTTCTACTGCTGTCCTGTCTGAAAGTCACTCTAATGAAAGTGAAAATAAACCAGGAGAAAAAGGGGGCCTTTGGCTTTTCTGTGGGGAATTGGAGGATCAATGAAAGAAACTTGGTCTTTAGGTGAACAAGGGGAAAACTTTATAAAAGGGCCATGCAGTATGGCCTTGTCTGCAGGCCCCTGGTTACTCTAGGGTGTCACAGGCACACTCACGAATCCTTTCCTTTCCTCCCCTCCCCTGCCCTCCCTCGCTCCTCCTTCCATCTCTCCCTTCCTCCCTTCCTCTTCTCTTTCTTGTTTTTATGAGACAAAAGAGTCTCATGTCATCTAGGCTAGCCTCACACTTGTATGTAGTTGAGTTGGAATTCTTAATCCTCTACCTTCCAAGTACTGGGATTACAGACACACCCTACAGCATCCAGTTCAGCTGTATGAGTCTTAGGCACTATATCAGCCGTTCGCAACCTGTGGGCTGAAACCCCTTTGAAGGTTGAAGGACCTTTCACAGGGGTTGCCTAAGACCATCTTCCCATCAAATATTTGCATTATGATTTATAACAATAGCAAAGTTACAGTGATGAAGTAGCAGTGAAAATAATTTTATGGTTGGAGGTGACTATTGCATGAGGAGCCGTATTTAAGAGGTCCTAGGTGTATTAGGACCGCTGAGAGCCATGGTTCCATACCAACCTGTAATTTAAGGCAGCTAGAAAGAGCTTGTTTTCCCAGAACAACTGAAAACACAGGCATTGTTGGCTGAAATTAGCTTGAGGTGGAAACAATGTGTGTTTATCTGGGTGAGTAGGGGCTATGTGGTGGGAAAGGGTTCAGTTTGGTAAACTAAGGCTTTGAGCAGGTTGTTGTTATGGGCTATATCTTATACACAGAAGCTAAGTACCTGAGCAGTGGTGAACCCAGCTGATCTTAGCCACAAGCTTATGGCTCTTCCTTCCTGGACCTTGTGCAGGGGCAGGGAGGGTGTGGCCCACTGAAGAGTATCTAGCATTGAGGCCTGAAAACCACGGTCCTGGCCTTGCTTATCCAGATCTCGGGAACTGATTCCCAATCCATCTGCTCCAGGGTTGAGCTGGGCCCCAAGGGCATCTCTTTATCCTTGGGCTCCTGGATTCAGAGCTCAGGCTTGAGAAAGAAACCTTAGTTTCCTTGTCTTTGAAGTGAGGGCTTATCTCTCAGGCTCTTGATGAGATCCCTGGGTCACCTCAGGACTCTTAGCCTGTTGTTGGTCTGCACTGACTGCTCCAGAAGAGTGGGTTCTGTACGTGTGACCTAGGGGTCAGAGCACCCACTGTAATAAGAGCGCGTGTCACCTGCTGGCAGCTTTCTGTGGCGAGGAAGAGCCAAGGGTAGATTTGTACCCTAAGTGGCTGGCAGCTGGCTCTGTGAAAAGCTCCCCAACTTCAGGTCTGGGGGAGACCGTACGAGTAGGTGTCCATTTACTAAGTTGGTGGATTCAGTGTCAGTTTATACTTGCAGCTTCAGATCAATGCATGGGCTTACAGTGTTTCCAGGGGGAGGGATGTAACACTGGGACTATGAGAGACAGACTTAGGCCAACATTCCCAACCAACATCTGAGGCCCCATATGTGTTTTTGTGGCCAATGATCTGGGTGAGAGGTAAGAAACTTGCTTGCAGAGATGTGTTCAGGAAGAGGGAAGAGATGGATGCTGCCCTGTTTAGACCAGGACCTGGTGCCTATCCCAGTCCTCTGCAAAGGTGCAGCCGCCTGAGTCTGTCACAGTTCTGTGTGGACCAATGAGTATGTTAGCAACCACCTTCCCACATCCTTCTGAGGAATTCTGTGTCAGTGTTGTGGAGTTTTGGCTGTTCTCAAACTTGCTTTGTAGCCAATGATCCTCCTGTCTCCAACTCTCAAGAGCAGGGATTTCATGTGCATATAATCATACCCAGTTTATACAGTGCTTGATGTGTGCTGGGTAAACACCGTACCAACTGTACCGACTGAGCTCCATCCCCAGCCCAGCTGAGGAACTTTTAATCTTCCATGTCCAAGGAACCCCGTGCCTGTTTTAGGGGCTTAACGAACCAATTGCTGACCAGCTATAAAACTAACCGATAGAATCTGTTCTCCATTCCTTTCTATAGAATCTGTTCTCCATTCCTTTCTATAGAATCTGTTCTCCATTCCTTTCTATAGAATCTGTTCTCCATTCCTTTCTTTCTCCTTCCATCCCTCCCTTCTTCTTCCTCTTCCTCCTCCTCCTCCTCCTCCTCTTCCTCCTCTTTCTTCTTTGTTTTGTTTTTTGAGACAGGGTTTCTCTGTGTAGCCCTGGCTGTCCTGGAACTCACTCTGTAGACCAGGCTGGCCTCGAACTCAGAAATCCACCTCCCTCTGCCTCCCAAGTGCTGGGATTAAAGGCGTATGCCACCACTGCCCGGCCCTCCCTTCTTTCCTTCTCTCTCCCCATCTCCCTCTTTCTAGATAGCTTGTATGGCACTGCTTTGGGCATCCTTAGTTACTAACAGCTCCTTTCTTTCCCGTTATTCACACTCCCAGCTTTTCAGCTCAGCCTCATCCTGGTAAAATCAACCCTTTAAGTACACACTTGCTATTGAACCATGAGTACATTTTGCTTATGAAGGAGCAGGTCATAAGGACTGAGGAGTAAAGATTGGGTCCAAATGGTGGTAAAGATAACCATCTGGCAGGATTAAATGTCTGAATTAGATACCAAGAGCAGAGACAGGTTCCGGAGTCAGCTCAGGCTTCGGAGTATATTCCTGGCTGATGCTGTGCAGCTGCACAGGAACAACGCCTGAATTATGGTCTATTCAAGGCTGATGGAGTAGGGGCGTGGCCACCCCCTTTTATGCCTTATGTTTTATGGATCACTCTCTGTTAATATATCGATGCCTTCTTTCTTAAAGTGTAAAGGGTGTGTGTGGGGCACCAGTTGTAGACTTCACATGAAGGGCAAACACATCAGAGCCTTTTGTTATAGGTAGGGAAAAACAGTTGCTTTCACTTTTCCACTTGAGGCTCAAATGTGATTGGAGTGACTGCCAGAGTCACCCTGTAATTATGTCCTCTGTCTGGAAAGCCCTCATAATGCCATCTCACTGAGCTGGTATTGCCTCTTCAGTTCAGTGCTAAATGCTCTGTGGGCTAAGATGACTAAACTGTCAAATATTTTTAAAAGCCTTTTTTTTTTCTTTTTAAGATCAAGAGGTAAAGAAGAGTCTAATTAGCTCCTCTGTGCCCAGCGTTGCACATGTATGACCTAGTTAGAGTAAAGGGCCCATCCAAGGCCAGTGAGCTTGACCTCACACGCAGCAGACCTTTACACACAGTTTTGAGCAGCCTGTGACCACTTCCCAAGACAAGAAGGCAACACAGGCAAAATCATGTCAGATTGGGAAACATTGTTCACTCCTGACCTGAAGCCCATTGGAGTATAATATGACCCGGAAAGCTTTCTGGAAAAAAAAAAAATGTTTTCAGGGAAGGCACTCACACTCAGCCTCCCTCCATTCTTGGTTTCTTAGCTACATTTTTTCCTTAGAGAAATTTAGGGGTAGTGAGGTAGGAATTAAAATTTCCATACATAAACAGGCACTGAGACAACTGGCTCTCGTTGTGCAAGAGCTTTGGGCTAG
Source organism: Mastomys coucha (assembly GCF_008632895.1). Taxonomy (NCBI): domain Eukaryota; kingdom Metazoa; phylum Chordata; class Mammalia; order Rodentia; family Muridae; genus Mastomys; species Mastomys coucha. The sequence goes on along the minus strand of NW_022196913.1, from coordinate 54,228,109 downwards.
AAGTCTTGAATGAGCAGCCAGAAGTTTTATGCTCTTATTTTTAAATGGATTCTCTCTTTTCTCTTGATTAAAAATATTGTGAATAATCTCTGTAAATTTTATGAGCTATTGAGGAACTTTGAGAAGAAAACAAAAGTGACTGAAAACTCATCACCCCAACACAGCTGCACAGACAGCCCCCCGGAGGCTTAGGTCTTCCAGTCTACACTTTCATTCTGTGGATGTTTAGCTGTTGGTCCTGGAAGCTGACCATGGTGAGGCCTGGGAAGATGTCTCAGGCTGCAAAGTGCTTACCTTGCAAGTGCGAGGACCTGAGTTCAGTCCTCAGACCTTACGTAAAAGAAGTTGTCCATGAGCTGGGGACATGGCTCAGTGGGTAAAGTGCCTGTCATTCAACTATGAGGGCTTGAGCTTAGACCCCTAACACACATGTAAAAGCCACATGTGGCAGCATGTGTCTGTAACTCCAGTGTTGGGGGAAGGAGACATGTAGATACATGGAAGCTCATTGGGCAGCCAGCCTAGGCCAGATGATGAGGTCCAAGTTTAGTGAGTGACTCAGTCTTGGGGACGGGTGATGGTAAAGATAGGGTCTAGAGACATGGCTCAGTGGTTAAGAGCATTTGATGCTCTTCCAGAGGACTAGGGTTTTGTTCCCAACCCCACATGATAGCTCATAATCATCTATAACTCCAGTTTGAGGAGGTCTAACACCTTCTTCTGGTCTCTGAGGGCACTGCATGCACATACATAGTGCACGCACATACATACAGACAGACAGACAGACATACAAGCAAAACATTCATACACATGAATTGAGGAACATATCTAATGTTGACAGATGGCTCCTCCATACATGTGTGTGCATAAGTGGCACTATTATAACCTGTGACCTTATTGGAGGAAATGTGTCATTGTGGGGGTGGGCTTTGGGACCCTCCTCCTAGCTTCCTGGCAGACAGTCCTCTTCTGGTTACAGTTGGAACAAGATGTAGAACTCTCAGTTCCTCCTCTAGCAGCATGCCTGCCTGGATGCTGCCATGCTTCCCTCCTTGATGATAATGGACTGAACTTCAGAACCTATAACCCAGCCCCAATTAAATGTTGTCCTTTGTAAGAGGTGCCTTGGTCATGGTGTCTCTTCACAGCAATGGAAACCCTGACTAAGACACATACCACATAAACACATACAACACCACACACACACACACACACACAAGTGGACATGACATCATCACCTTGTAATCCCAGTGATAGAAAGGTGAAGGATCTTTAGGGTTCACTGGCCATTGACTGACCTTGCGAACTTGACAAATTCTAAGCCAGTGAGAGACTGTGTCAAAACACAAAAGGTGATCTGGGCACATACCTTCAATCCCAGAACTCAGAGGGCTGGGGACAGAAGCACATGGATTTCTGTAAGTTTAAGGTCTACATAGAGAATTCCAGGCAATCTGGACTACACAGCAAGACTTTGTGTCAGAAAAAGAGGAAGGAGAAAAGGCATTCAGCACCTAAGGAATGACACTTAAGGTTGACCTCCGGCCTCCATATGCATATGCACATGTATGTACCCACACACATATGGACATGCACACACACATACACATGAAGATGCTCCCTGCTCAAGCCTATTGGAAGTAACAGGAGGGTCTCCACCTTCTGCTTTGTTGCTCCCCAACCCCCGACAGGTCATCATTAGCCTTCCTAGTAAGTAGGGCTGGGGAATCTCATAGACAGAATAGGGGCCCAGGAAAGGAGTCCTTCCTCCTGGGAGTGGCCTCCTGTGCTGTGAGCTGTGTGTAAGAAGAGGAAAACCCCTCTGGAGGGACAGCTGAGGGAAGTCTGGAGGGCATGTGGCCTTCCTCCAGGAGCTTCTGACTCTATGAAGTTATTCAGGGTCCTTAGGATTGGGTAGCATAAGGGCCTTCATTTCCATGGTGTTACGCTTTGACTCTGAGATGTCTCTCACAAGTTCATGTGCTTGTTTCAATCTTTGAGACAGAGTCCCATGTAGTCCAGGCTGACCTCAAACTCAATATGTAGCCAAGGATGGCCTTGAACTTGCCTTGCTTTCTTTACTTCTATAGTAATGGGATTACAGGCATGCACCACCATGCACAGCTAGTTCGTGTTAACATTCCTATTTCCTACCTGGTGGGGTTTTTAGGGAGACTGTAAACCTTTAGGAGGTGGGAGCAAGGAGGAGGAAGTAGTTTGGTCACTTGGAGCATCCCTTGGAGGTGTATTACCCTTGGCGCTCCCTACAGTCACAATCTCTCTGCTTCCTGCTCAGCCACTATAGGACGCATTCTGACACATTCCTACTGAGATCATGGACTGATGACTGTGTCCCTTGAAACCTTTGGCCCAGATAGGCGCCCCCAACCCCACCATGTTGTTTCTGTCAGGTACTCTGTCTCGGGGACACACAGCTAACACTTTGGTGCTGTGGATCTATTGAGCAATTGGTCGTATGTACTCCAGGCTGAAATAATTAGAAAAGATGGAATATGGACATCCATATTTTACTTCCCAGAGAACTCTTCTACCTTAGGACACTTCCTTGCTCTTTTCCTGATAAAAATATTGTATAATGGATCCACTGCTGCCTAACAAATCACCCAGAACTTAGTGGCTTAAAACGGTAGTAAGGGTTAGGAGCTGACTCAGTGTGTGACTAGGATGCCACATAAAAGCCAGGTTGGGTGGTCCACATCTGTAACTCCAGTGTAATTCCCAGTGAGGTAATGAGACAGGTGGGTCCCTGGAGCTCATTGGCCAGCTGAAAAAGTGAGTTCCAGGATCAGTGCCAGACCCTGTCTCAAAAAATAATGTGGCTCCAGGATGTTTTGTATGGTCTGGAAAATGATCGACATGATAGGTATACTTTGGGTTTTCAGTGAGTGAGTATAGTAAGCATATTTCAAGCCAAAGTAAAATAGCAAGAGATAGATGATAGATAGATAGATAATAGATGATAGAGAGTAAATGGATGATAGATAGATAGATAGATGATACAAAGATAGATAATAGATGATAGAGAGTAAATAGAGGATAGATAGAAAATAGGTGATAGAGAGTAAATGGATGATAGATAGATAGATGATAGATAGATAGATAGATAGATAGATAGATAGATAGATAGATAGATAGATAGATAATAGATGATAGGGAGTAAATGGATGATAGATAGATAGATAGATAGATAGATAGATAGATAGATAGATAGATAGATGATATTTAATTGGGTGTTCAAAACATTCAGCAGAAATCAGCTGGGAATAATAGCTCACGAGGAAGTCAGCTGGAGTTTACATAGACAGACAGAGTTAGGACCAATGTTGTCTGCTCAGGTGAGGCTTCCAAGTAAAAGAACAAGAAACAACACACTGAGAGATGGCGGCATCAAATCAGTGCTCATGATAGCCAGCAGACACAGACAGGAAAAGTTGGGGCAGTCAGCTGGAGTTCATGGTTGAGTTCCTCTCCATGGCTGAACTTCTGGTTTCCCTTTCCCACCACAGGCACGTTTACATCATATGATAAACAATAGCGACCTGTTGAGAACGCTCTGACTTCTATCTGTTTTGGGGGACAAAATGTTTTTATGCTTGGGCTCTTTGGCTGGCCCCTCCTCCTTGTCCCAGAGTTTTACAGCGCAGCTCATCCCCCAGAAAGGAGCCTTGAAGGACACTTGATATAAACACCCTTGGGTTTCAGTGGAGGCCCACCTCCTCTCAAGCCTGACAAATTGAATTTGGTCTCTAGGACTCACGTTGTGGAAGTAGAAAACCGACCTCGGCAAAGTGTCTTCTGGCCTCTGCCTGCACACTATGGCACACGTGCACCTGCACACAAACACACAAAATAAATCAAAGTGTAACATAAAAGGTTGGGTTGAGAGTAATAAAGGAAGATACCCTATATTGGCCTCTAGCCTCCATGTACATGTGTACATATGGATGTGTACATACATTTGTGCACACACAGGTGCACATATGTACATGCCTTAATACACGCACATACTTAGACTGTCTCTGTCTCTGTCTCTGTCTGTCTGTCTCTCTCTCTCTCTCTCTCTCTCTCTCACACACACACACACACACACACACACATGCACACACACACAAACACACACACAAACACACACACACACACACACGCAGTAGTGAATCTATTAGCTCTGCTTCATTTGACTTCTCAGGAATTTGGGTATGGCTTGGCTCTGGATACAGTCAGATGGTGGCTGGATAAGCATCCTCCGAGGTGGGCCATTCCGTCAGTCAGGCAGGGCAAGTTGGTGCTGGCTGTTGGCTGGGGTCTTAGTTTCTTCCACATAGGTGTCTCCCCAGGGCTGACTGGACACCCTTCCAACATGGAGGTGATCATACCCTGCCCCAACACAAACTAGTGCTATGTATATGACCAAAAACTGTGTATGACCTAGGAAGCCACCTGTATCACCTCTGCAGGACGTATTGGACACTAATATTTATGGGTCGTCCACAGTGGAAAGGGCTATGTAAGAGCTGATCAGGATGTGAACTGAATATGTAGACCAGGTTGGTTTGAATGTACAGAGATCAGCCTGCCTCTGCCTCCTGAGTGCTGAGTGCTAGGATTAAAAGCATGTACCACCACACCCAGCCCTTTGTTTTGTTTTTAAGCTTTTTTGTTTTGTTTTTAAGCTGGAGGAGCTCTTTCTCTTCTTTCTTCCCCTACCTGCTCCGAAGCTCTTCTCTCCGTTCTTCCCACCTGGCCTGTCAGGCTAGGGTTCACCTTCACTTCCTCAGCTGATTCTGTGTTCCTGGCTGGCCTTGGTCCCAGTCCCGATGGGATCCCACTGCTGGCCTCCAGGCTCAGGATGTGCCAGCAGAGGGACAATTGCACTGTGCTGGACTGCAGGTGCTGTGCTTCCTGGACTGAGCTGGAAGCATCTGGGTGGCCCAAGGCTGCCTCCTCAGGGGACATGGCTCTTCAGGGAGTGAAGCAAAGGGCTTTGGGCCAAGCATAGACAGCATAGCCGTGGAGATCAGGCAGGGACTAAGATTCTTTAGGCACTTGCCCGGGCTAGACCTCATTCCTTACAATGCCTCTACCACACACACCTCTCCATTTTATGGAAGAAGAACCGAGGATCTGAGCAGTCCCATCCTGCCAAGGACACATCTCCTGTGAGCTAAGGTTGGAGCTCTTAGAGCTCTTGACTGCTCTAGCCTATCACTTTTGCATAGGGCAGCTTTGTGTTCCCTGACAGTGCCCAGCAAAGTCTGAAGAAATGTGCAGAGAAGTTCTGCATCACTTCAGACTGCAGAAAGGGGACAGTGTTTACCTTGAAGGCATGAGGATCCGGGTTTGACTCCCCAAAGCCCACATAAAAACATCTGGGAGTACTGTAAGTGTTTGTAATCTCAACATTGGGGAGGCAGAGACAGCAGATCCCCAGGGCTTGTGAGCCAGCCAGCCTAGGTTTTACTTGATGCTCCAGTCCAGTGAGAGACCCTGCTTTCAAAACAAAACCAAACAAACAAGCAAAATGGTTAGACAGGACCTGAGGAATGATGCCCGGGCTTGTACTCTGGCTACCAGGCACAAATGTATACAGGTACATATACATTCATGCATGCATGTGCACATTCATACAGACATGTACATACATATACACAGAAAATATTAGCTAATTAAAATAAGCGTTTAGAGGATTGAGGAGTTGGTTCAGTCTAAGCATGAGGAACTGAGTTCAATCCCCAGGACCCATGGGAAAAGGCTGATGGAGGCAGAGATAGAAGGGTCCCTGGGAGATTGCTGGCCAGCCAAGCTAGTCTCATGTTGATTAATCTTAGGGTGAATAGCAATAAATACCAAAATAATAATAATAACAATAACAACAATAATATAATAGCAGTAATAATAATAGTAATAATAATAATAATAATAATAATAATAATAATAATGTAGACTGCAATTGAGGAAGACACTTAGCTTTGACTTTTGGCCTCCATATGCATGCACTCACACACACAAACACAAATATACACATGTATGTGCACCTGCACACACACACACACACACACACACACACAGAATTTAAGATTAGTTGATGCCGTGGTATATAATAGTGATCCTAGCATTTGAAAGACTGAAACAGTGTAAATTCAAATGAGTATGGACAGCATGGTGAATCCAAGGCCATCCTGGACTACTTGGTGAGACTGTCTCAACAAAACCTAAAACAAACACAAAATTTAGGATAGATTAAGAAAGCATTACTGAAATGGAGTCAAATTTGCAGCCTACATGCATGTTAGGGTAACCCTCTGCCCCATTATTTATTGACTTCCTGAGACAATGAGGGGGCTTTCCCCAAAGGGCTGCCTGGAAGAGGCAGAACTTAGCCCTGCTGGGGCAGTCCTCATAGGCCAGATCACCAGAAGTTCCCTCAGGTCTCTTGGAGTCACCATGAAACAATGTCACTGGTGGAGTGTGCTCCTTCCAACCTGCTGTAGTCACCAAGGTCTGTCTGGCCTGGGTCACCTGCCCCCTGATGGATCTTCTTCCCGGTAGACAACATCAATCTCAGGTCTGCTCAGAGGAGCCCACCAAACCAATGCAAGAGGCACCCTCACTCAACGACTTGTTAAACTTAAGCTTAGCCCTGGCCGCTACTTCAGAGCCAGGAGCCTGGTGTGGTTGAAGCAGGTCATGTAAAAGGATTATGCTTTTGAAGTTGGGCTCTTCAGAACGAGCAGACCAACCTCCTCTCACGTTGCGTCATCACTACGGAAATGCAAATGTGCCACTGTTTTGTGACCAATATTGCAAAATTTAGAAAGAGGAAGTTGGGTTTTATTCTTGCATGAGTTCAGCCCTGGAGAGATGCAGGCTGGTCTTGGAAGAAGGGTGAGTGGAGATTGGCTCCTGGGATCTTTGCCGAACCCCACAATATTGTCTTGTGTTGTGAGGGGGCTTCGTGGGGGAGGGTGGTGGGAGATTACTAGAAACCAAACAGGAACCATTCAAGGGAGACAGATGTTTTTGAGGCAGGAAGTTGCTGTGGCGTGGTAGCGGTGTCTTTTCATGCCGTTGTCTTTCAGTGGCTCACACTGGCGAGAAGATAGAGTTGCTGTGGGCGAGCGCGAGAAGCTTCTGCAGCTACAGAGTTCAAATGGGGCACAGCTCAAAGTTAGTATATGGACAGTCTGTCAGTGACTATGGTGTCCTCTGGGAGGTTGGGGGCACAGATCCAAGACTGACCCCGTGCATGGTGCCTGGTGGTGGGGAGAAAGCAGGTCTTTTTCTGCTTAAGCAGAAGAGGTGGTCCCAGGTGATTAGTGAGTAGAGGATAGGCCTTCACATTCCATGTGGCCCTGGAATCTTCTCAAGTCTACAGTCTGGGCACCACTAGGAAAGAAAGCTAAGCCCTCTCAGGACTCCTTGGGACCCCCAGGCTTTGCCTGGGCAGCTCTGGGTAGTGGTACAGCCCCTTAGGAGGCTGGCAGCCCTAGGGCAGACTCATGGCAGCACGATGGAATGATATGATTATGATAACACTATGATAACACTATGACACTATATGCCTTGCAGAGTAGGTAGAGGCCTGAGATGCAGGGCATATTTGAAAAGCCGGACTCTGGGACCTGTAGGGAGTGAAGGCAGGAGTCACTGTCATTGTGGATGACAAGCCAGTTTCCATTTTTCTGGGAGGATGAGCAGCTGTCGGGGGTTAGGGAGGAAACCCTGCTGAGAATGAATGCCAGGAACAGAGTGATGAGCAGTTGTAGAGCCTCAGAACTTGGCTTTGGACAGCTTCTCAGACTCTGCCTCAATTTCCCTTTCTGTAAAGTGGAATTGGAATGATGCTAAGCCACACTGAGGTTTAGAGCTTATGCAGCTCTGCCTCAGTTTAAATTGATCCTTCTTAACTGCGGATGGTGGTGGTGGCACACGCCTTTAATTCCAGTGTTTGGGAGGCAGAGGCAGGTGGACCTCTGAGTTCCAGGCCACCCTGGTCTACAGAGTGAGTTCCAGGCCAGCCTGGTCTACAGAACAAGTTCCACAACAGCCAGGGCTACATAGAGAAACTCTGTCTCTTGGGGGGTGGGGGGAACAAAGACAAAAATAAAATAGATTAGTCCTTCTTAACACCTAAGGTGATCATTGCTGGCCATTTGTGAGGGGGCAGGGACATGTGTGGGTAAGCCAGATGTTATTCTGATGTTATTTTGATGTTACATCGGAGATGTGATCTCAGATGTTCTTCTCCAGGACCTGTCTATCTTGCTTGTAGACAGGTTCTCTCATTGGCCTGGCTCTCTACACGGAGACTCTCCCCAGCACCCATTTTTGTGAGAGATGAAACAGGCACAGAGCACTTTGCTAGCTCATCCCAGCCCTACCCCCCCCCAAGTCTATGAATGGACTTGATGGTCCCCACAGAAGTTCTCTGAGCTGTTAACACACAGTGTGCTTCGTTTGGGGGTGGGGTCAGCTCCTGCAAGGACAGGAGGAAGTGGTTTGTCTCAACTGGGCTGCCACAGGCTTCTCAGCCTATCTCTGCCCCTGCAGGGTAGCAGTGGAGGCTGACTTCTGTTTCTAGAGCAGGGTCCTGAGAGCCACACTGAACTCTGCATACAGAGGTCAAGAGCACATTATGAGATTAGTGCTGAAGTGGGCTTATCTTCAAAAAGCCTCAGTGCTGAGGGAGACACCTGGCCCTGCTGCTCAGTGATGAAAGCCAGCTACATGGGTTACAACAGGGACTTTGGGTTCTTGATGCGTGTGCTGGAAGGTTCCGAAGCACTGCGCCTTCTTTTGGGCCCTGGGTAAGCTGACTGTGAGCCTCCACTTACAGACAGAAGTTGTGATTTCTCCATTGTGAAGCAACTGAGAAGGAAGTCAAATCAGCACTGGGCAGATATAAAACCCAGATGATGCTGGCTTTGTGGACTGTTCTAGCAACTACAAGGAGGCTCTGAGACAGACATGTGCCCAAAACAATGAACAAGGACAGAAGAATGGACAAAGCTGGTCACTGCTGTGGTGGCCCGTCTCTGCCTGCCTCTGGTCAGGGGGACAGATGGGGCAGGGAGCAAGCTAGTCCAGGAAGGAAATGAGAAATGAGAAGGCCCTTCGACCTTCCTGCAACCACTTCTATCGTTGTGCGGGATCCTCTGCACCCCAGATATCTCTAGGTGGGTGGGGGTTGGCTATGATAGATCTGGGCTGGTGCGGAGGGATGCAATAGGGCAGATCCTGTGTAAAAGGGGGGCAGCAACATGGTAGACTGAGGGCAAGCTGACTGCAGCCTGGTGGCATATCTTGCACCACAGTGAGGCTGACACATGACCTGAGGTCTGACCTGCTCTTCCTTCTGGTTTTCTGAGCCAGGTGCTAGGAAGCCTCTGCCATGACCATTAGCAGGTGGTCTCTGTGGCATCTGGGCCTCATATATTGACTTTCCCTTAAACAGCTGATTGATGAGCTCCTGTCTCAAAAAATTCCTCAAATGGGGCTGGGCCCACTGGCTGCCATCTACATTGATTGGCATTAGACTTGATTTCCTCTCCCCGCCCCAACACCTACCCCTGTGATCCCTACCATGGAGAGTATACTCCACATGGCCTGGTTTGGAACTCCATGCTTTCTGCCTTTCCCTTACTACAATATCATTGCCCATCTCTGAGCCCTTAGAAATGGGGAATACTTACATGTTCAGGACCTGTAAAGCAAGCTGATCTGGACACTCAGGTCCTGTGAGATGGGGTGATTTATATGGAAACGAATTCTGGAGTCCAAGGACCTCATCAATACTGCACAGAGAACACATAGACAGTTGACAAAGCAAATGGGTGCTTATCTGGGTGGCAAGCACACAGAACAGGTTTTTAATCCTGATGCAAGGGTGCTGTGTCTTTTCTCCACTGGCTGGGATTCAGCCTTACAATCTTTCTTGATATTTAAAATTTGGTGCAAGTTTGTGGGCCTCCATGTTAATTGCCACCTAATGTAAGTAGAAGATTCTCTGATAAGGGGTGAAGCCCAAATTAATCTGTGAGTCTAGTAAGTCATCGGGATTCGGCTTTTTATAATATCTATTTGGCAAAATAATAGTAGTAGATTCTTTCCTAAGCCCTATGACATGTCTAGCGATAGGTTCTTGACTGATAATGATGGCAGGTATGGGTTTCATTTTATGGAATCGGCCTTAAATCCAATCAGAAAGTAGTTGGTTATTCCCATGATGTTCATGCCACTACTACAACATTGAGCATGTCCTGCCGAGCCTGTCATTGCTCTAGTTCACGGGGTGCAGCTGACCATGATTGATGGTTACTTTCCTCCTCTAGTAGCAACTTAGCAATTCCCAGCACTATGAGATTGAGCCAGTAGGGATTAAGCTTCCAGGTCAGTACCAGCTTTTTCTTTTTCTACATGTTTTATGACTCAAGTATGTGATAGGTTCAGCAATCAGATCTTACCATCATATTCTGTACAGTAACCAATAACATTAGCCTGTGTTTGGAGGTATTTGGGGGTCTCATTGGCCAACATTCTCAAAAGAAGTAACCCATTCCTACCATTACATTTTTAACTTGATAGCCTGTAGTCTCCAGTAGGGGTATTGTCACCCCATTGTAGGGTAGCTCCATTCTGTGACTCTGTGTCTGTCTCTGTGTCTCTGTCTCTGTCTCTCTCTGTGTGTATCTGTATGTGTGTGTTTGTGTGTCTGTCTGTGGGTGTGTGTGGAAAGCCATACATCCACGAATATATGAGCAGAACAAATTGAACTTAGTGGGTTAAAATAGAAAGAAGATACAAAGCTGGGTGGATGGAGAGTGGGAGGTAGATATGGGAGGAGTTGGGGGAGAGGGGTGTCTATGATCAAAATGCATTGTGTGAAATTCTCCAGGGACTAAGACAAAATGAGAGGAAAAACTCAGTGCAGAGAAGATTAATAAAATGAGAAAAGGGGTCCTCTGCCCTGGCCATTAAGCTTTGGGAATGAGAAAGGGCCTTAAGTAAACAAAACGGTTTCAAAGGTAGGGGAGATTACAAAACAACATTGCAAAGGTCACATTCCTGTGGCCGTTCTTTTGATAGAAAATAGTTAAGTTCCTTGTAACTATTGCCCCTCACGTGGACACTCAGGTCTTGTGAGGTGCTCCGATCAGGCTCTATAAGGTGGAATGATATGGACTCTCAGGTCCTGTAGGTGGGTTAGCCTTGACACTCAGGTCCTATGAGGGTGGAATGACCTGATTCCATGTCCTGTTAAGTAGATAGCCTGTCTTCTTAGGTCCTGAGAGGTGGAGGGTGTGGTTACTCAGGTCCTTTGAGGTTACTGAATACTCAGATCTTGGGAAGTTGAATAACATGGTGACTTGGGTCTGTGAAGTGACATGACTTGGACACTCAGGTCCTGTGGGGTAGAGGAACCAGTATTTACTATATGCAGAACCCAGACCCTGTATTCTGGCTCATGACTGACTTCCAAAGCCCTCCCAGATTTTTAGATACTGACATTTGGGTTTGTGTCATGACTCCTGACACTTAAGTCATGTTCTGTTTCAGTTGTCACCTGCATGGTGATGTGATGGGCCTGGCCTAATAAGAACTGCTTTATCATGGAATGCTACCTTCCATGATCTCAATTTTAGTTTTATGTTTTCAAAGTTTGCATGTTGTAAAAGCATATTTCTGCATGTGGATGTAGCCATATTAGCAGGATTCTAAACATTCTGTGGCTCGTTGCTTCCAATTCCACCATTTATTTGTTTCCCCAAAATATCTAGCAAGTTTCATGGGCCCAGCTGAGGGTCACGTGATAAAATGAGGCTCCTCTTTTAATTGCATGCCAGTAAGGAGAGGATGAGGAAGATAACGGAGTGTAGGGAGGAAAAGCCTGGGTGAGGGCTGGGTGTTGGGGTTGAATAGGGGAGGAGCATGGGAACATGTGAGAGTCATGGGTGTCTTTTAGAGGGAAAGCCTGTTTGAGAGCCAGATAAAACAGAGGTGAGCAATCCTATTCCCTACTGAGGAAAAGTTTGTGCAGAGCATCTGAAGGGGCTCCTGGGAGAATATCAGCATTAAGGGAGTCTGGGAGGGTGGTTGGGGCAGACATTAATGTGGAGAAGTCAGTGTCTATTTCAGGCTACCATGAAGTCCTTGCTCTTGCCTCATTGTGTTTTACAATGGAAATTGCCAAACATAATCCCAAATAGAGAGAGAATTCTATACTGAGCCAAAGAGCTTGTTATGAAGGCAGCTTGAACTTACAGAAAGAATGGAATTCTCCAGGTCTGCAAGATGGACCAGCAGGTAAAGGCATGTGTTGCCAAGCCTGATGACCTGAGTTCTCTCCTCAGGAAGTTCACGGTGGAAGGAGAGAAGACACCCTCAAGTTGTCCTCAGACCTCCACACTCATACTGTGGCACACACACACATGTACACAAATACACACATGCACCCATGCATACACACACGCTTATGCATACAATAAACAATTGTACACATTCAGGTAAGAAGATTAAATGTGAGATGGGAAGATGACTCAACAGGTAAAGGCACCTACAGCGGAGACTGACAAACTACGACAGTCTTATAGTAGGAGGAGAGTCAGCTCCACAAAGTTGTCCTCTAACTGACACATGCTGGCTGTGACTCTTCACACACACACACACACACACACACACACACACACACACACACAAATACGTAAAGACAATAGTAATTTAATTTTGTTTTAAGACTAAACGAGTTAGGTGTGGCAAGGCATACCTTTAATCCCAGCATTCAGGTGATGGGTGATCTCCCAGCTGGTGATCTCAAGAAAAAGTTCCTAGATCTGACTTCCCAACACAGCTGCCCTGTGCAGTAGGTAGCTCTGGCCTTGATGTTTACCAGACCTGATGGCCAACCCTCATCCATTCCTGGATCCGCAAGTCTCTGTCAATCTAGCTTCAGACCAACATTGCTGCTCTGCTTAGTGCTTTGTCTCCCTGAGTTCTGCTGTAGGTGAGTGGGTAGGGATCTCTGTGAGTCACAGTGGCCTAGAGTTGTTTCAGGTGACAGAAACTAACCCATTAGATGAATGTGCCTATTAAGGCTTTCAAAAATGAACAAAATGGCTAATCTGGGGTTGTTGTATGCTGCCCCAGGCTTCAGGAATCTGTGTAGGACCATCACTGTGTCCCTTCTGAGAAAAGGCCAGTGTAGCCCTTATTTTCTAGGTAATAAGGCATACAAATAGGACCATGCTACATGCAAAACCTCAGTGATAACAAGGGCCACATTGCCCCAAAGATGGATATATTGGCTGGAGATATACCACAGAAGTAAAATGACAACCTAGCATACACAAGGCCTTGGATTTCATCCCCAGTATCACACACACACACACACACACACACACACACACACACACACACACACACACTGAATATAATGAAAGTAGTCAAACTGCATTCAGTTTGTGGGGAATAGGCTGTTAATATACTCAGTGAGATCTTCAGGGCTTAGCTGGGGGTGAGAGCAAAGGATGTCTGCACAGGCCTTCCTATGAGACTAAGGTTGTTGCTGGAACCTCTGGAAGCTTGACCCTCTTGGGTATGCAGGGAACTCTATGTTTCCCCTTCCTCTGTCTCTGGATCTCTCATCCAGAGTGGTGTCTTTGGCCTAGAAATGTAACCCATGAGGAAGCCAGTCCCTCATTTACCGAAAGTCATATGCTGAAGCTGTAATAGTCTCAGGGCCACCAAGATGGTCCTTCATGCCACCATCCACTCTCCCTAGCCTCATCCCTACGTGACAGGCTGCACAGTTGGGCCATGGTATTGTAGGGGAGGACTGGGGAGAAAGGGCTTTGGCACAGGGGTCAAAGCTGTGTGCTGAGGCTTCAAAACAGGCTGGTGGATATTGCTTACATGGTTCAGCTCTCTGTGGGCCACACTCATCCTGGTTCCCTAACAAGGAGTAAACTCACGTGTTCTGAGGCGTTGGCATCTTAGCATGAATTCCTAGAACCCTCCCATCCCCCCAGCCTTGGCTCAAAAGAAGCTGCTCCCTCTGAGCGTGGAGGCTTATGCTTGCAATCCCAGCCGTGAGGAGACTGGGAACATGCTTGGATTATAGGAAGGAAGACCCTGTCTCAGGGGAAAAGAGATGCTGTGCTGTCTTCTTTACTCAGCTTGGCCTCGTGCCCCTGCCCTGATTTGAGGTTCCACTTGATCCCCCACCCCAATTCCAAGACATGAGGCACCCCGCTGTATTCTCATCAGATGAGGAACTAGAGCCCTTCCTAGGCTGAGAGCCCAATATGAGCACTCATCCTTCCCAGGCACCTCTGACTCATGAGGTGGCATTAATCTCACTGGGGGCTGGTCATCCCACTGGGCCATGACTAGGGCACCCTGGGGCTTGCTCCTTCATATAGATTTGGTGGGTTTTTAATGTGAAGCCATCAAGTTAAGCCAAGGAGAAGCCAAATAAGGACCCAAAGTGACTTGCCTACAGTTATTCTGTCATTATCCTTAGATACAGGCCTAATATGTTTCAATGTTCCTATGAGTCACCTTCAACTGACTGAGGTTTTGGTTTGGTTTTTTTCCATCACGACTGGTTCTATGTGGGTCTGG
>NW_022196913.1:54195236-54213462 GCF_008632895.1 Mastomys coucha | reverse complement strand
TCTAACCTCCCATAGAGCCACTTGTTACAGGGGTGTGCCACCAGGTTCAGTTTATATAGTGCTGGGGACTGAACCTGGGGCTTCAAACATACTAGGTAAGCTCTCTACCAACTGAGCTGCATCTTCTAGGCCTGCCTGGTAATTTTTAATTAGACAACAGCCACTTGTGGTTTTTACTTTTGCTGGGTCCCAGGTATTTTAGAGTTTTCTTCAAGGAGGAAATTCAATTGTAAATAGTTTGGCCTTCCTGTTAAGACTTGTAAAGTGGGGTGGCAGAGGCCACTGGAAGGTTAGTGATCTCCCACCACTGAGACAAGACCCTCCTGAGTACTGGACCTGATGCCGTGCAGATCTGCAGTTTTCAGGATGAACAACAGTCACAGGCAACCTTGCCCTGTGTGATGTTGCAAATGGTTCTCTGAGGGAATGCTCTTTGCCCAGACTCATAATGTTCCCTCTCCTGTGAACTCAACATAGGAGCATCTCTAAGGATCTCTGGGTCTTTTTTGGTAAAGCTTTCTTCTTTGTACAGCTCTTTCTTGTCAATGCCAGTCAGCCTTTATGGTCAGCTGGGCATCCTCTCACTTCTACAAGCCCACTGGGCTTTCCTTCCTGCTCCCTGGTTCACAAATAGACTCTAGGCAGTAGTCTGAGACAACAAGAGGTCTCATCCCATGGTTCCCATCTCTCGAGGGCTTGTGGGGCTCTGCTGTTTGATGTAAGGTGTCTCAGCTTTCCTTAGTGTAGTATATTGAGGCCTATGGCAAGCCACTTTGTTTTGTTTTTCAAGACAGGGTTTCTCTGTGTAGTTTTGAGTGTCCTGGAACTCAGTCTGTTGATTAGGCTGGCCTCAAACTCAGAGATATGCCTGCCTCTTTGTCTCCTGAGAGCTGGGATTAAAGATGTGTGCTACCACCACTAGACTTGTAGCAAACTGCTGGTAATGGGCATTTTCCTCTTTATTATTTTGTTGTTGTTGTTGTTGTTGGTTCGACTAAAAATAAAACTTGGTTCTGAGCTGAATATGATAGTACACCCCCCAGAATTCTGGCACTTAGAGGTAGAGGCAGGATGGATCAGGAGTTAAAGATCAGTCATGGCTACTTAGCAGGTTTGGCGCCAACCTGAACTGTATGAGACTCTGTCTCAGAAACAAAGATGAGGTGGGAAGATGGCTTACTTGGTAAGGTGTTTGAATCTACAGGACCCACATAAAAGGCTGGGCGTGGCCGTGAGCACCTGTAATCCCAATGCTGGTGGATGGAAAGCGAAGGATTCTTGGGGCTTACTGGCTAGCCAGTCTAACCAAACTGAGCTTCAGGTTTAGTGAGAGGCCATGGATAACAAGATGGAGAGTGACTAAGGGAGGCACTCATTGTTGACTATGGCACTCACAAATGCATGCACATGTCTTGACCAGATGCATAACTCCCCTGTAGTAGGAATGAGCGAGCCTCTGCTCTGTCGGATCACAGCCTCTGACCACACTGAAGCTGAACTCAGCTCACATTCCTCGTAGAGCTTTTTATTGCTGTGTCATGTCAACTTCTGGAAACATTCAGTTTATCTCCCATGCTATGAGAAGAATGTAGAAAAACATGTATTTTCTGTTTGGAAGTCCGATATTTCTGTCCAGTGAGCCTGCTAAGAATGTAACACCAGGTCTAGTTACTATTTAGCTTGCTGCTGTCTTGGTGCATGCTCAACACACTTCTTTCTAGTTGAATTTAATAGCTAAATGCACTTACTGGCCAGCTACTACAGATGTTTGGACACATAAGACTCATTGGCCTTGAGGCACAGTTATATAGTAACCTGAGTAATAAAGCTATTTCCTTAAAAAAAAAAAAAAAGTGATGCTAGCCAATGAAAATGTCTTCCTGTAGTGACTTTGGAGTCTCTGACAGAAAAACCCATCCAAGGTAGGTTAGCCACAAGAAAGTTAGCTCACTCAGGAGCCTATGTGGGTGGGAGGAGCTCTGTCCTGTGGCCTATTGGCTCCCAGAGCTAGGGGGACTCCACTGATTCTGTGCGTGGTGGCCGGAGGCAAGGCAGTCAGATGTAGCTAGAGGACAGGAGTCTACACCCATGGTTCTAACTCTGCTCTCCGGAGAAGGAGGAAGTGAGGAAAGAAGCTGCGGACCCGGGGAGTATCAGAGTGAGTGTGTGAGAGCCAGTACTGAGTGTCCAGTGTGGGAACCGTATATGTCTGGTGGGGTCACTGTGTGAGCATGTCATTGAGTGTGTCTCATAGAGCACAATGTGTGTGAGTTACCGAGTGAATTAGCATAGCCTTTGTGTGTGAATGGTTAAGATCCCTACTCTGTGGGGACTCTACAGTCAGTGCTGGGTGTGTGGCTGGGTGGACAGTGATGATGCTGAGTTCTCCTAAACATTCCTCGCTCCAGGGCACAGCTTACCCACGGGCACCGATGCTGGCACCACCCTATCCTTCCTGAGTCACACGGTTGGTCTTAGAAGCTGACAGTGGGCCATTCTGTGCCTTCCATCTGCTCTGAGGAAGCCTGTGTCCTGGCCCTGGGTCTGCTATGGTGGGCGGAGGCCTAAGACATCTCATTTCAGCTCTTTCCTTTAGAACTGGGGCTTTGGTCTGTTCCAAACACCATTTTCTTTTGTGTTTTTCCAGCACCTTCTAAAGAACTCCACTTCCAATGGTCTGGGCAAGACATTTTAATAGATTGTTCTAGCCTCTGTTGGGCAATTCTAAAGCCCCAGAGGAAGCAGGTGCCTGTTCATCAATCCCTGGCAGCCTCATTGGGCAACAGCATTGGGCAACAGGTAAGTGTCACCAACCCCTCACCCTGTTCCTTTGAAACCGCACCTTAGTGTCAGGATGATCTCAGGGACTGTCTGCCTCCGTCTCGTCCAGGCTCACCTTTGACCCTCCTCAGAGCTGTTGATGAATTCCTTGAGCTCCAAGAATTGACTCTTGACTCCATCTCTCTGTGTGGTGTGCAAGTGTCATGTGAACTACTTGTAGTGATCAGGACATCGGCTTCATCCCCTGGGAACGTCAGGGTTTAAAGAGCCGTGGGGACATAAGAGTGTGTTTGTTGTAAATGGGAGCCGCCACCCACACTGGCTGTTTCACTGTTCACGCATTTATTTTTAAATATGTGAAGCGGCTCGTAGCTTCCTGTCCCAGGAACTTCACACACTGTTCCACAGGATTACTTCTGTGTGTATGGAGGTGGGGTGCACCCAAACATACATGTGCATGTGCGTGTGTGTGTGTGTGTGTGTGTGTGTGTGTGTGTGTGTAGGCCAGAGATCACGTCTGTGTCTCCCTCTCTTTTGCATTTTGTGGCAGGGTTTCTCACTAGAACCCATTCTTTTGGCTAGACTGGCTGGCCACTGAGCCTTCAGGATCCAGCTGTCTCCACGGCCCCCACCCCTAGCACAGGAGCAGTCACCCCACCTCCAGCTTTTAACACCAGTGCTGTGTATCTGAACTCAGGGCCTCATGCTTGCACAGGATTCCCCACTGATGCCCCATCCCTAGGATTAGGGTTTTTTTTTTGTTTGTTTGTTTGTTTTTAATGTAAGTAAAAAACCTTACTCTTTAGAGAAAACATTCCTTCAAAACCTGCCTTGATTGGACCCAACTGGGTGTTATGAAGTAGTATTTCCCACACAGCCCCAGCCTGCCCGGTCTGATTGAGGCTGACACTCTGTGGGTAGCTTTCAACGACTGTACTGAGCTGAGCTTCTTTTCCTCAACAGGAAGCCCTTGGCCAACCTCCTAGCACAGCCCAGGGAGTTTGGCTGTGAAGATGGAATTGAATAGGAGCTCTTCCTCCACTCCCCAAGAAGAAGCCATTTCCCCTCTTGGGG
Organism: Mastomys coucha; assembly: GCF_008632895.1. Lineage (NCBI taxonomy): Eukaryota > Metazoa > Chordata > Mammalia > Rodentia > Muridae > Mastomys > Mastomys coucha. The sequence goes on along the minus strand of NW_022196913.1, from coordinate 54,209,607 downwards.
TACTTGGTGCTGGGCCTAGAAGCAACCCACTAGGGAAGCTTCCAGCCCTTCCCATTGGGCCAGGCCCCCACCTAGGGGCTCATGGCAGCTCAGCCTCATCAGGGGACAGCTCCTTGGGGGAGCCAAGTGGTGCCATGAAGATCCCCAACAGAGACAGTGGAATTGACAGCCCATCCTCCAGTGTTGCCAGTGAGAACTTCCCCTGTGAAGAGGGCAGTGAGGGCTCCCCAAGCCCAGCTGTCTTGGGGCTACACTCTGAGACAGCTGTGGACAGCCGGGTCCCACAGGACAACCCCCAGGAGGAGGAAGATAGTGGTGTGGGTGAGGAGCCTGACCCCAAGATCACCCCCTCTAGACCTGAGGAGGATGTCGGCTTGACAAAGGTGAGCCTGCCTTCCTCTACATTCAACTCCGGGCACATGGGCAGGGCTAGAGATTTGTGGTGTGTAACACCCACTCCCTGTGCTCACTCCATACAAGGGGACTCCTGGGATGGAGTCTACCGGAAAAGGCTCGGAGGGGTACCCTGGTACCCGGAGTGTACTCATGCATGATACTTGAATGTAGTTTTTTCCTCATTGGGGTGTGCGTGTGTGTATGTGTGTGTGTGTGTGTGTGTGCGTGTGTGTGTGTGTAAGTTTGGAATTATTGATTCAGTACCTTATTTGTTGCTTCTTTCCCAGATTCTCATATTTCTTCATGATTCAGGTGTCTTTATAGCCACGTACTCCTGAGGACTCTTTTTTTTTTTTTTCTAGGTTGTACAGTTTGTGAACACACACATTGCTCATTCTCTGGTAGCCTTTTTTATTTTCGTATCACAAGTTCCGCTAACACCTCCTCTTCTGTTTCTGATGTTAGGAACTGGTCTCTTCTCTTTCTCTAAGGCCCCCTCACTGAAGTTTGTGAGTTTTCTTGAGCTTTTCAGAAAGCCAACTTTGGCTTGGTTACTCTTTTGAAATTGTTTTTCCATTCTTTGTTTTTTATCTCTGCTCTGATCTTACTTCCTTCCTTCATCTGGCCTAGCCTTGGGCCTAGTTAGCCTATGCTTGCTCTGCTAGTTTCTCAATATGTACAGTTAGCTTGTCTTAAGACTCTCTCTCTCTCTCTCTCTCTCTCTCTCTCTCTCTCTCTCTCTCTCTCTCTCTCTCTCTCTCTCTCTCTCTCTCTCTCTCTCTCTCCCTCCCCACCCCTGCCCCCAGTGCTGGAGATGGAACCCAGGGCATGGTGGATAACCACTGAGCTACATTCTCAGTAGTTTTTTTTTTTTTTAAAATTTGGCTCTTTGAGTGTCTGTGTGTGTGCATACACATGAGTGCCGGTGCAGGGACAGGTGTGAGGAAGGACAGGTGTGGGTATGCATGTGAAAGCCCTAACGCCAGGCAACTTCCTGGACTACTTTCCACCTTGTTTATTGAGGCAGGATCCCTCCTTGAACTTACAGTGCTTCTATTTGGCCAGTGTAGCTAACCAGTTTGCCCTGGGATCCCGTCTCTGCCTCCTGAATACATTAGTATTAGTTTGCCTGTATCTGTGGATTTTCTGGCTTTATTCTACCATGACTAAAAAAGATATTTTGAATAATCTCAGCTTTTTTGCATTTGTTAAGACTAGTTTTATGCAGCGTGCAGTCTGTCCTGAGCAGTGTTCCTCAAACATTACACTGTTGCTGGGTGCAGCACTCTGTAAGGCACCACTGCCTAAGCCGTTCTCCAAGGCTTGGCTTTTCTTAATTGATCTTTTGTCTAGATGTTCTGACCACTGCAGAAAGCTGGGTACTGAGGCTTCTAGCTATGAGTTCATTGCCTGTTACTTCTCCATCCAGTAGTTACTGTTTACATCACTTACTGTTATATTTTCTTGGTGATTTTTTAAAATTATCTTATAATGCTCTTTGTAATTATTTTTAATTTTTAAAAACATGGTTTTTCACTAAGTGTGTGTAGGGAGGGGTTGGGGCAGTCAGAAGACAACTCTGTGGGGGGTTCTTCCCCTTCTACCACGTAAGACTTACGGATTGATCTCAGGTCATCAGGTTTAGTGGCAAACACCCTATTTTGTTTGCTATAAATAAGGCACTTTGGGGGAAGTGTTGCTATTTGCATGGAATATCTTCTCCTGCCTTTCCCCACTTTTATCCTGTGTGTCCTTATATGCAAAGATAAACAAACTGAGTCTCTAGTGAATAACATATTTAGAAAGGAGGAGGCATGATAGCGTGCACCTACAGTTCTAGAGTTAGAAGTTTAACTTCACCCTCAGCTACACAGGGGGTTTGAGGCCTGTCTGAGATACAGGAGAGAGGCAGGCTGACTCACCTCATACCTCAGGCTGACCCGGAACTTGCCTCATAGCCTGGCTGTCTCAGCTCAGTCCTCTCACTGGGATTACAGGTGAGCACCACCACACCCAGCTTCAGCCTTCTTTGGTTCATTTGATATGTGCATATTTTTTTTCCTGAGGAATTTAACATGATTACATGTAGAGTCATTACTGAAGGGGGAAGACAGGAAGTGACCTCATAAGGTTGCTGTCTGTCACTTTCCCCTTCTCCTCCCCTCTCACCATCTTTCTCACCATTTCTTTCACTGATTTTTGTAGTGACATAGGCTGATTCTTTCCATTTTCCCTTCATGTATGCGTATTCATAGATGCTTTACATGCAATGACCATTGTTTCTAAAACATTTTAAAGCGACATTTGATCTGATGCTGGCAAAGCTCTGGTCTTCCTCACCCCCTCCCCTTTATGAATTTGATGTCTCAAATTCACCTGTGTGTTATCGGACCATTGAAGATAGATTTAAAGCTTTTCTCATTATTATTATTTCTGAGATTGTGTAACCTAGGATGACCCCAAAGGAATTCTGCTCCTGCCTGAGACTCTTAAGTGAAGTGTACACACACACACACACACACACACACACACACACAGAGTTTATGAGGTGCTGGAACTGAACCCAGAGACTCCTGCACTCCAGGCAAGGACTCTACCAATGCAGCCACATCTGCAGCCTCAGCCTGCCATTTCTACTTGAAGGACACCTTCTACCTTTCTTTCCCTCTGTCCCCTACCCAAAGTTGTATTTACTTGTTTATTTGTTGTTGGTATATGTGTGTCTGTGTTTGGGGGAGGGGTTACATGTCCCCATACCTGCATAGATTAGGAGAAAACATCAGGTGTCCTTCTCCATCACTCCGGGTTTCTTCCTTTTAGTGGGTGTCTTAGTCAGGGTTTTTATTCCTGCACAAAACATCATGACCAAGAAGCAAGCTGGGGAGGAAAGGGTTTATTTAGCTTACACTTCCACATTGCTGTTCATTACCAAAGGAAGTCAGGACAGGAACTCACACAGGGTAGGAACTTGGAAGCAGGAGCTGACGCAGAGGCCATGGAGGGATGTTCCTTACTGGCTTGCTTCCCCTGGCTTGCTCAGCTTGCTTTCTCATAGAACCCAGGACCACCAAACCAGGAATGGCATCATGCACAATGGGCTAGTCCCTCCTCCCTTGATCACTAATTGAGAAAATGCCTTACAGCTGGATCTCATGGAGGCATTTCCACAAGAGAGGGTCCTTTCTCTGTGATAACTCCAGCCTGTGTCAAGTTGACACATAAAACCAGCCAGTACAGTCGGGGTCTATTATAGCTCCAGTGATCCTCCTGTCTCCATCCCCTTTGGATCTGTCACAGGTGTGGGCTTTGAACATTTGTGTTGGTGTCTGAACTCAGTCTGTTTTTTTTTTTTTAATTTATTTGCTTATTTTATGTATGTGAGTACACTGAGCCTTCATGTGGTTGTCAGGAATTGAATTTTTAGGACCTCTACTTGCTCTGGTCAACCCTGCTTGCTGCTGTCAACTCTGCTTGCTCTGGCCCAAAGATTTATTTGTTATTAGACATAAATACACTGTAGCTGTCTTCAGATGCACCAGAAGAGGGCGTCAGATCTCATTACAGGTGGTTGTGAACCACCATGTGGTTGCTGGGATTTGAACTCAGGACTTCAGAAGAGCAATCAGCGCTCTTACCCGCTGAACCATCTTGTCAGCCTGTCTGAACTCAGTCTTCATGGTTGCACAACAAGAACTCTTAACTGACAAACCATCTCTCTAGGCCCAGGACTCCCTTTACTGTTTTTCCTTTAAGTACGGGTCTACTAATTATAAACTTCCTCAGCCTTTGCTTTTTAAAAAAAGTTTTTAAAGGGTCTTTAAAACTCTCTCGTATTTTATGTGTATGGGTGTTTTGCCCACAGTGTATGTGTGGGCACCGCATGCACGCCTGGTGCCCACAGAGGTCTGAAGACAGTGTTACAAATGGTTGTGAGCTGCCGTGTGGGGGCTGGGAATTCTGCAAGAGGAGCAAATGCTCCCAACTGCTGAGCTATCTGCCTTGTCTTTTCCTAGAAAAGTTAATTTCTCTGTCTTTGAATGATAGTTTCACCTGACACTATAGCTTCATCTGACAACGTTTTCTCTTAGCAGGGTTAGTATCCATCTGTTCCCTCTGGCCCTCAAATATCCCTTGAGGAAGCATCTGAAAATTCCATGGAAGTCCCTGGAAATGAGACAGGCTGCTGCTCTTACACTGCTCTCTTCCCTTTAACATTGTCTGTGACTTTTAGATATTTTTATCATGGTGTACCCCCTTCTTTGTTATTGTCACAGAGTCTCTCTGTGTAGCCCAGGCTGGCCTCCACCTCACCACTCTCCTGCCTCAGCCTCATGAGCACCAAGCTTAGAAGCATGAACTAGTTGGCTGGTTCCTTATTCTACTTGGACTTCTTGGAGTTTGGGGAACTTGTGTGGTCATTTCTTTCCTGAGATTGAGGAAGTCTTCAGTTATCATTTCTGCAAATGCTCTCTGTCTTTCACCCTTCGTGACTCCCATATGGAGATCTTGATCTACCCGAAGGTGTCCTGAAAGTCCTTTAGATTCTCAACACTTCTTTTCATTCAGTCACTTGCTTTTCTCCACTGACTCTGATTTTAAGTGACTTCTTTGGGAGCTAGAGAGACGGCTTGTGGGTTAAGAGCACTGGTTGCTCTTGCAAAGGACCCAGAATTAAGTTCCCATTACCTACAACCATCTATAAGTACAGTTCCCGGGGATACAACACCCTCCTTCAGGCCTCTTCAGGCATCAGGCACTCACCTGGAACACATGTATACATGCAGGCAAAACTTTTGTATACAGAAAGTAAAAACAATTAAATTTTGAAAAAAGAGGCAGGATGTGGCACTGGAGAGATGGCTCAGCAGTTAAGAGCACTGGCTGCTCTTCCAGAGGACTCTGTTTGATTTCCAGCACCCACACAATAGCACACACACACACACACACACACACACACACACACACACACACAAACCTTCTGTAATTTCAGTCCTGGGGATCTACTGCTCTCTTCTGGCCGCCATGGGCACTGCATGTACAGGAGCATAGACACAAGCAGGCAAAACACCTATCCACAGAAAATAATAAAGAGAAGAAAGATCACAGCAGCTTTACCTGTCTGAATGACTTCTCTAAGTTCGCTGTTTCTTTCAACCCTCTCTATGAGTTCCGCAGGCTATTCAACTCCACAACATCTGCCTCGTTCTTTTTAAGGGTTTTGTTTTCACCCCTGTTGATGGTGTTCCTCGTTCCTTCTCCAGTTCTTGATTCTTTTTTTGAGCACCTCTATGACAAATATGGTTTTTTTCCCCAATCAGGAAACTCATAGGTCTCTCTGTGTGTGCATAGATACACATGCATGTATGTGTTCTAGTGTCTGGAGGCCAGAGTACAACCTGATGTCATCCCTTGCATACTATCCGTTCTGGGTAGGCTGGTCAGAGAACATCAAAGGTCTACTACCTGTCTCTGTCTCTCCAGTCTTTGAATTACAATAGCATGCCACTATGCCTGGCTGTTTATGTAAGTGCAGAGGCCTGAACTCAGGTTTTTGTGCTTATGTGACAAGGACTTTACTGACTGAGTCAATCCCCTTGAGCCCCAGACCTGAGTCTCTTCTCTCTCTCTCTCTCTCTCTCTCTCTCTCTCTCTCTCTCTTTCTCTCTCTCTCTCTCTTTCTCTCTCTCTCTCTCTTTCTCTCTCTCTCTTTAAGATTTATTTATTTTTATGTCTTTGAATACTGCATCTGCACATACACCTTCATGCCAGAAGAGGGCATCAGATCACATTATAGATGGTCTTGAGTCACCATGTGGTTGCTGGGAATTGAACTCACAACCTCTGGAAGAGCATCCAGTGAGTGTCCTTAACTGCTGAGCCATCTCTCCAGCCCCTAGATCTGTTTCTTTAGGGTGGGGTTTGTTTTCTTCCTCTAATTGGGCCATATTCTCCTATTCTATGTATGGCTTGTAAGTTTTGTTTCTTGCTTTTAGTTTTGGCATTTGAAGAAACCATCTCTCCAGATTGTGTGCTAGCTTCAGGGAGAAGAAACCTTTACCCATTAGCAAGGCTGGGGGGGCTCAGAGCACCTTGCCTGTGGAACAGGAACTCTAACGTGCAGCTGACTTTTGCTTCAGTGGCTTTCACACTCTGGTTCTGGGTTCTTTTGCTCTCTACTCATGGAAGAGAGTCCACAGTCTCTAATCCCCTGGGTAGACCTCTGAGGAGCTAGACTTATCAGTGCCTGGCTGAGTTTTCTGTTTCTGCCCTGCAAACCTAGTAGTCGAGTGTGGGAGGAGCCCTGGTGTGGGAGGAGCCCCGGTGTGGGAGGAGCCATGGTGTGGGAGGAGCCCTGGTGTGGGAGGAGCCCTGGTGTGGGAGGTTCCCCCCATTTGTTTCATGTTACATTGTGTAGAAGGAAGAACACTAAAAAGACATTGCTATAGACTGAATATGTGCCCCAAAATTTACCTCCTAAAGTCTTGTTATTGTTATGATTATACTAATACTATAGACTGTTTCATGGTTAAGAGGTGATAAGTAAGACTGCAGAATGCTTATCTTAGGGTGTGTTATGGGTTCAGTCTCCAGCAATGCACAACAAACCAGGGATCCGGGAGGAATCTGTGGGTTCCTTTACTTCTGTTCTTTTGCTACTTGAGAATGTAGCACTCACCTTTCTTTACCTTTCCACCCCTTTCATGCAGTGAGCTCGAGCATTAGGGTCACTATTTTGAAACAGAGACTTGTGATTTCACCAGACACACAGCTTGCCAGTGTTTTGATCTTGAAATTCCAGCCTCCATAGCTGTGGGATACATTTCAGTTGTTTATAAGCCATACATGCATGATATTTTGTTATCTGCCAAACAACTGGGCTAACATAAGCATCTCCCACTTTCCCCTGAGACTCCTTCCTTGGAATATACTTGTAGGTACTGTGGTGTTCAGTTCCTGTCTATAATACTCATACATGATCTGGTCCATATATTGTTACTTCTGTGTCTCTGTAGAGGACCTGCAGCTTGTTGGCCTAATATTTTGTTGATGTCACTTTGTATTAGTGTGTGTGTGTGTGTGTGTGTGTGTGTGTGTGTGTGTATTACTGGTGATGGAACCTGAGATTTGTGCATGGTAGGCAAAATTTCTTCCATTGACCTGCACTTCAGTTGTGCAGTAGATACTGATGTAGTTACTATGGCTGCCTATTAGTTAGAGGTCCAGACGCGTAAGAGTCACACCTAGACTGTAGTAGCTTTCAGGAGATGGGCAGAAACGGTTGTGCTTTTTATAGAACTGTCCTTGGAAATAGCATGTAAGAGAACCAAGTACCACATCTGAAAACCAGGAGCTTCCTTCTGCGCTCTCTGTTCCCTGGGCATCCTGGTGTACTGTGGATAGCCTTGTTTGTTGCACCTTTCCAATTAAGTGGCTTCCCTTCTCTCTGCAGCACTCTGACCCACAGAGGCTGCTCCACATTGCCCAGGAGCTCCTACACACGGAGGAAGCCTATGTGAAGCGGCTGCACTTGCTGGACCAGGTAATCCAGAGGGCTGAGGGTCCCCTTCTCTCCACATCCAGAATTCAAACCACAGACGCTCCATATGTCCACTTTGGGGGGAACATCTCTTCATGGAGGATGCATCCTTTGAACACATGAATGGATGCTGGGGTCTGGGGAAGATGTCTTAGTCTGTCAAGTGGTTGTCTTAAATGCACAAGAGCCTGAGTTTGAGTCTTAGAACTCATGTAAACATGCTAATAATGGCGGCCAATGCTTGTAATCTCAGCACTGGGGAGACGGAGACAGAGATACCTGAAGCTTGCTGTCCAGACCGCCCTGTCTTATCTCCTGTCTTGTCTACTCCACAAGATTAAGATTTAGTGGAAAGATCTTGTCTGAACAAACAAACAACAAATAAAACACAAGGCTACCTGAGGAAGGCACCTGAAACGGCCATGTGTACATGTACACATAAAACATCCATAGCTGGGTCAGTGGGTGCTACGCATCCCTGCCCATGAGGAAATGGGAAGATCCTTCATACAGAAAATATAGCACTAGGAAAACAAGACCTGCTCAGGGAGATGGCTTCTGCCTGCACCTCACAAGCCAGAGATGATCTCCTTCAGCTTCTCCTGAGAAGGTGATGTAGAAAGATGTCCTACTCCATCCTTGGGCACTGCTCCTGCCTCTGCCCTGATCCTCACCTGCAAGCAAGCTTTCAGTAAGACTTAAAGCTGGAGGAGGATTTTAGCTCTGATGTTCAGTAAGAAAACCTTAGTGGGGCTAGAGAGATGACTCTGTAGGTAAGAGGGTGCCCTAGGGTTACCTTTGCTGTAGCAGAACACCATGACCAAAAGCAAGGTGGGAAAGTTATTTGCCTTACACTTCCCCACCATAGTCCATCGTTGGAGGAAGTCAGGACAGGAACTCGTATAGGGCAGGAACCTGGAGGCAGAAGATGATGTAGAGGCCATAGAGGGGTGCTGCTTACTGTCTTGCTCCTCATGGGTCACTCAGCCTGCTTTCTTAGCGCACCCTGACCCCACAATGGGTAGGGTCCTCCCCCATAAATCACTAATTAAGAAAATGCCCTATGGCAGGATCTTATGGAGACATTTTCTCAAGTGAGGTTCCCTCCTTTGAGATGACACCGAAACTTGTCATCACAGGCATCACAGAGCATAGCCTGTGTTTGAATCCCAGGACCCATGCAAAGGTACACACTCGGGGGGCTGGAGCAATGTCCCAGCTGCTGGAGGCACTGGCTGGTCTTCAGAGAATCTGTCTGGGTTTGATCTTTAGCACCGACATAGGGCTTCACAACCATCTGTAACCCCAGTTCCAGAGGCTCGGATGCACAAGGCACACACATGGGATACAGATAGAACTCAGACAAAGCACTCATGAGCATACAGTAAACAGATCCTTTAAAAGTGCACACCTGTAATCCCAGCACCACTGAGGTGCTAAGACAGAAGGGCTGCCAGGATTTGCTGGTTGCTAACCTAGCTCTAGACCCTGCCTCAAGAGAGTGTGGTGGAGAGTGACAGTCGGACACTGATGTCTTCCTCTGGCCTCTGTACACATATACACGGGTGTGTGCACTACACACACATACAGCACACACACACACACATACTGCACACACATACCACACACATACACCACACACACTCTCCTACACACACATAAAACTACACACACAGGTGTATGCACTACACACATATACCATACACACTCACACACATACACACCACTCACACACTGTCCTATACACATATAAAACTACACACACAGGTGTATGCACTATACACACATACACCACATCCACTCACACACACAGCATACATTCACACTCACCGCATATACACACACATACACTACACAGATACACACACACACACACATATAAAACTATACACACAGGTGTATGCATTACACACACATACACCACATCCACTCACACACACCACATATACTCACACATACATACACTACACAAACACAGATACACACTACACACACACACACTCTAAAGTAAAATAAAAATGTCAATTTAGAAAGGAAAGGAACCGAAGAACCCACTTATGTAGCAGGTGTCTGAATTGCTCACACTCAGTGGCCATTGTGGGCTTCTCTGTGCTCAGGTTTTCTGTACCAAGCTGACAGAAGCAGGGATCCCTCCAGAAGTCACCACCGGCATCTTCTCTAACATCTCTTCCATCTCCCGCTTCCATGGGCAGTTCCTCCTGCCTGAGCTGCAGAAGAGAATCACAGAGGAGTGGTAAGCATGCTCCATGCCCACCCACAGGGCCCCTAAACCTGGAGTTCATCTGCCAGGACGCCGAGCAGGTTCTTGGGGATGGAGTCCCTCTCGTGGAGGACTGGGTGCCTCCCTTTCCTTCCAGACAACCCCAGTCCCACCTCTTCCTTGGTGGTGACCATGATTGCCATCTCTTGAGTTTACGGATCTAGATGAGATTTGACATCTGGAGGGAAAACAATGAACGGCGCTGATGGCTTCATTTCCCCTCTCTGTCTGTATCTACCTTTGCTTTTAAAAACCACTCCCCAGGAGTGGTTCCAGGTCCTCTGTTTTCTGGGATCCTCAGCTTTTGCCTATTTTTAGCAAAAGCTGCAAGCCATGATTTGTCCAATGACGTGGGAGAGGCGCACCCGCGTTTACCATGCACCCCTGCATTCTGGGAAGCTTGACGCTCGCTCACCTTCCTTCGCAAGGCTTGCATGCCATCCATGTCTCCTGACTTTGGCTACAGGAGCTGGGGTCTTGTCATCTTTGTCTCAGTGTGTGGCTGGGTCACTTTGTGAATCTTCAGAAGCTGCAGAGCAGGTTGCACTGTGTCCTCAAGGTGGCTAGAGCTGGGTGACAAAGTCCATGTGTGGCAGCCCGGCCTTCTTCCATGCCCTGGATACCCTACTGTGAGCCCACACAGGATCGCCTCAGTCCTGTAATGATGACACGTGGCCTCTTGTCTTGCAGCTCTAATTGTTCAAGTTATAAAACCTAACTCTGTGCACAGCTTCATAGGAGTGCCAGATGGTGGCTTTGTGTCTGTGCCTTTCCCCACTTTGGTTTTGGTCATTCCTAAGGATAAATCTCCAAAAGAGAGAGTTCTAAGGTCAGAGATTACAGCGTTGGTTTTTTCCTGTGGAGGTGTGAACAACATCTATTCACCCAAGATAGGGCACCAGTTCCAGACAAGCTTCATTAAAATAGTGAGTTTACTGGGGTTACTTAAGCACTGGGCTTGCTGGGGGTGACTTAAAAGTGGCCACAGCAGGGAAGGACTCACGAAAGGCATCCCTGGAGTTCCCTCACAGCTTGAGGGGCAGCCTGCTGCAGTACAAAAAAAAAAAAAAAATCTCTCCCATGCAATTGTGAGTTCTTATATGGCTTTGGGAAGAGGCCTTGTGAATCTTGTAAGTTTCGGGAACTTCCTGAAGTTTTTGGCCACTTCCTGAGCCTGGTAGGTTTTACTTCCTGAGTTTAAGGAGCCTCCCTTCCAGGGTTGGGGGTGATGTTTTAATGCAGAGGAAATAACTACACAATCATGATTGCGATGTTTGCTTCCTAGAGTTTATTTGTTCACTCGGTGTACTCAGAAGTTTTTGTCACTGGTTCTGCCAAGTCCTCTTCTCTCTTTGGCTTTGGCGGTAGTGTGTGGCCCCACCATTTCTGCTCATTTAGAGTGACACTTCACTGACCATCTTTGATTATTGTGGGCTGCCCCTCAAGGACATTACTACTGCTAAGTCCTTCTCCATGGGCACTAGTCCTCAGCCTGTGCTGTGGAGGTGTTTAGAGATAGCTTCTTTTTTTTTTTCCTAATATTTATTTATTTATTTATTTATTTATCTATTTATTTATTTATTTATTTATTTAATGTGTATGAGTACACTGTAGCTGTCTTCATGCACACCAGAAGAGGGCATCAGATATTGATGCAGATGGTTGTGAGTCACTCTATGGTTGTTGAGAATTGAACTCAGGACCTCTTGGAAGAGCAGTCAGTGCTCTTAACTGCTTAACTGGAGCCATCTCTCCAGCCCAAGATATCCTCTTTTAATGTTCAGCAACATGCTATTTTCTATGGTGAATGCGCTCAGAGGGTAATCAATGTGCTTAGAGCACCGTAGCATGAGGCATCAGCACTATGCCACCTATTGCTCATCTGGTGACTCTGCTTCTCCACACAGGGATACAAACCCTCGCCTCGGAGACATCCTGCAGAAACTGGCTCCATTCCTGAAGATGTATGGCGAGTATGTCAAGAACTTTGACAGAGCAATGGGGCTGGTGAGCACTTGGACCCAGCGTTCTCCGCAGTTTAAGGATGTCATCCATGCCATCCAGGTAATGTGACAGACACACTTTTTTTTTTTTAACTCCAAAAAGTTTTTTTTAAGCAAAGTGTCCATGTTTGGATGTTATTGATGTGAAGAGACACATGACCAAGGCAACTTTTATTAAAGAAAACATTTGATTGGGGCTGGCTTACAGTTGCAGGGGGTTAGTCCAGGCAGGAAGCATGGCAGCATCCAGGCAGACACAATCTTAGAGAAGGAGCTGAAAGTTCTACATCTTGATCCCAAGACAGTCAGAAAACAACTGTCTCTCTTATACCGGGTGGAGCTTGAGCATGGGACGAGGCCTCCAAAGTCTACTCCCACAGTGACACACTTCCTCCAACAAGGCCACACCTCCTCCAATAAGGCCACACCTCTTTTCTTGTTATTATTATTTTAATCTTTAATAATTTTTTACTATTTATTTATTTATTTAATGTATTTAAGTATGTGGTAGCTGTCTTCAGACTTATCAGAAGAGGGCATCAGATGACATTACAGATAGTTGTGAGCTACCATATGGTTGCTGGGAATTGAACTTGGGACCCTCTTGAATAGCAGCCAATGCTCTTAACTGCTGAGCCATCTCTCCAACCCCAAGGCCACACCTCTTAAGAGTAGCACTTCCCATAGACCAAGCATATTCAAACCACAACAGACAGGATCTCAGGCAAGGCACATGCGTTTAATCGCTACACTCAGGAGACAGAGGCAAGCAAATCTTTTTGAGTTTGAGGCCAGGCTAGTCTATATAGCAAGTTCCAGGCGAGACAGCACTACATAGTAAGACCATATCCAAACAAAACAAATAACAAAACCAAAAAACCCGCTACCACTACAATAATGATAAAACAAGGTCTCTAGATCTGGCTGGCTTTGAACTTCCTATGGAGCCAAGGATGACCTTGAACTTCAGATTCCCATGTCTCCCCCTCGTGAGAGCTAGGATTACAAAAGTGTGTACCTCCACACCCAGTTTATGCAGCGCTGGGCATTGCAAGCCTGCATCAGCATGCTTGAGGTTTTCTACATGGGTTCTGGGGTTGCATTCAGATCCTCATGCTTGAGCAGCTACACTGTTCCCTACCCCAGCCCTCTGGAGACACCATGGCATTAAACTCTCACATAAACGTGAGTACAAGACTCATCTGTGCTGTGGAGATCCACAGACAGCTCCCTCCAGAGAGCAAGGCAGTGTTCAGCCTGAGCACAGGCCACTGTTTCTGTCCACATATTGCAGACCAGACTCTTGGGTCCAGCAGGTCCTAGGGTGACAAGACACCTCCGGGATTGGGATGACAATTTCATGCACTGGCTGCCTCAGCACTATGCTGTCCCTGAACAGTGGGTACCGCCTGGGGATGTTTCCTGCTAAGCACAGCCAAGATTCTGCCCCTTGGCCTCAGCACAATTCAGCCATTCTCTGCAAAGACCTGCTCTGTGTCTACTGACACTAATGTTGCTTCTGGTACCTGGAGGGTGGAATCTGGGGCAGGTCTATGATGTACAGGATGGCCCACAACAGAAAATTTTCATACGCAAATGTCCACGGCCAAGGCCGAGAAGCCTAGACCTGGACAAAATGGGATCAAATGACTGTCACATTTCCCTTGGTCTCTGGAGAATGCCTTTGCTTAATCCAAAGCATATTTTAAATTATAAGCCTTAAAGAAATGCAAACATTTACCAAGGGTTTGTAAGGTGACCAACTTAAGGCTAGAGAAGAGCTGAGAACCTGAGTTTGGCTCTCTAACACAAGGTAAAGGCAGGCGCAGTGGCATGTGCCTGAACCCTAGTATGTGGGCCTGAGGGTAGGGTCATGGAGACAGGTAGTTCTGGGGCTGATAATCAAGTCGAGTTGAGATCTAGTTTCAGCCAGAGATATACATGTATATAGTATACCCAGGAATGACCACACAAAGACAAAACTTACAGATGTTACATTCTGTCCTGTTTCCCTTTATCTCTAAGCACATATAATGGCCATTGTCTTTTGAAACTCATCTGCAGACACTGCCATCTTTATCACTAAGTGTGAGGGAGACTTGTCTGCTACACGCCCACATGGTGACTGAAATCAAGAACCCCACATGGCTGTCA
>NW_022196913.1:54170760-54192458 GCF_008632895.1 Mastomys coucha | reverse complement strand
GACAGACAGACACAGAGACAGACCGACAGGCACAGAGACAGACAGACAGACAGACAGACAGACAGACACAGAGACACACACAGAAAGACACAGAGAGATAGAGGCAGAGAGATTAATAACTAGGAAAGTGATTTAGTCTTTTCCTCTCAGATGGGAGGATGCTATGTGGGGAAGGCACTGCCAAACACTGGCTCCATCCAGAGCTTAGGCCCAGCAATGGGCCCCTCAATGAGGGTGTTTCTATTTCAGGTGGGCAGCATGGGCCTGGGTACTGTGTAAGAGAGTTGGGGATCTCACTTGGTGTCAGCCCCAACAGGCTCAGCAAATGGCTCTGGGGCTTGTCCCTTCTCCGTGCCAGACCTCTGGAGCAGTCTGGCACCCTGAGAAAGGCCAAGTGCAGGAACAAGGTCTCCACTGGAAGCCACGACATCATCAGTGTCAGCCTCTCCAGTAGGAAGTTGCGGCATTACCAGGTGCCCAGACTCACTCAGTTCTCCTCACACAGGGTCCCTGGAGCTCATCTCCACAGCTGCTGACCACTCCAATGCTGCCATTAGGAAGATGGTGAGTTCAGGCTGCTGTAGGGAAGCCAAGAACATGCAGTGAGAGTGAGGGACAGGAGCATAGGAGCAAGTACCTTCACCCCTGATTCCAGGTGGGCCCACCCCATCAGTGAGCACATATATACCAGTCTCCCCAAGACATGCCAGGTGCATATCTTAATACCCACTAGTAAGAACAAGTGCCTCTCTGTACAAACCAGGTAGGTTTATGCCCACCTTCCTAATGCAAGCCAGATGCATACCCCACCATCCAGGGACATGCCACAATGACACCTGACTCCTGTATATATCTGCCAGCTCCTGCAAGGTCATGGATTCTTCTCCACCCTCAAGGGTGCCATGCATCCTATGCTGTTTCGTACACTAGCATCTATGGCATCCATACAAAGAAGAGCCAGCCTGACTTGCCTGCTTTTAGGTACACAAGTAGAAATCACCACTCAAAGGACAGGACACCTGAGGGCTAGTAGGTCCTGCCCTAGCCCATGTTGCTATTGTCAAAGTCTCTACAGGCTCGGTTCTACTTTGAAAAGTGTTAAATTCTAACCAAGAGGTAGAGCCATGACCTGCTAACCTTGTTCCCATTGTACCTTGGGCATTATGATTCCCCAAACAGGCCTGGGGAAAGTAACATGTAGATTGGCCTAGTCTGAGTCATAGTGACTCAACTGACTCCTGCATGCCTCAGTTTCCTTGTCTATAAATTGGGGATAACCATGCCATTTACTTCATAGAGTACGTGTCAGAATTAAATAATTAAAATCTGAATGGTGTGGAACAGTCCCTAGCACATAGCAACAGAGGTCTGTGACGTATTAGTTTCTGAATGGTGAGCTTCTAGTCACCCTTTCATACCCAGCTCAAATGTCCCCCTATGTTTTCCTCCCTTTTCACTGGCAGTGATTTCATTGCTACAGTGGACTCTGGGTCACAGTTGCAGAGCATGGCTTTGCTCACCCCTGGGCTCACAGCAGTTTCCTCGGTCTTGTGGCCTTGCAACCATCTGATCTTTGTATCTCTTGCAGGAGAAAATGCACAAGCTCTTAGAGGTGTATGAGCAGCTAGGTGGGGAAGAGGACATTGTTAACCCAGCCAATGAGCTGATCAAGGAGGGCAACATCCAGAAGTTATCAGCCAAGAATGGCACCACTCAGGACCGACACCTTTTCCTGGTGAGTCAGGCAGCCATCCCAGGCACAGAATTCCCTCATCTGTCTTCTCAGACACTGCATAGTACTGGAAAGATTCAGAAGCCCAAGGAGGAGATTCTTCTGTAGCCTTCCAGATAGTTTTTTTTTTGGGGGGGGGGGCTATCTCTTGCTAATGCCTCTGTCCTGATTTCTGCAAGCAGCTAATATTTATGTTCCATATATCCAGCATTTCTATTCTTTTTCATCTACCTTGATTGCAATTAAGCAACCAAACTATAAAGAATTGTAGCCAAACATCAAGATCTCAACTGTCCCCCCAGAATCGTGCTCTGGTTTAGAGGGAGGGGAAAGATAGGAAGGAATTATAGTGGGAGATCCAGTCAAATACCTTACATACAAGAAGAGACACAGTTCTTTTTCTATAGCTTCTCTCCATACCTCCTCCTCTTCTTCTCCTTTCTCCTCTTCCTCCTCTTCTTGGTTCTTCCCAAGGCCTTACATTTGCCAGGCAAACACCCTATCAATACCTTACACTCATAGGCCAGCCTCTACTTGAATAAGTAGCTATATCTTTGCAAGTTTCCTTTTTTTTCACATCCACACACCTAGGATATGTTTAATTTTTTAATTTTTTATGTATATGAGTATAATGTAGCTGTCTTCAGATACATCCAAAAGGGGCATCAGATCCCATTACAGATGGTTGTGAGCCACCATGTGGTTGCTGGAAATTGAACTCAGGACTTCTGGAAGAACTGTCAGTGCTCTAAACTGCAGAGTCATCTCTCCAACCCTGCAAGTTTCCTTTTTAAACCTAGAGCCTATGACATACCTAGCCAATCTCTTGGCAGAATAATAACACTAGGTATGGGTTTCATCTTGTGAAATGGGCCTTAAATCCAATCAGAAAGTGATTGGTCACTCCCATGACATTCATGCCTCTGTTGTACCAGTGGACATATCTTGCTGGGCCAGTTGTTATTGTAACTTATAGGATTCACATCTGGGTATGATTTATGCTTATGTCTCTCCTCTGGTAAAGTACATAGCACCTTTCAGCACTATAGAAGCTATCCAGTGGGGTTGAAGCTTTCAGGTCAGTTCTGACTTGATTTCTCCACATTCTATATGGAGACTAAGTATGTAGTGTTTGCAGCAGTAACATTTTATCACAAGTTCTGGAGGGTAAACAAGAGCATTAGTAGTAGCCTGTACTATTTGGTGTTTATAGGATCTCAGTGGCCAACAACTCCAAGAGACATAACCCTTTCCTGGATCTGGGCTTCGTTCATTAGTCTCTGGTGTCTAGTGGGACCATTGTTATCCATTATAGGCTCAGAATATGCCTCTTGAGTATTGTGCTTAAAAGTGTATGTGCATCTTTTTAAAAATATATTTTACTTTATGACATTAAATAAAGCTTATATGGGTCCCTATGGCACCACTCCTCATGACATCTTTCTTACAGTTCAACAATGTGATGCTCTATTGTGTACCCAAACTAAGGCTCATGGGCCAGAAGTTTAGTGTACGGGAGAAAATGGACATCTCTGATCTCCAGGTGGGTACGTCCCTCTCTCCCCTCCTTATGCCTTGGAAGGGGGTACAATCAGGCATAACTTTGAAGGCCACCTCTGTGGCTCAGAGGTTTTGGAGACAGCATCTTGGTCCTGGTATACTAGCCTTGAGTGGGCAGTTTTCCCCATGGTCTTGGAGTATACCTTCTCCAATGTTCCTGATGATCTCAGGTTGAAGGGAACAGGAGGCTGGGACTAAAGTTCACAGCCATGGAAGTGACATAGACACAAGGTAGGCTGTCACTTCATGAGGACAGGACTTAAGACCCAGTTAAAGATCTAGAAGTGAAACTCAGATCATTAATTCAGAATGGAGTGTGGGCCTACTCGTCTGGCCTGTGGTTTTATGCTGATGGAAGAGGGTTAAATCTGAGAGCCTACAAGGACATGACCCTACTCCATCAACTCTGTCTAGGTGCATACCTTTAAACTCACCACACTCATGCCCATGTGGGCTCAAGCACCTGTTAAGGGACAGAGTCAAGCATCTTATAAGATCTTCATTTCTCCCAAGGGGTGTGGCTGTGCTGGAAGGGAAAACCTGGGCCAGAGCTGACTGGGGACGACTACTAAAGGAGCCCTAATGGGCAGGTATATTTGCCAAGCAGCAGTCTAAACACAGAGCCTGAGGCCCAGCTCTGTATGGGCAAGACCAGTGGTCCACTCTTCTCCTGAGAGCCTGTAAAGTCACTCTGATACTTCCACAGGATAATAAATAAATAAATAAATAAATAAATAGTACCTGATTCACAGAGCTTAGGTGTGTGTTAAAGAACAACTAACATGGTGATTTGTATTCATTTGCTCTGTTCTGTGTTCTGTGTTCTACAGGTGCAAGATGTTGTGAAACCAAATGCAGCCCCCACATTCATCATAACAGGAAGGAAAAGGTCCCTGGAGCTTCAGACTCGGTGTGGCACTAGCAGCTGCAGCTGTGGGAACATCTTTGACCTGAGACTGTAGTGCATAACTCCTTTAATGAATGCAATAACCTTTCAATATGTTCAGCATGTGTGCATGTGTGAATCACATGCACAAAGATGGGAAGATGTCTCAGTGGGTAAAGTGCTTGGCACATGGCATGAGGACCTGAATTCAGATACCCAGCGCTCACATAAAAAGCCAGACATAGCAGTGTGTGATTGTAATCCCACTGCTGTGGAGGTGGAGCAGGCATGTCCCCGAGGCTTACTCTCTAGCCAGCCTAGTAGAATGAATGAACCCCAAGTTCACTAAGAAGTCCTGTATCAAAAAGTGAGGTGAACAGTGATTAAGGAAGACACACAATATCAAACTCTGTCCTCTACTCACATGTACACACACGAACATGTATACACACATGCTCAAACGTGACTATTACAAATAGCACGTGTCTTGGTTAGGGTTTCTATTGCTATGCTAAAATGCCGTGACTAAAATCAACTTAAGGAGAAAGGGTTCATGTCACTTACACTTCCAGGTCACATCCACCACTGAAGGAAGTCAGGGCAGGAACCTGGAAGCAGGAATTGAAATACTGGAACCTGACTACTGCCTTGTTCCCCATGGCTTGCTCAGCTTGCTTCTTATAGGACCCAAGACTGCCTGCCAAGGGGTGGCACCACCCACGGTAAACTGGCTCCTGCCACATCAGTCATTAATCAAGAAAATGCCTCATAGACTTGTCTACAGGCCAATCTGATGGAGGCAGTCCCTCAACTAATGTTCCTCTTCCTAGCTAATCCCCCTTGTATCAATTCGAGAAAAAAACAGCCAGGACATCAGTCCTTCACCTTCAGTCAGCGTGTCAGGACTCATCCTATAATCATACATATTTCTCAGAACAGCATGATCCCCACCAAAATTATTAACTGCAACCAATGAGACGGTTTAGTGGGCAGAAGAACCTGTTGCCAGGCCTGGTATCGTGAGTGCCATCCTTTGGTAGCACATGGTAGAAAGAAAAAGTCATCTCCTGGGAGTTGCCCTCTGACTTCTGTGGATGCCACTTACACCCTACATAGATACAACATAAGTTAAATAAACTGTAATTTTCTTAAATTATTAACAAGGGGGTGGGTGTGGTGGCACACCCACTCCTAGCACTTAGGAGGCAGAGGCAGGTGGATTTCTGAGTTTGAGACTAGCCTGGTCTACAGAGTGAGTTCCAGGACAGCCAGGGCTACACAGAAAATCTGGAAAGTCATCCCAGGGTCCCATGCTGACAACCTGAGTCTCATTTCTGCAAACTGTGATGTGAACGGTCCCCGTGCTTAGGCTTCTTCTGCCCCTGTGAGATGTACTTTTAAAAAAAAATTATTTACTTATTATATGTAAGTACACTGTAACTGTCTTCAGACACACCAGAAGAGGGCATCAGATCTCATTACAGATGGTTGTGAGCCACCCTGTGGTTGCTGGGATTTTGAACTCAAGACCTCTGGTAGAGCAGTCAGTGCTCTTAACTGCTGAGCCATCTCTCCGGCCCGAGAGGTACTTCTGAGGGGAGCTCCTGGTCAGCATGTGGTATGTCTGCTCTGTCAGGTCACATTATCCTCTAAGCTTGAACTCTCATTGGCTGTGTGTAGGAAATCGGTCACATTCCACCTATGGTGTGAGAGCTTTTTAATCTCCTGCCAGGGTCCAGGGTGATGTTGATCTGCAAGGTGAGCCTGGCCCTAGTTGGGTCACACATGTTCTGAACACTACCTTTCCAGCCTGGAGCTGCAGCTCCAAGGCAGCGAGTGGCTAGGGAGGCACACAGGGGTATCCAAGGATGGATTGCTGAGATACTGATTTTGTCTTTGTAGGACAGAAGAAGAGAAGAAAGAATGGATTCAGGTGAAGCTTCTCAAGTTTGTTCTCTCTGTCTCTCCCTCCTGTGGATCAAACCTAGAGTCTGGGGGCCTCTCCAGCAAGTTCTCTGCTGCTGCGCTATATCCACAGCTCTTGTGCTTTTGAGATTAGGGTTTTGCTAGTAACTGACACTAGCCTTGAACCATCAACCCTCCTGCTTTGGTATCTTGAAGGCTGGGACTCAGATTCGCATCACCGAGTATGGCTTACATCCTAATGTGATTGTAGTATGGCCATTTCATATGGGACCATGTGAACCAGGAACTTTTCCCTAACACTAGCACTGCCGGCCTTCATGTCTCAAGGGAGGCAGTGACCATGGTGCCTTCCTGCATGCTTTTCAGGTTCCACAAGCCTTTCAATACACTTACTTGCTTTCTTTCAATACATTTACGTGTTCCTTCTCCACAGGTAAGGAACAGGAAAGGGCCATGACGGGCCTTGGGCTAGGTGTTATCTTTCTG
The DNA here is from genome assembly GCF_008632895.1 of Mastomys coucha. Taxonomy (NCBI): domain Eukaryota; kingdom Metazoa; phylum Chordata; class Mammalia; order Rodentia; family Muridae; genus Mastomys; species Mastomys coucha. The sequence continues at coordinate 54,185,868 of NW_022196913.1, read as the reverse complement.
GAATTAGTCTCTTTGGTCATGTTGGATCCAAGGCAGAGAGTCAGGATAAAATGGTCAGGGGTGCTCTGTGGATACTTGGACTCTGAGCTTTCAATGTCCTTCCCTGGCTCTCTGACGGCCCTGTGGCTTTGTTGTGTATCCAGGTAATTCAGGCCACCGTGGAGAAGCACAAACAGAAGAGTGAGACCTTCAGGGCCTTCGGTGGTGCCTGTAGCCAGAATGAGGAGCCCAGCCTGTCTCCAGACCAGCCTGTGAGTCAGCAGCCTGGGACAGGGGGAAGTGGGAGTCGGCTGTTGGCCAGGGAGGGAGGCCTAGGGGTATGATGCAAACACCTCGAACGAACAGTTCCCTGCTGGCCCCATATTGATCTTCACTGGCACCTGACAGACCTTGCAGGCTAGCCTCCGTGTAGAGGAAGCGTCCCTTTAGTGCTCTTCGTCATCTCTGTACCTTCAGCAAGGCAGCCATGAGCATTGAGGGACCTTATCTCCCTCCTACAGAACCCGAGGCTCGGGGGGCTCTGTGACACTCCCAGGCCGCTGTGGCACGGTGACATCCTGAGGTTATGGTGCCCTTCTTACACTGTGACAGGAACCAACAGTGTGCCCTACCTCCCAGCTACACACACTCCTTCCACCTCTGTTGGCTGCTTTGCTCACCCTCACCAGGTGCATCTGGAGGGAGGGAGCAGCTGGCACACCTTAACACCTCAGTCTGTACCCACCTGCAGCTGCCTGGCCTCCTGTCCTCAGAGGGTCTGCCTATTCCTGATGGTTTGCTCCCATTTTTCTGCTTCCTGGATGTATTTTTGGAGAAAAGTTAGCATTCTTCGAAGGAAGGATCCTGCGAGCTCCCTGAGGGCAAATGACTTAGAGACTGAGGGTGCAGAGCGGGTAGTTGTTAGTTAGCCAAGCATGGGGCATTAGAAACCCTGCAGACTGTCTACACAGACCACAAGGATGAATAGAGCACCCATGGGACCACCACCTCAACCTGCCAGTATGTGTGCTTTTCAGAATCCGGATTAGGGTGGGCCAAGTCAGCCTCACCTTATGACACCCAGGTGCCTTCAGTTCTGGCATGGCTCCCAGAGTCCCAGCATTTATTAGACCAGTTGTCTCATGGGCACTACCTCTCGATGCACAGGATGATAGGTGGAGAAAATGATCTTCTGCTACCCAGAGTGTGAGGTGCGACTGGGAAACCACCTCACCCTCAATCCCTATTCTCTTCCAGGTCCTGAGTGCCAGCTCTGTGGAACCTGTGGGGGTAGCCGACAGCAATGGGGGTGCTTCTGGGGTGAGTGATCCACATCCAGGGATTAGCAGGAGTAAGTAAGAGGTGCTTGGGACGATGAGAACAAGGCAGGCTGGAGGGTGAGGATCCAGGAGTCGGCTTGCCCTCTCCAGTGTTCTTGAGGCCTAGGAATGCAGATATGAGGCTGTTCTGAGGTCAGGTACTGGTGACTTGAGTAACAGAGGTGGGGGCCACCAGGGAGCCTATTGATGGGCAGTGCACAACCATGTGTATCATCTGATCTCTGTGTGAATACTTAGGAGCTTGCTGTGTGTAAATTTCACCTGGCAGTAAAGAGGTGCCAGCTCTGAGTGGCAGCAACATGAACACAGGTTCATCCCTCACACTGAGCAGGTTTTCAGAAAGCTGGGACTCTGCGCCTCTTTCTCTCTGTGTTCTCAGGGCCCAGCAGCTGGGTTAACCACGTGCCTGGCTGCTAAGGACTGATCGTGGGAACTTGAGGGGATGTCTTTATTTTAATTTGGGGATGTCTAATAGTCCGAGGCACATGCCTGTGCTTGCTGTGTACCCCAAACTGAGCCACATCATCACTTTGGTGCTTGGCATTCACAAGCACCTGTGGCAACAGTCGTTGGGACAACTCTGGGCCATAGCTTCACTAACAGCCTGGAATGATAATACTGCCTGGCATCTTGCTAGGTCCTGGATGAACTACTGAGTTAGGGAGAGTGACAAGGGTCTCCAGCTCATCCTGGACATAGGCTCTTCTCCCTGGGTCTATTGACACTGACCTGGGGCACAGTGCTGCATTCTTTCCTGCTCACCTGCCTCCCCTCCAGGGTGCCTGCTCCTTACCTCCCCTCTTTTTTTCTTTGTCTCTCATTCTGTCTCTACGTCTCTCTGTCACACGCGGACTCTGTCTCCCAGGACCCTTCTCTGCTTCTGTCTCTTTGCTCTGATCTCTGCCTTTCAGTTGTTCATGCAGAGCTCAGATCTCCTTGCATTGGAGACAGGAAAGAGCCACCTGAGTGGGGCTCAGAACAGCCGGTGACTCAGCCCTGCAGCTCTGAGAATATGGTTTTGTTAGGTTATGACTGTTGGGTTTTCGTTCCCATAAAGAGGAGGACATAGGTTCAGGTCAGTCTGATGAGCTGCCTTGAAGCAAGCAAGAGACAGGCTGTGGGTGGAGACACCTGAGATAGAGAACAGAGAAGGGCTGGTGTGACATTGTATGAGGCCAGGGCCTGTCAGGGTGGGCCTGAATATATTGCTATTTCCCTTCCTTATGACCACAGCTTCCCCAAATCCCTCGATAGTGTGAGTTCAGGCTGGCCATTTGTCAGGCAACTTTGAGAATGCTTGTGAGGCCCGAGGGAGGGCTGAAACATTTCAGGGGTATGATGGGAAAAGAAGGGGACCCCAGAATAAAGAGGAACTGAGCAAGAGGAGAGAGACCCTAATTGGAATGTTGCTGCTGTCTGACCCCTCCAGAGCAGACAGTCACCGTAAGGGTGAACTTTGTTGAAAGTGGAAGGCAGGAAGTCTAGACGGGCTGCATCCAGACACCCCAGTGGCTCCTGCACCAGTCTGCTTGTGCCTGCTTCCTGCCACCTACTGGCCTCTCCTGGCTCTACCAGGCCCGGGCCTTTGGACTGACTGTCAGCTCTGCCTACATCCAGGAAGCCCCATGGCTTGTCCCAGGGTCCCTCATAAATGCCTTTCAATCACACACCACATAACCTAGTGTCAACCTTCTGAGTTGCTAATGTAGATGTATGCAGTTGGCCTTAGCCAGACCCATACAATTCTGACTGTCTTTTTCCTGATGCTTATGGGTTGTGGCTACACCACAGTTGACCTTCCAGGGGAATGCATGCCTCCTGGTCAAGTCAGACTGAGCAGCTCATGAACGAACACACAGTCTGAAACACTCCCAAGCCAGCCCCACATCTTTCAGCCAGGGAGGGTATCCATGACCATTTCACTCATGATACCTTGGACTCTGGTTCTGCTCTGTCCAGGCCCTAGGATGGACCTATGGACACGTTGCTTATAACCAGCTGATGGCTAGGGCACCCAGACCCAGGAAAACTAGTCCTTTGTTCATGCAATCGCTGGGACTGAGCCCACAGGTCCTGGTGAGGGAATCCTCATGCTCCTGGAGTTGCAGGCAGGCAAGGATTCAGAGTAGGGATGGAGACATTTTAAAGGATCAGTGGTATCCAGAACTGCCTCAAGGGCATTAGCAGTGGTGCCTATAAGTGAGATGTCTCACAGCTCAGGCTAAGTGGAGGTCAGTGCCAAGATTAGGAGGATGAAGCTGGAGGGAAGTGGAGTTTGCTTTGGGTTGAAGCCAGATATGCATACCCTAACCTTACTGTCCTCTGGGAGAGAGAGATGGGGAAGCTCTATGGTAACCTAATGCAGGCTGCTCTTGCTGGCTTCCCATCTCCTTTGATTGGGAAGAGACAGCTGGGAGCTCCAGAGTCAAGGCCTCAAACCATACCCAGGGCCTGCCTTGATTAGAATATGTTCACTAGACCTGCTGGGTCCCATGGACATGGTCTGTCCCTCTCTCTTTTTTTCCTGCTTCTGCTTTGAGAGGAAACAGCCTCTCAAAGGTTGACAACATTCACCCCACAGCAGCCCAGTGTCCAGTTCTGGTGTCCTTCTTCCTTTTCCCTTACCAAACCAAGGTGGGGCCTGCCCTCCCTCTAACAAACAGATCCACAACAACAGATAATCCAGTGGAGTGTGGCCATGTGCTTCCCTGTTGATGCTTTGCCTGAGCAGAGCTAGGCTGAACTGAGATTTCAGTGAGCTCAGGATGGTTCAGAGTCATCTGTGGACCTGCACTGAGTGTCATGATAGGGCACACTACAGAGGAAACCTTCACACTGCTCAAAAACAAGGTTTCATTTTTAATCAGAAGAGTTTGGCCATGGGTGCCAGGTTTATGCTGCTTCTTAGCATGTCTAGAGAGGAAACGAACCCCTTCAATGTGCTGGGTTTGTGTCCTGTGTCTAAGTGTCTGTCAGCCCCTTCTTTCCTAAGAGAAGCCAAACCGCATCCAGGAAATTTTGCAAGCATCCTTGCAGAATTCAAAGGCTTCCTCATTCTGTTAAGAGTAAAAAAATCAATGCCAGGTGGTGGTGGTGGTGGTGGCACGTGCCTTTAATCCCAGCCCTTGGGAGGCAGAGGCAGATGAACTTGTGAGTTTGAGGCCAGCCTGGTCTACAGAATAAGTTCCAGGACAGCCAGGGCTACACAAGAGAAACCCTGTCTGGAAAAAACAAACAAATAAACAAAAGGAGTAAAAATCCATTTGCTCTTAACTGAAGTGTACACACACACACACACACTCTCTCTCTCTCTCTCTCTCTCTCTCTCTCTCTCTCTCTCTCTCTCTCTCTCTCTCATACACACACACACACACACACACACACACACACACACACAAATCTGAAATTCCTGCCCCAGAGCTCCAGATGTACTCTGAGCGACACACAGACCCATCCAAGATGCTATCAAAGCACTGGCCGCCCACAAGGCAATTGCTCCCCCGTGATACCAGAACTTCCTTTTCTTCATAAGGCCCCACTCTGTGCCTGCCAAAGCAGAGATTCAGGAGGAACTCACTGTGTTGACCCTCAGTGGAGAACAGCTTCCGGGTTGATGTTGGCATGCTATAGATGTTCTTGTGTGTCCTCGAGCCTTCACTATCTGATCATCTGTGACCTGCATATCTAACCAGGCCTCTTGTGTTGTGGATGGCATGGTTGGAGATCAAGTCACAGGAAGGGTGGGCCACAGTGGACCTCAGCATCATGGGAGCAATATGAGATGGAAGCTCCTGTCTGAGCACAGAGATGGGCAACTCTGTCCTGATCAAATGAAGCTTACTAAATGAAAGAAGCTGGGGGAATACATGACACCGGCCCCAGCCAGTCTTAAAGGTCTTGGCCTCAGGACCTTCCCTTTGTCTGAGCCCCATTGGTCCAAGGGCCTAAGTTCCTGGCCACCCTAGGTCATCTCAGGCGTTCCTCTATCCCCAAATGTCCCACTGTCCCAGGGGTGCCCTGCTGACCCCTGGAGCCTCCTGCATTCTCAACTACCTTGTAGGAATAACAGCTGGGGTCCCTGAGAGCCATCACATGTCAGGGCTATCTGGCCAGTGATTAATTCCTCCACTTTGACATTTAGATTCCTCACAAGAAAAAGGGGGCATGGACATCAGAAGGTGGGCCAGAGGGTGGAGGCTGTGGGCCAGAGGGTGGAGGCTGTGGGGCTATGGCAGACCTGAAGATGGGCATCTTCCTCTCTCCTGTCTTCTTTCAGCTGTTTTTTTTTTTTTTCCTTCTTGCACTAAACCCTCCCACCCTCTCTGTCTCAATGAACACTTGGACCTCTCAGCAGTACTGAGAGGAGGCCACAATTGGAAAGTCTTATATAGGACTGGGGGTTCCTGAGTCTAGGTGAGGGGTGCATTTCCAGATTCAGGAAGACTCAGAGCCCTTGGGAGTGGAGCTTTGGATGTCAGGTCTGGAATGCCTGCCTTCTGCCCACTGCTCACAAAGCCCTGATGGTGGACCTGAAGACAAGATGCATGGCAGAGGGAGGTCAAGGCCATCTCCCACCTTGGTCCTTGGAGGAAGGACTCACAAACTGGAAGAAGGCAGTGCTGCAGGAGACACAGCAAGAGGTCAAAGTTGAACACAGCCTCAGCTGGCTTGGTTTTTCTCACACGTCCTCTAGGATGCTTCTGCATGACTGCCACATGAGCATGTATGTTTATGCATGTGGTGAGCCAGTCCCCAAGTATCCAACACAGTATAGGCATGTGGCAGGGTGAAGGGCGACACTCAGGATCTAGGGGCCACATGATCATTCTGGGCTGCAGTCAGGGATACCCCAGTCCCTGGCAGCAGATGCCATCCATGCAGACTCCTGTCCACACCTCTTCCCCTCCCCCCCAGCTTCACTTCACAAGGATATTTTCTTAGACACATCAGATAAAGCCACTAGCCAAGCTGTCTTGCCCTCTTGGAACCTTACGTCAGACGTGATGCATGATGCACTGGGGTGTCCCTAGGAGAAGGGCTAGGAAGGGGGTGCAGCTGCCTCTTCCCCTCTGCATTGTCCAGTTTTGCTCCGGGCATGCGTGGCCACTTGCAGGATCCTTAGCTAACCCTCCACACCTGTGGCTCTCCATCCCACATGGGCTTATCTTGTGCCCATACTCTGAAGCTGATGATGGCCACTTGCCTCCTTGTAGATCGAGTCCAGAAAGTCATCCTCTAAAACAAGACGTGACAAAGAGAAGCCCGGATGTAAGAGCTGTGGCGAGACCTTCAACTCCATCACCAAGAGGAGGTATCGCTGCAAGCTGTGTGGAGAGGTGAGCATGGAGCAGAGGAGAGGGAGTAGATCCGACAGGGGCCAGCTGACCACTCACTGAGTCTTCACGGGTCCTCATGGGTGAGCAGCAGGGCGCAGGGTGGCATGCACTTCTTGAGATTTCTGTGCACAGTTGGTGGGCTCTGCGAGCCACACAGCCTCTAGATCCTGTCAGCATTAGCTACTTTTCTCATTGCCATGACCTCAACGCCTAACAGGAATCAATTTAATAGGAGAAGGCTTTATTTTCACTCGCAGTTTTGAGGGTGCACATTCCACTGTGGCAGGAAAGCCATGGCAATCAGCACCATGGGGTACCTGGTCATGATGAATCTGCAGTCAGGAAACAAGAAGTGGGGATAGGCTATCAAACATCATGCCTTACCCTAGGGACTCACTTCCTCTAGCAATGCTTTCTACAGTCTTCCAAGACAGCAGCAGCCACCAAATGTTCTCACATATGAGAAGCATTTGTGGGGGAACATTACACATTTAAACCAAGACACTGTCCCCTCGATGCAGATGCCCTTGAGCAAGAAACTGTTCCCCTAAAGTAAAAGTTACTCTCTGGGCAGCTCTGATGCTGATAACATCCCTTCCAGCTGAGAAATCATTTCAGCTAGGCTGGCTGGCCATTGAGCTCCTAGGATCTGCCCATCTCTGCCTTCTTAGCACTAGGACTGTAGAGGTGAGCCACCACATCCAGCTTTTGTGTGAGTCTTAGGGACCTGAATTCAGATCCTCATGCTTGAACAGCAAACTTTACTGACTGGGTCATACCCCATGGTTTTGATGTGCATTTTCTTGATGGTAGTGTCATGGTCTTCTTATGTAAGTGGGCCATGCTCTTTTCAGCTTACGTATAGGGCTTTTGAACTCTGGTTCAAACCTAGGTAAGGTAAGCAGGCCCTGGGCACTCAGGGAGAATAAAGTCACTCTCTGCCCTTAGATGGGGCTTCCAGCATCCCAGGACAAGCATTTTTGCCCTCTCTGTACAGGTCTTTCCTCCTCATCTGACCTCATCAGGATGCATGGTCAAAGGTACCGTCTTGTCTCGCAGGTCATCTGTAGGAAGTGCTCAGAGTTCAAGGCAGAGAACAGTAAGCAGAGCCGTGTCTGCCGAGAGTGTTTCCTGGAAGAGTCCCTGGTCCCTCCCAGCCCCAGCTCTGAGGTCCCAGCTGAGCTCAGACAGAGAACAGAGGTGAGTGTCCCTGGTCCTTCCCAGCCCCAGCTCTGAGGCTCCAGCTGAGCTCAGACAGAGAACAGAGGTGAGTGTCCCTGGTCCCTCCCAGCCCCAGCTCTGAGGCCCCAGCTGAACTCAGACAGAGAACAGAGATGAGTGTCCCTGGTTCCTGGAACCAGGACAGATGCAGAGGACATCTCATTGTGGTCCACAGGCCTAGAATCAGGGCAAGACACTTGGAGCATGAGCATGTCTAAAGACATCTCAGGGACTAGTCAGCACCTGGGAACCACTTGCACCTAGGAGTTTAGATAGAAAGTTGTGTAGGTCCATTCTGGGTCTGAGTGGAGGTGAGACAGAAAACTGCTCCAAGTCTAGGCATCGAGGTCCATGGAGGACCTCCTTCACCTTAGGGCAGGCAGGGCCCTGTGTGTGTATGTGTCTGTCTGTCTGTCTGTGTCTGTGTGTCTTGTATATGTGTGTATCTGTCTGTGTGTCTGTGTGTGTATCTGTGTTTGCATGTGTGTCTGTGTATGTATGTGTGTGTGTCTGTCTGTCTGTGTGTCTTGTATATGTGTGTGTATATGTGTGTATCTGTCTTTGTGTCTGTGTGTGTATCTGTCTGTGTGTATGTCTTGTATATTTGTGTGTCTATGTGTGTGTCTATGTGTGTATCTGTCTGTGTGTCTGTGTGTGTATCTGTCTGTGTTTGCATGTGTGTCTGTGTATGTATGTGTGTGTATCTGCTTGTGTGTGTCTGTGTGCTGGGTTAAAAATGATGTGGGGCGGGGGGGTCAGCTTCCCAGCCTTCCTTCTTAAAGGACACAGTCCCTTTATGGAATAGTGGGACACTTTAGAACAGGAAGCCTCTGTTTTCCAGGAAAACTACATTCTCCTTTGTCTCCACTGCATGCATGTAGTTGTCTCCTGGGAGTCTGATGCCCAAGTTCCTGCCACCCTGGTTGCTAGATCTGCCAGGGACATCAAGGGCATAGGCTGTAAAGGACTTGAGGCTACAGTAGCCTGGATGGCGAGGCCCTGCTGGCCCCACCTGCTGACGTGTATCCACTCTCCACTCTCAATCTTCAGGTGTATTCTGGGAGTCCTGGGGGTGTGGTAAAAGGCCTTGGAGAGTTACTGGGTCTTGGGGAACTACCTCCAACAGGATGTGTCAGAACCATGTTCTAGTGGCTCAGGGATCTTGTTTCCATTGATAGTGCTAAGACACATAAGAAGAGAAAAGCAGGGTCTGTAGGATTTGTATGTGAGGAGTGTATGTTCACATGTGTGTGATGTGGAAAGTGTGTGTGTGTGTGTGTGTGTGCATGTGTATGTGGTGAATGGGGTAGTGCAGTGAAGGCTGTAATGTGCTTCGTCCCTTCACCCTGTGACCCACATTTCTGTAATTGCTGTTGAATTTCATCTATGTACCTATCTATCTATCTGTCTATCTATCTATCTATCTATCTATCCATCTACATACATACACACATATATATGTACATGTATATGTATACGTATATGTATATGGCCTTGCTTTATAGCCCAGGCCAGCCTGAGACTTGCAGTCCTCCTGCCTCAGCTTCCCGAAAGCTGAGATTATAAACACATATCATCATGCCAGGTTTCCCCTTGATACTTTTAAACATTGTCCTAACCTGGGATGGTCTTATTCTCCTAAGAGGGCCCAGCCCCAAACCCTACTTGAGATCACATGCACTGTTCTATTGGCCCCCAGTGACCCTTAGAACCATATAAGGGTCCCCAGCCTGCATGTAGACCTCAACTATATCTCTGTAGTAGTTACCACCTTCCAAGCATGGGCCCTAGTCCAGCCCCAGGTTCAGCCAAGGACAAAGACATCACTACAGGTAAGACTACCCCTGACCTATTTTTCTGTTTCCAGAAGCCTCCTTCTGTAGATCCTCGGCCCAGCCTGCTCTGTGGTACCCTGAATCTGTCAGATGATGGTACGGCTTGGAGTGAAGTGTGGGCAGCCATCCCTGAGTCAGATCCCCAGGTGCTAGACCTGCTGGCAGGCAGCCAGGTAAGTGTCCCTGTCCTTGTTCATGCCCAGGGCTACATGCTGTGAGAGGGGCTCTGCTGCCACAGTCTGGAGCCTCAAGCCTGAAGTGCCCATAGCAGGTCTGGGCCATTTCTTTGACTCTTTCCAGCCATGTGACCTGGCCTTCAATTTCTCCTAATGCCCAGAATAACCCTATTCCCCATTCGTGGAAGACAGGTCCCTGTAATGTGCAAAGACAGCCAAAGTGAGAACAGGCATAGGCCGGGGACACAGAGGTTGGGCCCTCCTCCCCACACATATTCATCCATTCCCATCTTTCTTCATTCATTCATACGTCTTAGACAGATAGATGCATTTGGGGCCCTGCTGAGCCTTGCCGTTTCTCTCTCAGCTCCGTTGCTAAGTCACAGGGCTATTTTGCCTCACCTACCCTGGCTCAAGGGTTCTGAGGGAAGCCATGGATCAGAGGGAAGACCTCTGGTGAGGTTTGTTGAAATGAAAAGAGCCTCCTCCCAGCATCTACTTGAGAGAGCCTGTTGCACAGCTTGTTCTAGTGACAGGCTGCCCTGTGTAAGGTTGGGCATGTTGGCCTGCTTGGGTGGCCACTGGCATGAGCTGGAGGCCTTACTGACCCTCTCTCTCTTTCCTGCAGGCTGGCCGACTGCTGTATAGCATCCCACTCTCTGGCTGTACTATAATAGTGCCTGGCCCTGAGGAGGGGCTGGAGGCAGGGTATGTGTGGAAGCTGCACCAAGGCTCACAGACCTGGTGGCTGAGCACCTCCTCCATAGAGCTGCAGCAGCGCTGGCTGAAAGCTCTGAGCACTGCAGGTTGTGGGGACACAGCTGGGGACAGACCAGAGACCTCCCAGCCCCAGGCCCCAGCAAGCACAGACACTCCATGAGCAGAGCCTCCTTACTGTCCTTCCCATTACTGTAATTGGCCTGTGTTCTTTTATGGGTGACCTTAGAAGCCGAGTGAAGGGATGAAGTACTCCTCTGACCACTGAGGATGGACCAAGTGGCCCAGAGAAGAGTAGCTATGGGTCCAAGATCACTCAGCAAGCCTTAGATAAGAATTAGGCTTCTGGCTCCGGCGCCAGCATTGTGGTGAGAGCATGGAGAATGACCACTACAAAGCAAAATGTCACTGGAGCAGACTGAGTGATGATGACACCAGCCCTCGAAGGCACAAGGGTACTGTCCAGGGGTGATCATGCCCAACCTGGTGTGACGTCACTCTGGAAAAGGCAGAGTAGTCTGGCTTGACCTGGCCTTTGTCCATCTATCCACTGTGTGACCTGGACCATGACGTGCTTCTCTGGGCTTCACTTCTACGTGCCCTCTCCTGAAGCATTACTACTCCTGCTGAGCCCATGAAGGGCAAGGAGCAAGAGCCTCCTTATCCCACCATTCCTAAACAGAGACACTCAGAGGCTGCGGGGAGTTGACCCTTATCCCTGTGTGGCAGGTTTGTGAGGTTTCAGACTGGCCCCTCTGTGGGCAGGTACCATGCTCATCAGTATAAATAAATGCTGTCTGTCAGCTAGTGAGCACAGCCTGGGAACCTTCAACCCCACTCTTTGCAGGGCTCCCCTCAAGGCAGGTGGCTAGTAGAGGAACGTAGACGAAGGTGGCAAAATGGAAGACAGGCCACACACTTGTCTTACAGAGCAGTTCTGCATCCCTAATGCTGTAGGTAGTGGGTGAGCAGCTAGGCTGATGGCGGGGTAGGGGTGCACTCATTCAAGATGTGGGGATGTGACAAAGGTCATGGGACCCAGAGGGCTGTTTGCCTCTCAGGGAGTAGGAAATTTAGAGACCAGGGATGATGTTCGGACCTTGAGGAGTCCAGCTCTCTAACATCAGCTCAGCACTGTGTGGGGACAACTGGGCAGGCAAGAGGGGCAACTCCATGGTGAGGTGAGGAGGGTTAGAGCCAGAAATGGGTGCTAGTTATAGGTGACATTGAGACACAGAGATGAGGTGGGCCCTCAAGTGAAATGGGGACCTGGGCTGGGAGTCTTGGTCAGGTAGGATGGGGTAGAAGTAAAGTGGATGGGGCAGGAGTGAGGTGGACATGGCAGAGGTGAGGTGGACAGGGCAGAGGTGAGGTATACAGGGCAAGGGTGAAATGGATAGGGCAGGGAAGAGGTGGATGGGGCAGAGGTGAGGTGGATGGGGCGGGGATGATATGGACAGGACACAAGTAAGGTGAAATAAGGTGGACAGGGTGCAGGTGAGGTGTCAGAAAACCAGAACACAGCTGAGTCTATGTGAGAGCCCCCAGCACTGGGCATGGGCTGCCTCAGGATTGCTTGCAGACCCCTCTGCCTTGCAGAGCACCTCCACAGAGGGAGGAACGAGTTGGGGGGCCTTCTAGCTCCTACTCAAGTAAAGCCCTCACCCAGTTCTGAATGGGGCAGTGCTGAAGGTGGCCCAGGCAGAACAAGGAGCAAAGGGGGGGGCTTTCCTTGGCCAGGTGCACCGTGTGGTGGACACTTGGACAGCCACAAGCCTTCAGCCTCTTGCTGTCCTTTGCTTCCTCCTGCTCATAGCAGTTCTGGCCCTTGCCTTTCAAGGATTCCAAGTGCTCATCCTCTGAAGAGTCAGAGCCTGAGGAGGTGCTTCTGTGTATCCTGCCCCCTAGGGAGTGCCTCTGCCCATCCTGCCCCAGGACTAGTCAGTTTGCAGCTTGGGGGCTCTTGATGCTACCTGAGCACAAAGGTGTATAGGTTACTCTTCTCGTTGCTGTGACAAAAATCTTAGACAAAAGCACCTTACAGAAGAATGAGGTTATTTGGCTCACAGCTTGAGGGTATGATCCATCATGGTGAGGAAACCTGTGGATGCAGGAGAGCTGGCTGGGTTCTGTCCACGGTCAGGAAGTGGAGGGATGGATGCTGGCTGGGTTCTGTCCACGGTCAGGAAGCAGAGGGATGGATGCTGGCTGGGTTCTGTCCATGGTCAGGAAGCAGAGGGATGGATGCTGGCGTCCCACCCACTTTCCCCTTTTTACTCATCCCAGGACCCTAAGCGATGGAATGTTGCTGTTCACATTCAGGGTGGGGTTTCTCTTCTCAATTAAACTTTTCTGAAACACCCTAATGACTTGGCCAGAATTTTGTCTTCTTGTGACTGTGATCCTATCAGGTTGACAATACCAACCTACCAACAACTATTTCAGTCACCCCTTATTAATTTGACACTCAAGCATGTCACTTTTTTTTTTTTTTTTTTTACGAGACAGGGTTTCTCTGTGTAGCCCTGGCTCTGTCCTGGAACTCACTCTGTAGACCAGGCTGGCCTCGAACTCAGAAATCCGCCTGCCTCTGCCTCCCAAGTGCTGGAATTAAAGGCGTGTGCCACCACCACCTGGCAAGCATGTCACTTTTAAATGGTAACATTCTGACCTTAGAAAGCCTTGTGCTCATTTTATGCAGCAATATGCACTTAGTCCGTCTCTAAAAATCTGCAAACCCTTCACAGATCCAATTTTTTTCCCCAAGACGTAAGTACAAGGCTCTCTGAGAGTCTCATGCTCTTTTAACTGCAAGCCTCTCTGAAATTAAAAAAAAAAAATACAAATTATATACTTCTAATATGCAATGGTACTGAGTAAGTAATCCCATTTCAAAAGTGAGGACTCGGGCATGGGAAGAGACTCAACAGTTACTGCTCTTACAGAGGACCATAGTTCAGTTTCCAGCACCCATGACCGGGAATTCACAGATGCCTGTAGCTTCAACTCCAGAGATCTGATGCCCTCTTTTGGCCTCTGTAGGTATCTACATGTTTCTAAACACACACATGCACAGGCACATGCATATACACAAATAAAATGAGGATTAGAGGCACAGCACAGTAAGATTGAACCAAAGCAAAACTGTATCCCAGCCAGATAAACACCAAGTCTTGATGCAGCACCTGGGCTTCAGTGCCATCCTCTGAGTTCCAACAGCCCTGGGCAGGCCCTCTCCTGCACTTCTGCTTCCTGCAGCACACAGCCTGTCTTCATTCAGGTCCATTCCATACCTGCAGCTTTCCTCAAGACACCTCTCACTGCCCTGGCATCTCCAATATCCTGGGGGAGCCACACAAGGCTCTACCTTCTCAGCTTTATACAATGGACTTTCAAATCCAACCACATCACACAGTGTCTGGCCTCCACTGCTTTCTAGGATTACAGTACAAGCCTTACAAGCTGTGAAACTCTTGCGTCTTGCAGGCCTATAAAACCGGCACTAAGTTCTGCTTCTGGCTCCAGATGTAGCCTGGCTTCCTCCTTCTACCCCAGCTGAAGTGGCACACGTGTGCCAGGGTGGTGGAATCAGAGGAAACGCTGCTCTAGGTGGTTGTTTTCAAGCAGGAAACCTCAGTGGTATTTAACACCCAGGCTCTCTCCTTTCCAATGGACCTGCCGTCTACAAGTGGGAGCCTTTCATAGGTGGAATCTTGAGTTCTGGGTACTATCTCTGTTGTCCTGGTGGTGATCTGAGGTCTCCCTTTGAGGGCATTACGTCTTTAACAACAACAGCTGCTTTCCCAGCAAGGCCTCATGGGACTTTACACTCACTCCCTCACTTTACTCACTGAGCTGCACACTTCATATCTTGCTGCTCCTGTTTCTGCTGTAACGTGGACTGAGAAGACCCAACAGTGGCTGAGCCATGGGTTGAGTGCTATTCTGCCTTGAAATATCCTCCACCAAAACAGTTAGCTATTACCTTTGAATTCAGCCTCACTCAAGTTTTGGGACATGGGCAGAGCATGGTTGAAAACTAGATTCTTTGCCAGAATATCACACACATGGCCTATAGCCCAGTTGTCCATAGAGTTCTTACCTCTCTGAGACCTCATGAACCAGGCCCTCCTCCGTTTCTCTCATGGCCCATTAATCTCTGTTTTCACAGAGAACCCTAGGGCTTTCCTCTTGCTGGCCCAGTCCAAGGGTCTAAGAACCATATGGTCAGGTTTACTGCAGCAATAGCCCTACTCCACGGTTTCCGTATTTGTTACTTTTTGCTTTGTTCTGACAAAAAACTTGGATGGAAGTGGAGTTACCATGTGAGGTTACGGTCCTTCAGGGTGGAGAAGGCGTGAAGGCAGGAGCTTGAGGCGGCTGGTCACTTTGTATCCAGTCAGGCAGCAGAGGGTGATAAGTCTGTTCCTTGCTCAGCTGCCACGCACACTTTGCGTGAAGGCGGTATCTGAGGCGTAAACTTCAAGGAAAGTCAGTCTCCTGC
>NW_022196913.1:54133685-54169958 GCF_008632895.1 Mastomys coucha | reverse complement strand
TTTGTCAAAGCCGAATCCCGTGCCCACCTGGCCAGAATCCCTTGTCCCGCGGAACAGGGACCCTGCGATAAATCCCGGTCCGCGGCACTCAGCTCTATTTTTCCTTTTTATTCAGCCCAGGAGCCCAATCCCTGAGATAAGGCCCTCCCTGCTAAATAAACTTCTCTGAAATACCCTCGTAGGCCTGCACGAGTTTGTCTCGGTGACTGCAAATCCCGTCAAGGCAACAGTAAAGGATAACGTCCCAAAAGACTTCTACATCCAAGTGCATAGGAAATGGTAAAATCGGGGAGAGGAGGGTCTCACCCAGGACAAAACCCAGCTACTATGTTGGCACTCAGCCCACTGACTGCCTCACCTGGCATACCATCTCTGCCCAGAGCACTGGCTTCATCCACATGGTCCTAGGGAGGAGAGGTCAGCTTCAGAGACAGCTGCCCACCAGCCCTCTCTGGCTCCTATGTAGTCTTTGGGGTTTGGCATTAAGCACCAATTACTCCAAGACCTCTCTTGATGCCTTTTAACAACTAGTCCAGGCATTGGGTGTCCAGAAAAGAGAGGTACTCACCTTTGCTTTTGCTCTAGGTAGATCTCAGGGGTATGGAAAGGGGAAGTGTGCACCCAGCCAGTAGTCATGGAGACTGCTGCGTGGTGATCTCATGGCTAGATCCTTCAGTGGCTACCTGGAACTGTCTTTCTTGCAGAGTTCCTCACAGGCATGGATGAGGTCAGCTAGCCATGGGTGGATTCTAAGCCTATCCACCCTTCTCAGCATTGCTAGGCAGTCCTCCAACAGTTGATGGTTGCCCGCCCACAACACTTCTCCCATAGTCATCCGTCATTATAGGTAGAGCATTCCTGGGAAGGAGAGAGAGAGAGAGAGAGAGAGAGAGAGAGAGAGAGAGAGAGAGAGAGAGAGAGAGAGAAAGCCTACCCAGACTAGAGGTTCTCTCTCCCAGACTGGAGCTCCACCTCTGGTTGCTGGGGTGTCAGGATTCCAGAGCTACAGGTCTGGGTGAGACAGGTGGGAGGCAGCCAGATCAGGGCAGACTTTGAGAAAGCATTAGCCTCCACCAACATTCTACACATTCCAGACCATTAATGCCAGACCATTAGGCCTCTTTGACTTGCCCAGCTCATGAATGTCTGAGTTGGGTGCCTGCTCCCAGGTAGGAGCTCTGACACCCTCCTGCAATCCCCAGGAGATCTGCCTCATAGCCACCGATGGTGTAGTCTCACAGCAACACTGGGTCACCTCCCAACCTAATGGTTTGCCCTTGGATCTGGAGGACCTAAAGACTTCTCCCTGCTGGCTGCCCAGATGTTTCCCTGGGTAGGAGCAGTCCCAGATGTCCCAGGATGGTACCTACCCTGTCTGCCATCTTTGTTCCCTCTGTGCTTTATTTCAAGATATGCTGGCCAGGGATTGGACTCTGCCATCTCTGACCAGCTGAGGCAAGTTTGCAGGACAAGAGGAGACTGTGCCAACAGGTGACATAGGACATCAGGAGACTGTCAGAACAGGTCTCAGGAACATGGATAATCTCAGAGAAGAAATGGGGGCTGGGAATGTGTCACTGCAACCCTGAATTCTGGGAAAGCCAAGGGTATGCTAAGAAGTAGGTACCCTACTCGGCATCCATCACATGGGTAGGAGAAGCAAGTACCCAGTTCCTTCAGTCCCAGGGATTACCCCAGAGTAGCCATGTGACCCAAGATGGAGGGTACTATGACCATGGTGGGAGCAAGCTACCCAAGAGTTTAGACCTTTTTAGAACCAAAAGAAAGATGTTCTCATGGAGACTGATTTCTGATTTCACCTCAGGCAGAGACACCAGAACATCAATTTTCTATTAGATCAGACCTCCTACAAAGAGCTGACCTGCCCCACACAGCAAGGGACCAGCGATGTCTGTTAGAATCTCTTGTCTTGCTCACATTTCCTGCATCCACAAACCAGGCTCACAGCACTCTAGTGAAAGATGAGACCCTTTCTCTCCTGCCAGGGCCCTACCTGCCTTACAGGAAGCTCAGTTTTCAGGGCCCTGACAATCCAAACAAACACTACACCCCCTTTTCTTTGTGAGCCTCCAATCCAAAAAGGAACCCGGCTTTTCCTTTGTTAAACAAAACTCAAAGATGTAAATCATTGCTCCCTCTGAAGAAAAGCAAGTCCTAGCTCCAAAGGACAATGGGAGAACTACTGACAGCAGCAAAGCCCACCCATTTCTAGGGGACAGCGTGTTTCCTCTCAAGGCAGCCCACCTCCCAGGAAGCAACACTGGGAGGCTGTGTGACACTGAGTCCTCTGTCCTCGTCAGAGCCTCTCTGGAGCAGCTTCTGTCTTTCCCCTCACACAGAGGATGATAACCCTGAGGCTCTCAGGAGCAGACTCTGCAATACAGGTTCAGGCTGAAGGAATTTATTTGGATTGCAGTTAAGGGAGGTGTCAGGCAAGATGATGAGGACAAACAGTCATCCAGGGTGTAAAGTATCGATGGTGTTCCCTGACCCCTGTCATCGGGAACCTCAGATGAGGTGACTGCTGTGATTTGTGAGGTATGGTGCTTCAGCGAGGCCCAGGACACTTGGGGATACTTTGACCAAAGTGGCAAAAAAGACAGTTTATTACAGAGCCCAGATCCTAGCATATCTCACGGGGTCAACGGAAAGAAGGGCTTTTGGGACCTGTGTCTCTGCTGGGGCCCACAGTGCTGCTGAGGTAAGTCTCCTGAAAAACTAGCTGGGCTCACCTGAAGGTCACACAGGGCCGAGGGCCTGGGACTTGGGTTCCATTTGTGTCTTCTTTCACTTCTGAGACAAATGCATGACAAAGGCAACCTAAGAAGAGGAGAGGTTTGCTTTGACACAGGCTGTGAGGGTATGGAAGGGAAGTCATGGCAATAGTGAGGAGTACTGGTGCTCAGGCCACATTTTTCTTTTCATTGAGTTCAGCACCCCAGGCCTTGGGGTGGTGGTTTTCTCATTTGGGGCGGGTCTTTCTTGTTCTGAAAACTCCTGCACAGACACATCCAGAGGGGTCTCAATGATGACTCTTCATCTAGTCAATGACAGGGACGATGGGCCCTCACAGCTGTCAGTGCCTCAGAGTCACAGAAGAGGCCAAAGGCTCAAGGTCTAAAGGAGGAACTGAGGAAGGGTACCTCGAGAGATGAAGGTCCCATTGTCTGAGCCTGAGACAGGCATTAATGAGAGACTGGGTTCTGCGTATGAAGGGGAACACACACTTTTCTTTTCTTTCTTTCTTTTTTTTTTTTTTTAAATATGGAACGCTTCACGAATTTGCGTGTCATCCTTGCGCGGGGGCCATGCTAATCTTCTCTGTATCGTTCCAATTTTAGTATATATATATGTGCTGCCGAAGCGAGCACCACGCTTTTCTTTCTGAAATTGCATAACCTTGTATAATACATAGGCCCATTTTCCGGAAAATTTTGTGAATAGCATAATGCTTGCTGCATAAACCATAAGCCAAGGAGTATTGAGGGTTCTTGGAATCAACAGAAACTAGGAAGACCCAGGTAGAGTCACTCCCTGAAGTTTTCAGAGTATGGCCAAGCAGAAACCTCAATTTTAGATTTGTAGCTCTAAGTCAACAGTTCTCAATCTATTGGTCATGACCCCTTTGAAAGTCAAATGACTCGATCAGAGGTGTCACCTAAAACAATCATAAAACACAGATGTTTACATTATGATTCACAACAGTAGCAAAGTTACAACTATGATGTAGCAGCAAAATAATTGTATGGTTGGGGGTCATCACAGCACAAGGAACTGCTCGAGGGTCACAGCATTACGAAGGTTGAGAACCACTGTTCTTTTTCTTTTTTTAAGATTTATTTATTATTATATATAAGTACACTGTAGCTGTTTTCAGATGCACCAGAAGAGGGCATCATATCTCATTATGGATGGTTGTGAACTACCATGTAGTTGCTGGGATTTGAATTTATGACCTTTGGAAGAGCAGTCTGTACTCTTAACTGCTAAGCCATCTCTCCAGAGAGAACCACTGTTCTAAGTGCAGAGAGTAAGCACCTGTGAACCTAAGCTGTTTGGTACCCAGCACATCAGCACTACAAAAGGCTGCTGCCAATTGTGTTATAGGTCCACATGTGGGGGTGGGAAAGGAGGAGAGATGGGGTTGCTGTCACAGGTGCTGGAGAGTGTGTGGGCAGCTTGGGAGTTGGATACTGTTAGAAGCTAGAAGAGTTTTGAAGGATGCTATAATGAGGACATTGTTAACTGCCCCAAAAGTCCACTTATTGAAGGCACAGTCCTCAGTATGATGATAGAGGTGAGCCCTTTAAGAGGTAAATCATGGAGGGAGGTTCCGGGTGTCTCCTTGGAAAAGAGTCCGAGACCCTAGTCAGACGTGACCTCCTCCCATGAACACATTTACCACAGTCTCTCCCAGAGCTGAGCTGATGCTGGTGTCACAGCCTTGAACCTTCAGAATAGAGAGTAGAGTGAACCTCCCTTCTTCATAAAATTCACCTGCTTCACGCACTTCTTTAGAGCAAAGCAAAGTGCACTAATAAAGCACCTTAGAGAATCCTAGAGCTACATACAGCTTTAATGTGGCTTGTACTAGATGTCCCGAATGTCTCTGGTGTGTGAATATTTGGCCCCCACTTGTGACTGTTTGTGGAGAATTAAGAAGTTTCTTAGTTAGGGTTTCCATTGCTGTAAAGAGACCAAAGCAATTGTTATAAAGGAAACATTTAATTGGGGATGGCTTACAGGTTCAGAGGGTCAGTCCATTATCACCGTGTGGGAAGCATGGCAGCATCCAGATAGACGCGACGCTGGAGAAGGAGATGAGAGTTCCACTTATTGTTCCAAAAGCAAACAGGAGAATACTGGCATTCTGAGGCAGCTAGGAGGAAGCTCTCTCAAAATCCACCCCCACAATGACACACTTCTTCCAACAAGTCCACACCTCCTAAGAGTGCCACTCCTCTGGCCAAGAGGAAGTGTAGCCTTGCTGCTGGAAGTATGTCACTTTGAGATTTCAAAAGACCCATGCAGCTCCCATTGTCTCTCTCCTGCTTGTCGATCAAGACGTGATCAATTGTCGATCAATTGTCGATCAAGACGTGAGCTCTCAGTTGTTGCTGCCACTCCTGCCTTTGCTCTGCCAACATGGAGTCAACCATAAGCCCAAGGAAATGATTTCTTTTATATAAGTTGCCCTGGTAATGGTGTTTTGTCACAATGATAGAACAACGTGTTAGAGACTTAATGAGAGTGTTAACAGTGTCCAGGTGACATCTTAAATTCTACTATTCAGGAGGCAGAGTTGAAGTAAGCCCCTCCCTTTTACTGTGTGATTTCTTTTTTGTTTTTGTTTTTGTTTTTTTTGGTTTTTTTGTTTTTTTTTGTTTTTTTTGTTTTTTTTTTTTTTTTTTTTGTTTTTGAGACAGGGTTTCTCTGTGTAGCCCTGGCTGTCCTGGAACTCACTCTGTAGACCAGACTGGCCTCGAACTCAGAAATCCACCTGCCTCTGCCTCCCAAGTGCTGGGATTAAAGGCATGCGCCACCACTGCCCCGTGTGATTTCTTAACTACTGTTCAAAGCAAGTGGAAGGTCCCTGTCAGACTCAAACATCCAAGTATTGATGTCCTAGCTCTGGAACCATGAGAACTTCACCACTGTTTATAAATTACCCAGCTTGTATTATTCTGTTATAGTAACACTAAATGGATTAAGACACACACGAATTGCCAAGATTACTTGTAAAAGTGTTCAATATCCCTAGCCATCAGGAAGATGAACTACTCCAAGATACCTCCTGACTCCAATTAGAATGGCCCTCGTCAATAAATCTGACACAAATGTTGGAGAGGATGTGGAGAGAATTTTTATTCACTGCTGGTAAGGTGCTAGTTAGTACATCTATGGTGTTAATCAGTTTGGAGATTTCTCAAAAAATTAAAAATTGAACTACCATATAACCCAGATATTCCACTCCTGAGCATATATACCCAGGGAACTCCATGTCATATCATAGAGATATCTGCACCTCACGTGTATGGCAAACAGTTGGAATCAACCTGATTGTCCATCAACAGATTAACATAGGATGATAATCTGTTAATGAATGAAAAGAAAAAATAGAAAGGACAGGAAGGCCACGACTGCTCCTAGGTATGGTAGAAGGGAAAGTTTATTATAGTTATGTAGGAGAGCATAGCCAGAGGCAGAGACATCTGGGAGAGTCCAGAGAGGGTCATGACCAGACTGAGCAGGACCATATGGGGAGGGGGGGAGCAGAAGGGAGAGGAGAGAGAAGGGGACCAGGTACAGCAGCCAGGAGTTCCAAAGGTATCAAAGGAGTAGAGGAAAAGGACCGAGAAACCAAAATGGTTGATTATATAGAAAAGAGAAGCTGGGGGAAAAGCTGCCCAGGCTCTGGGCTGGAGAGTTTAGGGTGGAGGTCAGGGTATGCCAGCCAGGAGGGCCCAGGAACAGGGACTGAGGGACTTCAGGGAGATCCTGGCAGCAGGGTCCACTTTGAGATGTTAAAACGGGACCTGAGCCATTCATCTCGGGTTTGAAACCTAATATTACAATGTATAAAACGGTGGAATCCTATTCAGCTCAAATAAAAACGAAATCACAAAATTTTCCGGAAAATGGGCCGATGTATTATTACACAAGGTTATGCAATTTCAGAAAGAAAAGCGTGTGCTCTTCTTCATATGCAGAACCTAGACAATATGAACACATGTAAACAAATGTGCATGTAGGGCCAATACAACATGAAGAAAGAGAACAAGGCGAAGTATTAGAGGTGAGGCGGGACTACTGTAGATAAGAGACTCGACATTTGCTTTCACAGTAGATAGGTGTATAAAAACATATTCAATCCTGAAAGTGTAAAATCCAGTGCAGTTCTCCAGAGCTTCAGAACTGGCTGATCTAAATGTATAGAAACTTATGTTGAATGTTTGGGTCTGGTTAATTTTAAGATGTGATTTTTTTTTTGCTACTTTTTAATAATTATGTGTAAGATTTTTTAAGGTTTAAAAAGTGATCCTGGTAGAAATGTGGGCATTTATTTTAAGGAGTTTCTGGTGAGGACTCAGAAAAGAGAAGTAGAGAGAGACAGATCTTGGCTATTCGGCCATGAACAGAATGTTAGCAGAAATGCTGAGATGCGCAGTGCCTGCAGTGTCCTAGCCGGGATGTAACGGGCACCAATTACAGCGAAAGTGTTATTTTAGAGTGGTGGAAAGCTGGGATGAGCTGTCTTACAGTGTGGGTAGAAGGTAGAACCCATTAGCAGTGATGTTGGCCATCTACCAAGGAAAGCTTGCTTCAGGCAAGGTGTGGTTGATTCTGCCCAGGATCTTCTGGGTGCTTGTAGTAATCACTGAGCAGTGATATGTGGCAAAACTTCATGGGGAGACACAACACACACACACACACACACACACTCACACACACACACACACACGTTTACTCACCCCAGATATTGAGCCTGGAACAGACCAAAAAGTATGGATACCATTAAAGGCCAACTTATGAGTTTTATTGGGGTGGAGGGTTACTTACAGGGGCAGAAATGACTCAAAGACAGCTGCGTCACCAAAGGCCACCCCGGCATGGGTGACAGCTCACAAAAGCTGGGAATCTGGAGCTCACTGCACAGCCTGCAGGGACTTCGGTAGATTGGAGAGGGTTCTTTCCAAGCGACACTGATCTAAACTTCTTCCAAGGTGCTCTGCTGGTGTCTGCTTCTTCCAGGCAGCTGGTCTCCTCTCAAAGTCCTTTTTGCAGTTCGGCTTCCTCTCATCTGAAAGGGACTCTCAACTTTTATTGCTTACTCTGGGAGGGAGGGAGGGACCGAGTGAATCTGGTCTGTTTCGTGGACTTCTTGGAGTTACTTTGAGTTGTTTACCTACTTGAAGAACTTCCCTGCAAGGATGGAATGATTCAATCTCAGGAGAAACGGTTACACAAGAGAAGAGAGAGACTTTGAGGAAAGGGGTGATTGTGCATGACCACATCCTGTCCAGTTTGCTAAAATTAGAAAATGCATTGTTGAGAGTGTCTGGCTGGGCAGTAGTAGCCCCTGACTTTAATCCCAGCACACAGGAGGCAGAGAGGCAGGCAGATCTCTTGGGTTTGAGGCCGTCCTGGTCTACAGAGTGAGTTCTAGGACAGTCAGGGCTACAGAGAAAAATTCTTGGGGGTGGGGGAAGAGAAACAAAGAAAAGAGAAGGAACACAATGTTCAAAGCGTTGCTGGGCATTATTTATTGAAGAAATTGGGATGTGGCCCATGGGTAATGGTGCACCTCAGATCCGAGAACAGAGAGGGGATCCAGAAATATCTGGGGTTGGAAACTCTTGCCAGATGGTATCCTCAAGCCTACTCAGGACACTGACAGGTTTCCTGAGACTGTCACACCAGGAGAAGAGACAGGGAGAGCGTGGACTGGAAGGCATAGATGGGTGAAGAGAAAGAGCCAGACCTTGGAGGGCTACAGACACAAGCTGGAGAAAGCAGCCCTGCTGGCTGCTACCTAGGCCCAGTGAGCAGCGTCTTCCTGTAGGCTCAGGAGTATCAAGCCACAGGGGATTCTTTTAAGTCCTTGATGGAACTTGCTGCTGGGGTTCTCTTTGGGCCAAATCACTCTCCAAACACCCAAAATAATTAATGTAGGAAGAGTGAAAAGTTATTTTGGAGGATCTGAAATGAACTGTGCTGTTCAGGGCTGACCCTTACCTGTGCTTCAGGCCTCTGTACAGTGGGAAATCTTTAAGCAACTTCCAGTGGGCGGAGCCTCACCAGGCTTAGAGGATAGCGGGACACTTTCCCCCATAAGCCCCAGCCTGGATGGGTCAAGCCCCTCCTCTCACTGGGATACATTGTCTTCTCTGAAGACCAGTAGTGAGAAGACCTACTAGCCCTGTGCCTATGCTCCTGTTATGAAACTCACTGGTCCACAAAAAAGAAAACACAAGAATTCCTTCACTGAGTTGGCTATCCACAAACTATCCTTTTCTCTGAGACCTGAAGAAAGAGACAGGAGCCCCCAAAGAAGTGGAGCCTTACCCAGGGCCCCCAAGAGGCCAGGCCCAGCTTGAATTGAAACAGAAGAACCCCACAGTTGCTAAGAACTAAGCAGCTGTCTAGCATGTGTGAGGGGGAGGGAGGGCAGGACTGTCACCCTTGTCTGGAGACAACCAGGCCCTAGAGGCCAGCCCTTTTCAGTACGAGGATGCTAGGTATCAAAGAAGCTTAACAGGCCCCTGAGTATTAAGCCTCTGGTCACCCTTGAGCTACCAGGTCACCTTCTTACCTCCCAGCTTATCTGAGAGCAGCCTCTGGCTAATGAAAACCCAAGGCTGCCTCTGGAAAGCTATGCTTAGGGGGGAACTCTTCAGGTCACTTTAAGGAGGCTAATCCTTACAGCCAAGTGACCTCGGATCAGACGGACGGACCCCTCTCTTAGCCTTAGTTTCACTGTCTGCAGAATGAGTGTCATCTCATAGCTTGCTTGCTTCCTTCCCTCCCAGTTTGCTTGTTTTGTTTTGTTTCTAGCTTTAATGTTGGTTTTGTATTGTTTTTAAATCATTTTATTTTATTTTTTAAAGATTTATTTATTATTATATCTACATGCACTGTAGCTATCTTCAGATGCACCAGAAGAGGGTGTCAGATTTCTTTATGGATGGTTGTGAGCCACCATGTGGTTGCTGGGATTTGAACTCAGGACCTTTGGAAGAGCAGTCCGTGCTCTTAACAGCTGAGCCATCTCTCCAGCCCCTGGTTTTGTTTTTGAGACAAGTCTCAGGTATGGGTTGGTCTAGATAGAACTCCTGATGCTCTTGGTTCCACCTCCCAAGTGTTGGTCACAAGCATGGATCACCATGACCCACTAGCCTATGTCTTCTCTGACAAGTACAGAGCACAGTAGTTTTGGGAGTTTGAGATTATTTACGAGTATGAAGCTTTGAGAAATATCTGTTATCAAGAACTGAAGAGATGGTTCAGCAATTAAGTGCACTTGTTGCTCTCTTGTAGAGAGCCAGAGTCTGGTTCTCAGATGCACATCAGGTAGCTCACAACTGCCAGTAACGCCAGCTCTCTGAGGGTCTGCTGCTGCCTTCTGGTGTCTCTACAGACATTCTCACTTCCTCCTCTTCCTCCTCCTCGCCCTCCTCCTCCCCCTCCTCCCCATCTTCCTCCCCCTCCCCCTCCCCCTTCTCTTCTTCCTTCTCCTCTTCCTCTTCCTGCTCTTCTTCCTCCTCCTTTTCCTCCTCCTCTTCACATATTTGTTTTCTGGTTTTAAAATTTTAATTTAGCATCTGTACATGTGCATGCACAGGTGTGTGTGTGTGTGTGTGTGTGTGTGTGTGTGTGTGTGTGTGTAGGGAGAGGATTACTCTGTGGTTCTCTTTCCTCTTTCCACCCTCAGTGCGTTCTGGGGACTGAATGCCAGTTGTTGTTCTGGGGACTGAATGCCACTTGTCAGGCCTACATAGCGAGCACCTTTTCCTACTTGGCCATCTTGTTGGCCCTGTTTTCTGTTTTCTGATTAGACAATACATGTACTCATTGTAGCAAAGTCAGAAAATAGAGGAAAGAGAGTAGAAAGTCCAGAATAAAGAATGCCTGTAATCTCGCTGCCCAATGGCAGTCAGGTGTGAGGGGAGGAGCCAGCTTCCTGACAGAGTCCGCCCTCTGCCCTGGTGTATCCCTGGCTCTTGAACTGGCCTGGAAGGCGGCAGGTGCTCAGTAGTCACACACACACACACACACACACACACACACACACACACACACACACACATCCTCAAAGTGCCCCAAGTCATCATTTCTGAACCTGACCAACTCATCTCCTTTCTTCTAACCTACCTACCATCAGGAAGTTAATCCTAGTGGTTTCCCATGGACAGCTCTTATCTGAACCTTTTACACTTTGAAAATGGAATGTTAGGGCTTGAGTCATTGTGAAAACTTTTGGGGGTGAAATTCTCATTTTTTCTGTTGAGTAGAGACTAAAGAGCCAAGAAAACAAGAGCTGAAAGGATAGCTCAGCAGTTAAGAGTGCCTGCTGTTCTTGCAATGTGATTTGAGTTTGGTTCCCAGCACCCACATGGTGACACACAGCCAATCATTAGCATGCAGAGGGTGCCCATACGTGCAGGCCAACCATTCACACGCATAAAAGTAAAATAAATCTAAAGAAAAAGGATGCTCCCTGGAGACTTTGAGGAGCTCTCTCCCCACCTTCTGTATGACGAGATAACATGGTTCTGGTGTTCTGTGGAGTTCTGTCCGTAGTGCTTTGTTCTGCAAGCCTAGGAAGCAATCCTCACCCTAAATAACCTGTCGGTCAGCGCTGCTGAACACCAGGGGGAGGGGGAAGGGAGGGGGAGGGGGAGAGGAGGGGCGGCGCTGAGCTACACGCGATGGTAGGTGCGGTTTTCACCTCCTTCACAGCTTCCACCCACAAATCGGGAACACTTTAGATCCCTCTAAGTCCCATCCCTGAGCCTGCAGGCAGCTGCTCTCACTGGCAGACAGGGAACCACACGGGGATCTCTGGCTACTTGGCCAGGAATTCTGGTGTGTCAGAGTCTGGTGGGGGTGGGGTGGGAGAGATTGGTATCACAGTGGGGTCTGTGGATGGACCTGCCTTTCACGATGTGGCAGAACGGACATAAGCTTGATTTCAATGTAAAGGCATTGAAGAAAGCCACATCACAAGTGACTAGTAAGTTCAAGTGAAAAGGAGACATTAGTGGGTGTAACCAACCCGGACTTCAGAAGAGAGTGGGAGGCTGGAGATCTGTGATCTAACAGGACATGCACTCTCCAAGGTCCCATGCCTGGCCATGGACTGCAGAGGTGAGTCGGGAGAGAGATGTGCAAACAGACGGCTCTAGCTCAAGGGCTGACTTCTAGGAGATCTGCCTGGAGGCTCCCCATTCTCTGCTCCTCCCGAACCCCAGGTGTCCAGTTCCCACTTCTGCCAAGCCGGCCCACTACAAGGAGTAGGCGGGACCCGACTAAAGTTCAACTCTAGCCTCTTGGAGGGCGCGCCCTGGGTGTGGCTAGAAACACGCCTTCAAGCGACCCGCCCCCTCAATTAGGCCCCGCCTCCACCGCGGTAGGCTCCACTGACCGCTGCGGAGCTCTCAGGATGCGCCGAGTATCTGCGACCCTTCGGGGCCGAGCGAGACCCCGGGGGCGTGCTGGGAACACAACGCCGGTCCCAGGGAACCAGACAGGTGAGGGCTGAGGCCGCAGGTCTCAGCGCCCTTTTCACCGACGGAGAAGTGGAGGGGTGAGGGGCTGCTATGCTGGGGACCCTGTCCAGGAAAGGGGGCGTGTCTCGCACCGCCAGGGCCTTCTCGAGAACGAACTTTCTTCTTGACTTCCCGCCGATCCAGCGGGCGACCCCAACTGAGTTGAAACGGGGCGGCGAGCCGCCTGAAAGCAGGCGGCGGGCCCCTCTTAGGGTTTGCACGGATTCGGCGACGGTCGCCCCGCGCAGTACCAGACGCCTGCGGAAGTCGGAGCTGGCTTCACCTGGCGGGGTGTGAGGCCCGGGGTTGGAGGGAGTCACCCAAGTGTCTTCTGGATTGCAGAGAGTTGTTATCTTTGTTGATTACTCCAGCCTCACTTTACAAAAGGGAAAGCGAGCCTGTGAGAGAGGAGACGCGAGGCTATCCAGCAAGCAGGACCCGGGTTGCATCTAGGCTGTCAAAGGTCAGAGGTCTCCGGAAGGAGGGAAAGTGGTTGCTAAGTGTGCTGAAGAGGGTTCTACACTTGATCTTAGCCAAAAGGGGCGAGAAGCAATGCTGACGTCAGCTTTGCTAACTCTTAGAAACACCACCAAAAGCACATTTCTCCCAGGAGCTAAGTCCTGAGCATCCAGGAGGTGCCCTGCCTCTGTGGAGGCCTTAGCCGCATTGCACTGGAGGAACCTGAGATCTGGAGGCACATTTTGCCCTCACCCTAGCGCAGTGCTTCTCAACCTTTGTAACGCTGCGACCCTTTAATACAGTTCCTCGTGCTGTGGTAACCCCCAACCATAAATTTATTTCCGTTGCTGCTTCATAACTGTAATCTTGCTAGTTATGAGTCCTATTGTAAATGACTGTGTCTTCTAATGGTCTTAGGTGATCCCTGTGAAAGGGTCGATTGACCCCCAGTTTGGGAAACCTTTAGTGGGTTTGATCCGTTTGGTGCCAGCCCATTGCGGGCCCAACAGGTGTGGCTAGTTTTGGCTTTCTAATTGTTACTCCACAGGAGTGCCTTTGTGTTAGAAGAGGCCAACCCTGGGCCTGGGCCTGCTGGGGAAAGGGAGGTGTTCTGTGAGTACCTTCTGCATAGTAGTCTGGAGGAATAGGTGTCCAGCTAGAAGTGGATGGCCTTGCCTAAAGTTATCCCATGGGGTGGCCTGAGGCCCTGCTGAGTTTGCAAACAAAAGGCTATTTGCATAGGAATCTCTGGAGAAAGTCTGAGAGTCCAGTGTCTCAGTTGTCCCTTGCCCTGCCTGGCTTCAGGAGAGATCCGTGCCCTCACAGTGTGTCCTTAGCACCCAGCTTCCAAGTGTGTCCCAGGTACACACTTGGGAGACAGAGCCCTGGTTCTTGAATAATAGAGCCTGTGGCCTGTCTTGTTTGTTTCATGGGCTGGGAAGGGGAAGGGAAAAGAAGGGGCCTGAAGCCATGTGGAGATAGTTTGGTGTTGTCAGAAGATAACTGAGAGATAAAATAATAGGGATGTGTGGTTCCCACAGTCTGTAGAATGGGCCCATTACTGAGCAGGCCAGAAGCATTCTGGAGGCCTGTGATCTCCTGTGGGTAGGACTAAGTCATCATCCCCCCAGCCCCCACTCAGTCTGGGTCTCCTATCTAGACTGGATAGAGGGTTTGGCTCTGTTCCCAGGGCAGCTCCTGAACTCCTTAGTCCGGGAGGTTTTCCAGGAACACAGGGTCCCCAGAAGGGACCTTGAAAGGTACAAGAAGAGAAGCTCAGTGGATAGGTTCCAGAGGCTGGAGGCCACCTCCTGCTAACCCCAGAAGGGGCCTTGAAAGGTACAAGAAGAGAAGCTCAGTGGATAGATGCAGGTGGGCCTTTTGAATGAGTTCTCAGCTTCATCCCTGCAGCCTGTATGCACATTATTACACAGGAGCAACTGAGGGCTTGTGATAGCCAGTGTGAGTCAGCATGACGCTCCCCTCCTCTTGCCGTATACAACCCAGAAGATTCAGAGAGGCATTTTCCTTGGTTAGAATAAGCTCTGTTCTGCCATGCAAAGAGAACACATAGTCTATGGTATGGAGCCCAGCCTAGATGGCCCATGGTTTCAGGGGCATAGGAAGATAGGCTCAGAGAGAACAGATGGCTTCCCAGAAGGCACAAAGCCGAGCTATGGGCCTTACTCAGTATCAGGGCCACATGTTGTCCTGCTGGTGTCCAGGGGTCCTGCTGTTACAGTGTCTGTGTATGGATAACTCAGTCATCTTTAAGAAGTTTGAATCCCATCCCCCACATCCCTCCCATGATTCACATTTGGCATTTGGATCGATGCAGACCCAGAGCAACATTATGTAAGGACTCACTGGCAGGTGGGAGCACAAGCCTAGCTACCAAAGTCCCAGAGGCTCCGCCCAGAGGCCTGCCTTCCCTTTCTCTGTGCTCACACAGCTTCTGCCAGCATAAAAGGGAACATATTAAAAAGGTCAGGGTGAGGGAGCCATGGGCCTCAGAGAGCACAGAAGATGCTGGCCCTGCCTGTGGTCCAAGGTTCCAGATAAAAGATTAACAAACAAGGCTCTGTCCCAAGGCATCTAGCTGACCTCAAGGACTAGGGGAGGAGGATGGTGTCCCTCCCAGGTCTAGCTATATACACCTCCGGGTGGAAGGACCTGGGAACAGAGCTACTGCAGATGGACTGGGTGAAGATGTCAGGTGAGACAGGCTACAGGCCCTTATTGGCTGGGTAGGTGACCTTGCTGTGCCCATCTGTCCTTCGTTCTACCCCCTAAGCCTGGAGGACCAGGCTGGATCGTGTGCGATTTTCCTATGAGCATTAATTCTGGTCGCTTTTCTTTTTCTGTTGCTTTTCACTCTCTTGAAGATTTACTCCCACCAAAAAAAAAAAGTGACCAAAGTAACATCTGTACCAGAATGGTGCCCAGAGGGTGGAAGATCAGATGCTGGGAGATATGCAGAGGAGGCAGTGCTCCCTCCCAGAAGGCGCAAAGCCACCTGCTGTCAGCTTAGCTGAGTGCCTTCCTGGAAACACAGTGTGCCTGCTGGGGCTGGGGCTGGAGAGACATTTTGAGCGGTGGAAGGACAGATGGGGCTTGGTTCTTAGATGCCAGGCATGGGGAGAGTCTGTGAGGTGTCAAGGAAGAATAGCTGTGGGTCTGTAGGTTGAGCTGGCGGGGGGGGGGGGGGTGTCTCTCTCTGAGTAAGGACTTTTTCATTTGTTCCTTTAGTTTTTGAAACAGGGTTTTTCTGTGAGGCCCTGGCTGTCCTGGAACTCATTCTTGTAGACCAGGCTAACCTCTAACTCAGAGATCCACCTACCTCTGCCTCCCGGGTGCAGGATTTAAAGCTGTGTGCCTTGAAGAGGTCTCCTTGTGTGGCTCATGTTGGCCTCAAGCTCACTATCTTGCTTCATCCTCTGCTCCAGTACGCCCAAGGGTTGCAGGCTTCATAGACTTTGACAGCATATCTCTGCCTGCCCTGTGCTTTCTGTACATTTATTTACAGGCCATCTGAGGCTGAGGAAGCCAGGGTGCCCACCTTTGTGTTTCCCTTGACTAGGTCTGTGGGCCTCAAGCTCCTCTAGAAGATGTGTCCATCCCAGAGTAGAATTTACTGGCCCTGTAGGCCTAGGAATAGGTGAGAAAGACCCTGATGGAGTTAGGGATGGAGGTTCCTTGTACTGTGAACTTGGAGGAGAGAGAATTCACATACTGACTGAGTGTGTGTGCGTGCGTGTGTGTGTGTGTGTGTGTGTGTGTGTGTGTGTGTGTGTGTGTGCATGTGCATGCATGTGTGTGCATGTGTAAAGTAGTGCCAGCCTGGCCTGGAGTGTTTGAGATACTGCTTAAAGCCCTACCTGAAGGATGAAGTTCAGTTGGTGGAGTACGTGCTTGGCATGCATGACGCCCTGGATTCCATCCCTGGCATGGTATAGGTCTACTGTGGTGGACACTGTAATCCTCTCACTGGGAAAGTGGAAGCAGGAGGATTAGGAGTTGATTTAGTGCATGAGACACTGCCTTGAGGTCTACCGAGGCACTAATTCTGTGAACCAGCCCTGCTTCTGTGTCTCTACCATGCAGCCCCACCCTCCCTGTGACCCTGTTAGGCAGAATACCCATTTTACAGATGGGGAAGTCTGAGGTCAGTGTGAAACGTAGGCTGAAACTTGCTGCTGGATCTGATCCAGGAGCCCACGTGTTTATCTCCTCATATTAGGGGGAGGGAGTCTGGGAGCTTGGGTTGGGGAGACCAGGCTACTCCCAGCCAGGGCCACTCTCTCTGTGCTTCCTTCAGCTTGGGTTAAAGGAAGTTGGGCCTCCATGGCCAGAACTCTCCTTGAGTAACACAAGGAGAAGGGGCTCACCCCCATTGTCCACCTCTGTCCTTGTAATGAAGAACAGTATTTGGCAGCTGGGGCTCTATACCCTGTGAGTCCTCTAGAGAGCTGGCTAGAAATGCCATATTTGGGTCTGGGATGGCAATTGAAGCCCCTCTATCCCAAGTCTCTCCCAGTCTACCTAACCAGGATGTGCTTTCCACCCTAAGGTCTTCCACATCTCTCTGGGGCTGCCGTCCCTCTGTTGGTCTTGCACTAGAAGTGATTCATGCTTTTATTTAGCTCTTTAATTTGACAAAAGCTCCTGGGCTTCTGCACCCAGTGCGGCAGGGCTGACTGGTCCTCTTTCCTTGGTGATTGTCGGTGGCTTCATCCTTCATTCCCCCCCCCACACACACACACACACAGTTAGGAGGCTCAATGACAGGACAGGAAATCTGCCTTTTAAGATTCGTGACTGGCTGGCTGTGAGGTGTACCAAGGCCTTACAGTTTCTAGCTGAGGACAAGCACCCCCTCCCAGTAGAGCCCTCCCCAAAGTACCGGATGTGGCTGTTGACAGACATAGCATGAACCAAGTGGGGATGTTGTGGTGCCCCACCCACCCGGCAGCTAAGATGTATTTAGGGGAAGTGGACGACGGTGGTTTCCTTGATGAGCCACAGACATTTCATCCTGTCCTCTCGAAACGCTGCCTGGTGTTCTGTTTGCAGGAGATGAGACAAGCTCAGGGTAAGAAGTCCCCAGGTGATAAGGGCAACTATCAATCTAGGTTCTCTGGTTTCACAGCCTGGGCTGGCCCAACTTGGGTGCACAGAAGGTTCAAGTCTGTCACAGCTGTTCAATGTGGCACATACTTGTGCTGCTGGCCACCCCTACCAGCCAGGACCCTTTGTGATGAAGTTCTAGTTTAGTAAAGCGCTGCGCTGATTGATGGACCATGGTGGGTGCTGCGACCCCGGGGGCCTCCTCTCTGTTTATCTGCTACCAAGCTGGTAGCAGGTGGTGAGGGTGGGCCTCTGCTCTGCCAGCTGAGCTGCAGAAGAATGCAGAAGTTGTCACTCTAAATTGAGGACTGGGAAGTGTTGGCTGCCTGGCATCCTGGGGAAGAGCCCTGAGGCTGGCCTGTGTCTGCCCAGCCATGTCTACCACAGCTCGAAAGTCCCATGTCCACTTCTCTGGCCAGGGGGATAGTATATTTCCATATTCCAGAATACTACAAAGGCAGAGGGGGAGTGTGGAGTCTGATTGACTTGTGAGGTCAGCTTCCTTCCTCAGTCCGCCCCTGATGTTTATGGAGACAGAACTGGTACTCCATGAAGAGAGGTGAGATTCTGGAATCATGAGTACCAGTTATGGCCAGAGGTGGTGGCACATGCCTTCAAGCCCAGCACTTGGGAGTTTGAGGCCAGCCTAGTCTACAGAGTGAGTTCTAGGACAGCCAGGGCTACACAGAGAAACCTGTCTCAAAAAAACAAACAGCCAGTGAGTTACTAGGGTTGCCGGTCTTCATGCTTTCGTGACAGGCATTTTACTGACTGAGCCAGCATCTCCCTGGCCCTTCTGCATCTCTGTTTAAGGACAACATTGCTGTCCCTGCTTCTTAGCATTTTGCTACAATTTGGGGCTGTGCATTCGCACTTTTTTTTTTTTTTTTTTTTTGGTACCTTGATGGGTGAATCTCTGAATCTCTGCTTCTTGCTGGAGATGTGTTTTGCAGACTCTTGCCATTCCACCAGGCTCTGAGGTGAGCATCCCGTTACATCATGGTATGTACCGAGTAGCCCTCACATTCACTGGACTTTATCCAAGAAGGCTTGGCTATAACTACAACCTGGGGAGTCACTTTTCTACCCCAAGGGATCCTGGCTTTCATCATTATCATAAGTTCTTGTACCACCTTAGGATAGAACTCGGAGCCTTGGTATATGTTAGGCAAGTGCTATACCCCAGAGGGCTACCCCATCTCATTTGTTTTTCTTTTAATCTCAGCTACCTTGGGGCTAGAGAGATGACTCCAGGGTTAACAGCACTTGCAAGTGGGTCACACTTTCAATCCCAGCATTTGGGAGGCAGATGCCGTAGGTCTTTGTGAGTGCCAATAACAAAAGAACACTTGCTACTCTCTCTCTCTCTCTTTTTTTTTTTTTTTGTTTTTTTTTTTTTTTTTTGTTTTTCGAGACAGGGTTTCTCTGTGTAGCCCTGGCTATCCTGGTACTCACTCTGTAGATCAGGCTAGCCTCGAACTCAGAAATCTGCCTGCCTCTGCCTCCCAAGTGCTGGGATTAAAGGCGTGCGCCATCACCGCCTGGACACTTTGTAGAGAACCTGAGCTTGTTTCCCAGAATACTTCATGTGGTTCACCACAGCCTGTAACCTAGCTCTAGGGAATCAGCCCCTTCTGGCCTCTGAGGGCACATGCACTCATGCATACAGACACAGACACAGACACACATACATATACTTATCATTTAAGAAATAAAAATCTTAGCCACCTTGCTAAGGGAAAGATGAGCTGCCATTCAGGTCTCTTGGCTTGCTGTGTAGTAGTAGGCATACTTTTCTGGCTAACTGGACATTGTATCTCTTGTATTCCTTGCTTACACATTAGTTCAATTTTAAAAGTAAATTATATGTTTAAATCTCATTGGTAAGATCTTTTTGCAAATCAAAGAGATTGGAGGTTTGTTTATTTTCTAGATATCTTTTTCCTAGTTTTGTTCACCTGAGTTAATGTTTGTCTTTCTGTTATTGAGAGGTAGCAAATGATCAATTTTCATATTTCTCTCTCCTCCCTTCCCCCCTCCTTCTCTCTTTCCCTTTTTCCCTCCCTCCCTCTCTCCCTCTGTCCCTGCTCTCTCTCTCTCTCTCTCTCTCTCTCTCTCTCTCTCTGCTGCCTTTGAAACAAATGCTTAGCTAATCATTGTATATTGCCGTTTATTGTCTTAACACAATCCTCAGACCTATACAGGCCATACGGTGCCCAGCTCTGGAGGGTCTCCTGGGGGGCTGTGGCAGTGGCCTCTCTGCCCTCTGCTGACTACATTCCAACCTCACAGCCACCTCTCTTCTCCAGGCACTTGTGCTCAGCTCCATCCCCCTCCTCAAGGCACCTTGCAAGTTGTCCGTGGAGATGGCACTTCACTGGGGACTGTGCTTATATTCCACTGCCCCTCTGGCCACCAGATGGTGGGGTCTGGCCTCCTCACTTGCGCCTGGAATGGGAGCACCGCTGACTGGTCTTCAGGAAGCCCTGTGTGCAAAGGTATGCCCCTCCCCCTTCCTGAGCTGCCCCAGCTCAGCTGCTGTTGGGGTGGGAGATGGGGGCCTCAGATACTGTCACATCAAGGGTAGTTGGTCCACTCATAGGCTAGCTCACATTGATGGTTCTCTTCCCACTGATCCCTGCTCTCACATCTGAGGACAGATGCAGTGCTGGTTTCAATTCTTTGATGCTGCCCTGGCCCCTGACGGGTCACTAGTATCATCTAAGCTGGTGCTTTATCATCTGTGAAGTGGGGAAACAAACCTACCTACTTCCTTACTCACCCTCTGTTCCTACATGAAGGCCTCAGGCAAACACTAACGGGTGTTCTAGGTGCCAAGAATTCTAGGAATTGGGAGTACTGAGGGCCGGGCTTGTGCAGCCCTGGATCCCCAGTTTCTGGGAAGGAAGACTCATATTCTAGTTGTCTGGTTATATGTGTAGAACCTGTCTTGACTGTCCAGGGCCTCATGTGGCCTTTTCCTAAGTGAAGGCTGGTGTATTATATTAGTGCACAGAGTCAAAATAGCTTGGTGCTTGCATGTGTATATACTGCCCAGAGTCTCTACATCATGTGTCAGCTCAATCTCTTGAGATGAGGGTGTCTCTAAGGACTAGATTCTGAGAGAATGAGAACCCAAAATGGCAGGGCTAACCTGTCAAGGACATAACCCAGGTGGTGGCTGGGTGTCCCAGGAATAGCCTTATGGAGTTAGGGGCCCCTGGTGGTAAAGGACACAACCTTACATCTTGTGGATGATTCTTAGCTGTCCCCCCATTTCACAGCCAGTCATCCACCTCTGGCCAGATCATGTCCTGTCTCTGAGAGCTAGAGTCTGAACTCTAGATGGCCAGCATGCAGTCAGGGAGCTGAAAATGGCCTGGGGACTATATAGCCCATGGTAATATGCATATCCATGTTTGAACTACCAATCTTGGGGGCTGGAGAGATGGCTCAGTGGTTAAGAGCACTGACTGCTCTTCCAAAGGTTCTGAGTTCGACTCCCAACAACCACATGGTGGCTCACAACCATCTGTAATGGGGATCTCTTCTGGTGTGTCTGAAGATAGTGATAGTGTACTCACATACGTGAAATAAATAAATAAATCTTGAATTACGATCTTGGGATCTTTTTCAAAGAATATTCCCAAGAATCTAATGGAACATGTTCTTAGTGACAGCTGCGGTCACTCAGCTGACCCTGAGCAAGGTTGTCCGTGTCCATCATTCTTGCTTCTTTCAGGAAGATGAGCTAAGAAGGGTTTGCCAGCATGGGCCTTCTGAAAAACAGATGACACCTCTGCTGGCACATCCTGTCAAACTTGGCTGGCATGCTCCCTTCTTGAGAATGTCTTCCTTGATAAATCCCTTTAAATATGTTCTTTCTAAATGGTTATCTTGCTAGGTGGTGGTGGCGCATGCCTTTAATCCCAGCATCTGGGAGGCAGAGGCAGGCAGATTTTTGAGTTCAAGGCCAGCCTGGTCTACAGAGTGAGTTCCAGGACAGCCAGGGCTACACAGAGAAACCCTGTCTCGAAAAACCAAAATAAATAAATAAATAAATAAATAAATAAATAAATAAATAAATAGTTACCTTAGCCACTAGAGCCTGACTGGTGTCCCTCAAAGTAGATCCTCCTGTGAGCCCTATCCTAGGGACCCTGGGCCTAGCAGATCAGCTAGGAGCTGTGGTTTTCCCTTGCAGCTGTGCCGCCGCACGAGACCTTTGGTTTCAAGGTGGCAGTGATCGCCTCCATTGTGAGCTGTGCCATCATCCTGCTCATGTCCATGGCCTTCCTCACCTGCTGCCTCCTCAAGTGCGTGCAGAAGAGCGAGCAGAAGAGCGAGCAGAAGAGCGAGCACCGGCGTGCTGACAGGTACAGTAAGTAGCCTCATGTCCTTCCAGAAGCTGTGCCTGGCTGTGAGGTTGCTCACCACATCTGCCAGGTACCCTGGGGCAGCGTCTGAGCATCCCACAGGTCCATCTCTCCTCAGATATGTGAGGAGACATGCTCCTGGGATTCTGAGGCATATAACTGGGCTGTGAAGGCACAGGGCATGCGTGCATGTGTGTGTGCTCACAAGAGTGCGTGTGTGTAGTCTGTCTCTGTGGGCGTGTACAGTTGGACATGTATGAATGTGGAAGTTACAGAACAACCTTGGATGTCCATCAGGAATTCTGTCTCTTCCTCTTGTCTGCATGTAAGAGTGCTGGGACTATGCTCACATTGTGTGTCCAGCTTTTTACACGAGTTCTGGGAATTCAAACTCATGTCCTCATGTTGCACAGCAAGTGTTTCCCCCACTCTGCCATGTTCCTGTCCACATACAGGGGATATTTAGTGAACCTGCATACACATATGCCAGTCTGCTGTGTTGGTGGCATTTTGGGCTGCCACAGATGGATGCCTCTATACATCAGGTACGGGTCACTGCCCTCACAGATGTGGGCCTAGGATTCCAGGTGTATACCACCACACCTGTACACCCCAACACCTGTGTACCACCACACCTGTACACCACTACACCTGTGCACCCCAACACCTGTGCACCACCATACCCGTGTACCACCACACCTGTGCACCACCACACCTGTGCACCCCAACACCTGTGTACCACCACACCTGACAGTAATTGACTCCTCTTTCTCATTGTTTTATTGTGCTAAAACACACACACATAAACTCACCATGTTATAATCACTGTTAAGGGTGCTGTTGAGACAGGTGAGACAGCTCAGTGGATAAAAGGTCCCACTGTCAAGTCTGATGACCCACGTTCTGTTCCTGGAACCCACACAGTGGAAGGAGAGAACTGACTCCCACAAGTTGTCCTCTGACCTCCACGTGTACCCTGTGGTACATGTGCCTCCTACCACAACATAAAAGTGTAATTTGAAAAAGATTAAAGCTGGGCCGTGGTGCCGCATGCCTTTAATCCCAGCACTTGGGAGGCAGAGGCAGGCGGATTTCTAAGTTCAAGGCCAGCCTGGTCTACAGAGTGAGTTCCAGGACAGCCAGGGCTATACAGAGAAAGTTTGTCTCAGAAAAAAAAAAAAGAAAAAAAGAAAAGAAAAAGAAAAAAATTAAAACCCTGTATTTGCTGTTCAGCACTACAAAAATAAATGAATAAGCAAACTATTTTTTTAAAGGAGTGCCATTTGTTCCATGGCACTCACAACAGCAGAGTTCAGCAGTCAACTGCTCATGCTAGAACCTTCCCCGTTTGTTTGTTTGCTAAGTTGCTTTTCATTGGAGGCCACACATTCCCCCCACCTCCCTCCCCTGTCCCTGGTGTCCCGTTCTCACGCCTATCATGTCCTGCTGCTGGTCAGTGGGCCTCCGCCACCCAGAGCCAAGATGGGCTGTATAGAGGTGTATCTGCATGCCACAGCTGTTGGGAGACCAGGGGTCTATCAAGGCCCTTCATCCTGGGCTCTCTCCTCCAGGACGGCACAGCTGTGGTACCAGCTGAGAGGCGAGGACCTGGAGACGGTACAAGCTGCCTACTTGGGCCTCAAGGGACACAACCACAACAACAGCAGCAGTGGTGGTGGTGGCAATGGTGGTTCCAGTGGTGGTGGCGGCAAGCCAGGGATGCAGCACAGCCAGGCCCATGACAACCACAGCTTCACCACGTAGGTGTGAACCCAAGTTGTAAGGTGTGGGTGTGCTAAGGATACAGAGACCCAGGGACCCTTTTCCAGACCAAGCTCTGCCAGGTCCTGGGACACTGGCCACCTCACATTCTGGGGACCCTGGTGCACCTGCTTCTCTGGTGCCTCACCTCCCAACCCCTAAGCTGTTCTAGTGCTTTAGCCCTCCCATTTGCCTTATCTAGTTTAAACTCAGTGGAATTTGAGAATTGGCAGAGACCCTGTGCCTCCTACTGTGCTGTCAGCTATGCCAGTTATCCCCATCCCCTCTCTCTCCCTCCCTCTCTCCCTCCCTCTCTCCCTCTCTCTCTTCCTGGCTCTCCACATTCCCTCTCTTTCTCCTAGCTCTAGGTAGGCATCAGCTATGGCTCTTTCTCTCTTGATGCACTCTATCTTTTTTCTGGACTAGTAAAAGCACAGTCCTTCTTTGTGTGTTTGTGTGTTTGTCTGTCTGTCTTTAATAGGGTCTCATGTACCCCAGGCTGACCTCAGGCTTGCTACATAGCCAAGGAAGACCTTGAACCCCCGATTCACCCACTTCTGCCTTCCAAGTGCTGGGATTGAAGATGGCATACTTGGTCTGTGCACAACTATGGACTTAATCCAGGGCTTTGTGCGTACCAGATGAGCACTTTGTCAACGGAGCCGTATCTTCAGGCCCAGGACCTGCCTTTTATGACTCTAGAATCTAGCTACCTTGGTGATAGATAGAGCAGAAGACACCTCCAGGGTTGCTGCTGGCATTAATGTGCCTGACTTTGTGCTCAGCGTCAGATTTTGGGGCCCTTTAAGTGGAGACAGGCATCTCTGACCTTCATGCTATGGAGTAGAAGTTCAGGCTGGAAGTCTCATATAGATATCCTGTCCTAATAAGGGTTTCTGTTACTGTGGTGAAACAACATCATCAAAAGCAAGATGTGGAAGAAAGGGTTTATTTGGCTTACATTTTCACATAACAGTCCATCACTGAAGGAAGTCAGGACAGGAACAGGAGGCAGGAGGCAGAAGCTGATGCAAAGACCACAGAGAAGTACTGTCAAGTTGATATACAACTAGCCAGCAAAAGCCCAGCATGGTGGCACACACCTTTAATCCCGGCACTTGGGAGACAGAGGCAGGCAGCTATCTGAGTTTGAGGCCATCCTGGTCTACAAAGTACAAAGAGACAACCAAAGTTATACAGAGAAACCCTCTCTTGAAAAACAGAACAAAACAAATGACCTAACCAGTACAAACCCATTGTCTCTTTGGTGACCATACCCCCAACTCCACACTGAGCTGTGAATTCTTATCATGGGTCTTCTGTGGAGGCTTCTACCAGTTATTTCCCTGTTGCTGTGATAAAAAACACCATGATTAAAAGCAGCTTCCAGCAGGGCGATGGTGGCGCTTGGGAGGCAGAGGCAGGTGGATTTCTGAGTTTGAGGCCAGCCTGGTCTACAGAGTGAGTTCCAGGACAGCCGGGGCTACACAGAGAAACCCTATCTCGAAAAAAACAAAAAACAAAAACAAAAAGCAGCTTCCAGAAGAAAGCTTATTTTGATGCCAGAATCAGCCAGAGTAAGCTAAGAGCTTACTTTTCAACTGCACATGGCAAGTGGAGAGCAGACTAGAAGTGGAGAGAGGCTGTAAACTCTCACGGCCCACCCCCACTTGTGTGCTCCCTCTTGGGGACTGCACCTCCAAAGGTTCCATAACCCCCAGTCAGCGCCACCAACTGAGCACTAAGTGTTCAAATCTATGGGCCTGTGGGAAACATTTCTCATTCAAATCAGAGCAGCTGTTTTGATCTGTGGGGTCCTGATACCTTTGAGGGTATTCTAACATTTTCACAGGGGCAGAAAACACAGATATTTATATCTCGATGAGTAACAGTAACAAAATTACAGTTATGAAGTAGCAATGAAAGTAATTTTATGGTTGGGGGTGGGGGGTCACCGTAGCATGAGGGACTGTATTAAAGGGCCACAGCATCAGGAAGCATGAGAACCACTTCAGCAGAGCCACAAACTGTCAGAGACAAGCCTGTGGTCTCTGAGCTGAGCTGAGTCCCTTAGATCCATTTACTATTGGGGCATGAGGGGGTTCTGACCGTGGGCTAAGAGTTCAAAGGGATCCTCCTGGATCTGCTGCAATTTGGGGATTACCAAGTGGTGTATTGACTTGAGATTCCTGCCTTTAGCCACAGTATGCTCTTTAGTTCTTCTTTGTTCATTTCATTGCTATTGGTTTACAATGAACTCATGTTCTTTTTGAGAGGGAAAAAATTAGTTTTTTGAGTCAGGGCCTCATGTAGCCTAAGCTACCCTCAGACTCACTATGTGGCTGATTATATACTTGAACTCAGGATTCATCTGTTTCTACCTCCCAAATACAGGGATTGTAGGCATTTGGCATGATACCCAGCAAGAACATGTCGTGACCGGCCTGGAGTGCTGCCCTCTGCTCTTCCTCAGCCCTTCCCTTTCTTTGGCTCTGGTGGCCTATTTGGCAGCAGGAGCCCTGCATGGCTGCACTCAGTTTCTTCTGATGTACTTTGAACTTGGGCTTATGTGCATTCTGGGCCAGCTTGGTGCTGTTCTTTGTCCTACTTGCTCACCTAAGGCAGCAGAACCCCTGCTCTTCCCTGAAGGGTCTTGGCTGCCCCATACCTCATCTGCCTTGACTGCAGGAATCAAGAGGTAGTAGTAACCCACAGTTTGCCCTGGGCACATTTGAGAGCGCAGTGAATGTTGGCCACCATTGTTATAACTGTGTCTGTCCTTGTGCAGGAAAGGAAACTGAGGCATGGAGATGACCACCTGCATGGCTCTGTGTCACATATGATGTAAGAGGTCTAATGCTTTCAAAGAAAGCATCCATTTTCCTGTGTCAACACATCGTGTAGGAAACTGGCTCTGCCTTCAGTTTTCTGCTTTTTCCTTTTTATCTTGGCGGCCTGGGGGCTTTGAGTCTTATCCTTGATTGTGTTTGTTTGACTGGCTTCAGGTTTTGCTATGTTTCCTAGGCTGATTTGGAACTCCTGAGCTTAAGGAATCCTCCTGCCTCAGTCTTCTAAGTTGCTGGGGCTACAGATGTGTACCTGGCTGTTTTTCTTTATTAGGGCTAATCTTTGGGCTAATCCAAGGAGTGGATTGTTTAAGTCAAATAGTTTGATTCTATGTCCCTCAGTTCCTCATAAGTTCGGCCAATTCTTATGAGGAATATCTTTCCAAGGGGGCCACAGAACTGTGTATGGAATTGTGTTTACCTACCTGTTGTGTGAAAGAACTTTTCCTGGGGAGACACAATGCATGTCTCGTCCCAGATAGGGATCCCACAAAAAAAATGGCAATTGGTGAACCAATGCACCAAGGCCCACGTGGGTGACAGATCACAAAAGTTAGGAACCTGGAGCACACTGTACAGCCAGCAGGCAGCTCAGCAGGTTGGAGAATATCCCTTCCAAGTGATTCAAGTTGATCTGAACCTCTTTTAGGAAGCTCCGCTGGTTTCTGCTTCTTCCAGGCAGCTGGTCTGGTCTCAGCTTCATCTTTGCAGCTCAGCTTTCCTGTCTGATAAGGAACTTTAAGCTTTTACAGTTTACTTTGGCAGGGTCGGGTCTAGTGGATCTGTCAGTTTCAAGGGCCCTCCTGAAGCTCTTTTGAATTGTTTGCCTTCCTGCTTAAGGAGATAACCTGTAGGATAGAATGTTTCAATTTCAGAGGAGACTGTTACAGAACACTCTCCTAGGGAGTGGGAGAGTGCTGTGGGACTTGGATGCTCTATTCTGAGGGGACTACCACAAGAAAGAGGATGATGGTTTGATGGCCACTCTGAAAGTCAGCTCTAGTCGGTGTGGCTCAAAAGGCAGGAAGTAGGGAGTAATGAGGAGACAGGTGATCTCAGAAAGGGGTCTTTCTGCCCAGGTCTGGCTAGCATGTTGGAAGTGCATAGTCCTGAGCTTCAAAGCCCCTGGCCTCGGCTTCCCAGGAAGAAGGATGCTCTAAATCTGGAGCCATCTGCCCCTCTAGCAAGGGCCACAGTGCCTGGTTATTGAGCCTGCCCTCTGACCTTGCTGTTAGTATATGATACCATCCTAAATTCTTCCAGATGCTTGCCATCTTCCTAAGTGAAGGTACTGAGTTTGTCCCATTTATGGGACAAAAGTTAAAAAAACGTGTGCTATCTGGCAATGGTGGCACATACCTGTAGTCCCAGCACTCTGGAAGCAAGAGGATCTCTGTGAGTTTGAAGCCATCCTGGTCTACTTAATCTAGCCGCAGGTTAGCCAGAGTTACATAGAGAGAGACTCTATCTCAAAACAAAACATCAAAAAAATAAACATATGCTGAAGACTGGGAATATGTTATATAATAGCTCAGGTAGCAGAGGGCTTGCCTAGCATACTCGAAGCCCTGGGTTCAATTCCCAGTACTGTGGAAACTATGCTTGGTGCCACATGCCTGTAATCCTAGTACTTACTTGTTATTTCATTCATGTGTTCACAAAACCACTAGACCATTGCTTAATTTCTGCTTCCTGTAGTTTCCCTCATAGGGAAGGAGTAGAGGGAGCATTGGTCTGGGAGCGTGCCCAGGAGGTAATGCTGGAAGCCACTACTCAGGAAAGTCCACCTGTGGCAGGAGAGGGAGACAGCCCCTGAGGAGAGGGACATATGTGTGAAGAGGCGGGTAGCCAGGCAATCTGCAGAGAACAGAGGCCTGGAGTCTAGATGCTAGAGATTGGAACAAGGTCAGTAGGTAGGCAGGGCCAGCTCATCAGCCTGGAGAAGTAGTTTGTTGCCGGGGTCCAGCCTGGACACAGGATCAGAGTTCTCAACTGGAAGCAGGGATATCTGGAAGGCGCATAATAAATAGACATAGACTACTTTTTGCTTACAAGTTGACAGGCAATCTTTCAAGGCTTAAACTTTCTCTCTCTTCTCTCTCATTCTCTGCTCTCTTTCTTGCTTGCTCATTCGCTCTCAGCTTGAGGCTGCACACACTCTGCATTCTTCTGCGCACTCTGCTTTTCTCCTGTGCACTTTTCTTTTCTGGAAGTCTCACACTCATACACACCTCTATGTGTTCCCCTTTCACTCTCACACACACTCTTCACACACATATCTCACACACACACACCACATGCACTCTCCTTTCACTCACTCACACACACTCTCCATACACTCCTCACACATGCCTCACATTCTCTCTTCACTCACTCTTCACATGCTCTTTTTATGTTCTCTTTCTCACACTCTTCATTCGCTCTCCACGTTCCCCTCACATACTCCTCACTCGCTCTCTCCATGCTCACTACAAGCTCTCTGCATTTGCTCTCTACATGCTCTTTCACCTTTTTCTTGCCCCAGTCTTTTATTAATACTCCAAAAGCAGGTTAAAAAAAAACACACACACAGACACACATTATATAATCAATCACTGCCAAATCAATTTCAAAAGAATAACCACATCCCACAAAGAATCAAGAGTTACAATTGTTCCCCAAAGTTTCAAGCTTCCC
This sequence comes from Mastomys coucha, assembly GCF_008632895.1. NCBI lineage: Eukaryota > Metazoa > Chordata > Mammalia > Rodentia > Muridae > Mastomys > Mastomys coucha. The sequence goes on along the minus strand of NW_022196913.1, from coordinate 54,140,924 downwards.
TATCCCCAGGCCTATAACCAAAAAAATAATAATTGTAAACTTATCATTATTTAAACTTTAACTTATTATACTTCAGAGCTCAGAGCTTCGAGGCCAGCTACTTGCATGTTCTTGTGAAGCTCTAATGATAAATGACATGGGCAAAGCTGCCAGGCAGTGGCCAGAAAGAACCAAGTTAACCCTTATTTCAGATGGCAGGTCCCCTGGAGGGATGTGTCTCTTGCTTCTTAGGGTCCCAGACGCCATCCTTTTCTACAAGGAGCTGCCAAAGGCTTCTGAGATGTCTCCATCCAGGCCTACTGCAGGCAGTCCCTGTCATTGTATGCTGTCCGCAGCAGTTTGTGAGGGAGCTGCAGGGAATTGGGGGTATAGAAGGTAGGTGGCCTAGCCTCCAAAGGGGACATATCCAGGAGAGAAGGTGACATTTTTTTTTCCTGCCTGGGACATCCCTAGGCCCTGGCCAGGCAGCTGGGCCCCTCATTTCTCATAGACACTGAGGCATCTCCAACAAGTTATTTTCTCTGGGAACTGGCATGAGAGAGCTGAGATCCAGAAATATCCTGTAGCAGGGTTTGTGGGGATGGCACTTCCAACAGGAGATGGCCCCTTGGGTAGTCTAGCCTGAGTCCACCAAGGCCTTGGGTGAGCCCAGAAAGACCCATCACTCTCTTCCCCAGCTCATGCCTCTTCTTCCCACAGAGACCCTGGTGACATCAGAGAGCAGTCTGGTGTGACCCACAGTGTGGACAAAGACCCTTGGACTTTCAGGATGGGAACTACGGGCCCTGGTGGCGTCTCCAGCTCTCCATGCACCTACGTGATGGTCCACGCAATGAATTCTGCAGGGCTGGCCCCTGGAGACCCCATGAGGCCCAAAGTGTACCTTCCAGGGTGACCCCACTAGTCAGAGGCCTGCAACTCAACATTTGCCCAGCTGGACATGGGCCAGGGCAGTCATCTCCAGGTATAGGGGGCTGCTGGGAGCCTAGCCGACATTAAAGGCTGGAGCCCCAGAGGGGAACAGTCTTTCCTGGAGGAGACCTCTGTGGCTGTGACAGGACCTGCTCATTGAACTGCTACTGGGGTGAGGTCCCAAAGAAGTCACCACAACCAGGGTTCCTTCAGAGAGACTGAGACATTTTAAACAGATATAGTTTTGCATAGTAGACTATGAAAATATGAATAAAGTACTTTTAGCACTACAGGTAGCTACTTTGTCATCTTCTGGGGCATGGACGCACCACCTGGAAGAAGGGTGCCTCAGGACTTCATCTGTAAATTGTGGATGAGGGAACTAGATGTGTTTTCTTTGCATAAAAACATAAAGTGGGGTTGGAGGTACAGCTTGGTTGGCAGAATGCTTGCGAATCACACAGAACAAGGCTTCAGTCCCACGCCCTGTACGAACCAGGCAGGGCAGCTTGCACCTGTAATCCCGGTGCTTGGGAGGTGGGAAGAGAAGGTTCAGGGTCATCTGCAACCACATAGTAAGTTCAAGGCTATCCTGGGCTATGGGAAACCCTGTCTAAATAAATAAATAAATCATAAACTCACTTTAAGGTAGAAACCACTGTCAGTTCCCAGTTGGCCATTCCAACAAACCCCCGAATCAAGCTGTCACAAAACTGATCACATATCATCATCACCCATGGAGGCCTGAGCCTTTTGGGGACATGGGACTCATTGAGCTCTCATTACTCACAGGTCTGTGTTTGCTGCTAGCAGTCAGTGGGGACCTTCTGAAGCCTTACTGGGAATAGTCTCCCTTCCACAGCCCCTCACCACCCCAGTTTCTACACAGCCTGGGAGGCTGATTTCCAAGGCAAGATGTGATGTGAGTTCCAGATGGGAGCTGTTGCCTTTATGGTCTTCTGCCTTGAGAATCTCTTTCTTCATCAGGAAATCATCCTAATTCTCTTCATCAGGAAACCCCCCAGTCAGCTGGGCATCATGGTGTGGGAAAGCAGAAGTGGTAGACATGGTTTAAAGCCGTCACATCTGCTGGATTTAGCCACTCAGGAGGCTGAGGTAGAAAGATTACTTTTGAGCTGGAGGCTAACCTGGACTAACATAACAAGACATGCCCCCCTCATCTCAAACAACAAAACCTAAACTCCACCACAGCTCAGTGGTAGAGCCCTTACCTAACATCATGTGATTGGGAGTTCAAAGTCCAAGTCAAAACCATCGCAGTCACCTGAAACTGGAAGCCAGCAACTTGTCAAATCAATTTCCTAAAAGCTAGCCCTGCCAGGCATGATGACACATTCCATTAATCGCAGCACTCAGAAGGCAGACCAGCCTGCTCTAGTTCTGGGATAGCCAGAGCTATGTAGAAAGAAACTGAGGTCCCAAAGAAGCCATGCCATCACCAGGGTTCTTTTAAAGAGACTCTGAATTTGCCAGCAGTGGTGGCGCACACCTTTAATCCCAGCACTTGGGAGGCAGAGGGAGGCAGACTTCTGAGTTCAAGGCCAGCCTGGTCTACAGAGTGAGTTCCAGGACAGCCAGGGTTACACAGAGAAACCCTGTCAAAGTGTTTAAAGAGACATTTCAAGCAAATATGGTTTTGCACAGTAGAATATGAAAATATTTTTTAAGATTGATTTATTCTATGTATGTGAGTACATTGTGATTCTCCTCAGACACACCAGAGGAGGGCATCGGATCCTATTACAGATAGTTGTGAGCCACCATTTGGTTGCTGGGAATTGAACTCAGGACCTCTGAAAGAAGAGCCAATGCTCTTAACTGCCAAGTCATCTCTCCAGCCCAGAATATGAAAATATTAATAAAGTACTTTCAGCAATACAGGTGCCACCTCACCATCTTCTGGGGCTGTGATCTCAGCAACTCACTACAAGGCAGAGGCAAGGAAGAACATGGCAAATTCAAGCTTACATAGTAAGACTATCTTTAAAAATATATAAATGAGCCTGGCAGTGGTGGCACACATCTTTAATCCCAGCACTTGGGAGGCAGAGGCAGGCCAGTTTCTGAGTTCAGGGCCAGCCTGGTCTACAGAGTGAGTGAGTTCCAGAGCAGCGAGGGCTATACAGAGAAACCGTGCCTGGAAAAACCTGTTCTCAGGCCTCATTCTGGAGGGAATGACTGGTTACAGCAAGTTATATATGTGTGCACACAATGTATACCTAGTTGGAGGTGCCTTATAATTTACATCATTTAAGATTAATTTTGGGTTCACTGTAGCTCAGGCTCCTGGGTTCTCTTTCACTTCAAAGCCCCAAGTTTGTCTTGGCCAATGAAGAGTATATCTCATAAAGTGCGGTTAGATATTTCAGTGCATAAAAGTTTGCCACAGAGCCTGGTAGTTCAATCCCCAGGAGCCACATGGTAGAAAGAAAAATCAACTCTGGCAGGTTATCTTCTGACTTTACATGTACACCATAGCACATACGTATCCCATCCATTCCTTAGAAGGAGGGCTAGAGAGATGGGTCAGCATCTTACAATGGGCCCTCCTACCCCTGATCACTAATTGAGAAAATGCCTTACAGCTGGATCTCATGAGGACATTTCCTCAAGAGAGGTTCCTTTCTCTGTGATAACTCTAGCTTGTGTCAAGTTGACTCACAAAACCAGCCAGTACAACTGACCCCTTGTCAACTTGATACACAAACACATCACTATTAAGCCTCAACCCTTACTTTCTTATTCATCTCCAATATCTAAATAACTTTAAAAGTCCCATGGCCTCTACATATTAAAATTTCAATCCTTTAAAAATATCCAATATCTTTTAAAATTCAAAGTCTCTTAACTGTGGGCTCCACTAAAATACTTTCTTATTTCAAGAGGGAAAGATATCAGGGCACAGTCACAATCAAAATCAGAATCAAACTTGAACCATCCAATGTCTGGGATCCACTCACGATCTTCTGGGCTCCTCCAAGGGCTTGGGTCACTTCTCCAGCTCTGCCCTTTGTAGCACATACCTTGTCTTCTAGGCTCCAGCTGCCTGTCCTCCACTGCTGCCACTGTTCTTGGTGGTCATCTCATGGTGCTGGCATCTCCAAAACACTGCTGTCTTCCACTGTAACTAGGCTTCACCAATAGCCTCTCATAGGCTCTCTTCATGGTGCCTAGCCTCAACTCTTTTGAATGACACCTTCAGTCCTGGGCCATCAATTGCAACTGAGGCTGCACCTTCACCAATGGCTTCCCATGGCTTCTCACTATGCTGAGCCTCAGCTGCTCTTCATGACCCCTTCAAGCCTTCAAAACCAGTACCGTCTGGGTCACTCTTACACATTACCAAGTCCAGATGCAGCACAAGGTACAACCTTGGCTATCTCTGGAACTCAGCCTCTGTGCTCTCAGAAAACATTTCCCAGACTACCAACAGACTGGAAACCTGACTTCCTGACCCTTTTGTAGGGTAACCATTACAGGATATCACAGATTCTTGTATGACTTATCCAAATAGCTAAAGTCTAACAAAGTTCGCAAAGTCAGAGAGGTCAGACACATCTTCAGGTCAGTTTCTGCTAGCCTGAATAGACTTAGGAACTCATAAACCTTAGTTTTCAAACATATTATTCATCAAGCATATATTCTTCCTTATCTGAAATTTTCTAGAAGCCTGGTGTTGAACACAGTTAGCAAAGACATAAAGTGGCTAGACATCCATCTCTAAGTTGGTTTCTGTTCACCTGAGGAGACATTTATAACCTTAGGAATTTATAAACCTTAATCAAACATTTGTAGTTAGGAAGTTCTATTTTCCAAAAAACAAGAATTGAATCTAAGTTACATATACAGTATGCTGTAGCCAATTAAGATTACCTATGTATAGATTTAAAAAAAAAAAACTATTGACACTTTTTGTTACAAGTTTTTTTTGTTTTGTTTTGTTTTGTTTTTCTCTGAGAAAAGGTTTCTCTGTATAGCCCTAGCTGTCCTGGAACTCACTCTGTAGACCAGGCTGGCCTTGAACTCAGAAATCTGCCTGCTTCTGCCTCTCAAGTGCTGGGATTAAAGGTATGTGCCACCACTGCCTGGCTTTGTTAAAAGTTTTAAACTGGGGGCTGGAGAGATGGCTCAGTGGTTAAGAGCACTAACTGCTCTTCCAAAGGTCCCGAGTTTAAATCCCAGCAACCACATGGTAGCTCATAACCATCCATAACGAGATCTGATGCCCTCTTCTGGAGTGTCTGAAGACAACTACAGTGTACTTACATATAATAAATAAATAAGTTTTTATTAAAAAAAAGTTTTAAGCTGACTTGTTACTAATTTTACAGATTTTTAAATCCATACTCTATTTGCAAATCCTGATCCAAAGAGAATTCACACTACAGTCTTACAACTCTTGAGATAAAGTTTATACCTTAGCCGAAGTTTTAAGAGTAAGAGAGGGGAGTATTTAGAGAGTTAGAGAAATCCAAGAATAACTATGAGGTAAGCAGCTGTGATTCCCTATTGGCAATACTTTACTTTTTAATTATTTTAACTACCTAGTTTCTTTTCTATGCTGTTATGTTTTGTTCTCTTTCCTATCGCAGAGTTACATGGTCCACCTGACCCAGGACAGAGATTTTGAATGGAACTTTTAAACAAGTATGTTTAAGTCTGGAGAGGAAGGGCCAAAATTCAACTCCAGAACCAGCCTTTTGATAGAGTAGAACGACATAAAAAGTTTAATATTACCCATACCCCAAAGACATTTGAATCTCTGAAAAACTGAATTTAACAGAGAGAGAAATGACCAGTATAAGAAGACTAAGAGATAAAAAAAAATTGAGAAGGGAGGGCAGAGAAATAAAAGTTTAGAAATAAGAGACTATGGGATCATTTGTTTGCACAGAAGTTCTAACAATCTGTGAGAACTGGGAAATCTTGTGTGCCATCCTTGGCCACTGAATTGTAATGAAGCCCAGGCATTTGCAGCAAGACAAGGCTTAATGGAATCTCTGAGTCCTAGGAGGGAAAAAAAGTTAAGAGAAGGCAGGTGAGGACCATCCTGGCTAGGAAGAGCCTGTGGAATAGGAAACACTCATGGTTAGAGACAGGAGACAGCTGAGAGATAGAGCCAGCAAGAAAGAAGACATCCTTTAGAAGAGAGTGAAGAGGAGATGGGTAAGGCTTAGAGAAAAGGATCACAAATAGAAATTCTGCCAGAGGGAGGATTCCAACATCCTAGAGACCCAGGAGAGCATAAAGAAGCTGCACCATGTACCTGTCCTACTTAAAACAGCAGGCTGCAGTGAGCCAGGGAGAGGGACAGAGAGACACAGAGCAGTTAGCTCCTAGAAGGATGTGGAGAGAAACAAGTGATTGGCCATGGTTAGAGATAGAGTAAGTTCCAGGAGGGAGCTGAGAGAGAGAGAGAGAGAGCTGGCAAGACAGCAACCAAGAACAGAATGAGGGGGGTGGCAAAAGAGACAGAGCAAGCTCCAGGACTGAACTGAGAATACGTGCGAAGGGGCTCGAGGGTAGGGGGTAGAAGAGTAAGTGTTCTGGTGACAAGAATTCCTAGCTGAGGTGTCCCCAACCAGACCAAGAGTCTTGTCAGAAATGTCCCAAATCACAAAGGAGAGGCATCCCTTTCCATATGACAGATGCTCAGTGGGATGAAAGAAGCTGCCTGGTGCATCAGTGTAGCTTCTGTAGCCCTAGGAAGCTCCAGAAGTTGACAGAGACAGAGCAGGCGACTCCAAGGCGACACCAGGAGAGAGAAGGTGGAGAGAAGCAGCAGCTGAAGAGATGGACTGTAAAATTTGGAGTTCAGTATGATGGGCAGAAGAAGCCAGCAGAAACAAACGATCTGTACCTTAGGAGAGCCAATTCAGCTGCTTGTTTCAGTTAGGAGAGACCGAGTCCCTTGGAAAGGGGTCCATATGTGCTCCTCCCAGGCCTTGATACCAGGAGTATAAACCGACATGAATGTTCCATGGTATGGTTAAGGGAAAGGGTTTCCTTTTGTTTTGTTTTTCGAGACAGGGTTTCTCTGTATAGCCCTGGCCCCTGGCTGTCCTGGAACTCACTCTGTAGACCAGGCTGGCCTCCAACTCAGAAATCTGCCTGCCTCTGCCTCCGAAATTGCGGGGATTAAAGGCGTGTGCCACCATTGCCCAGCAAGGGAAAGGTTTTTATTGTAGATTTGAGAGAGAACAGCCAGAGGTATCTGGAAGAGTCCAGAGCAGAGAGAAAGAAGTAGATTGAACATGACCAGCAGACTGGACCTGGCCAGGGAGAGAGGAGCAGAGGGAGAGAGGG
>NW_022196913.1:54130304-54133394 GCF_008632895.1 Mastomys coucha | reverse complement strand
AAGAAGAAGAAGAAGAAGAAGAAGAAGAAGAAGAAGAAGAAGAAGAAGAAGAAGAAGAAGAAACAGTGAAAGATAGTAGCACAGTTATAAGGAGAATGAGTAGCTTCTGGTAGAGAACCTATGAGCTGAAGCAAGTTGAGAAGGGTAGATCATGGGAATGTGTAAAAGTGATGCTCAGGGAGCCTGGAAGCCAGCAGGAGCTTTGATATGCTAATAGGCACCACAGAGGTGCCTTCTGCCAGAGGTAAGGGAAACAGTTAGGAACCAGCTTCACAAGTCCCTCCACTAGTAATCCTGTAGTCCAGGAGGTTGAGCCTACAGGGGATACCTTTTGGAGTTTGGGGAATAGGAGTTGCCTTTGGGGGCTGGAGAAATAGCTCAGAAGTTAAGATCCCTGGCTGCCCTTCCAGAGGTCATGAGTTCAATTCCCAGCTCCCACACGGTGGCTCACAACTATTTATAAAGAGATCTGGTGCCCTCTTCTGGTCTGCAGGTATACATGCAGGCAGAAAGAGTTCCCTTTGGACCTAACAGTGGGGGTCAGAGTTCAGGCCCAAGGTTTCATGATGCCATAGTCAAATGTCAGCTGGCTAGGTAGTCTCATCTGAAGCCTCAATTAGGGCTAAAGATCAACTTCCAAGGTGACTCCCTCACCAGAGTTGGTGGTGGCTGGTGGCTGGGACCCACGAACTTCTTGATTAACCTTACGACTACAGCTGCATCTCCAAAGAATACCCCCAAAATGACTCAGCCTGAAAAATTCATACAATCTCCCCTAAGCTATACATGTGTCACATGGACCATCCTGGTTCCCTGCGGGAGGAGGCCACACATTACTATGACCATACCACAAGGCTCAGTGGAGTCATCTTGCATGCTTCTGTCTCTTGGTCTGCCTCAACTTCATAGCACTCAGTAGTACCTACACAGATGTGTGTCTGTGACCTCCCATTTGTGTATGTGTGTGTTGCGGGGAGGGTGGTCTTCCTTGTGATCTAGTTCTGGCTTGAGCATTTTGGAGATATTTATTGAATAAATTAGTAGATAAATGGTGTCCTTTGGTCACATGAGAATGTGAGGGACGTCCTATCTTTTGCTCAGCATAAAAGCCCCTCTTGCCTCCATTGCCTCTTCATATGGTCTTGTTCAGCTTCAGCCTGCAGTGTCCCATACATGAGGACCATGTACCACACCTCCAGCTTGGGGACACTTTGTCTAGCTTAATCCTCTCAGGAAGGCCCAGTAACCCTGTCATACAGTATATGTTCTTGCCTTTCTGTCCCTCATCTCAGTTATACACTGTATTATTCATATACATTCATTAAATGGCTACTGAGTGAATGTTAGCTATGTGGTGTGTATGCTACCACATACACACACAGATTGAGCACATATGGTGGCCTATAGGGAATCATCCTCAAGAGGTGACAGTGCTCCAGAGTTGGGACCACGATGTCATGTGAGATGGCCTTAGAGGTCACATGAGGTGGTAATATTGGGGCTGAGACCAAGCCCAAGGTAGGGAGGACATCTGGTGGGGAGCTGAGAGGAACAGTATGAGAAGGAGGCACACATACATAAAGGCCTGAAAAAGACAGGAACCACTGGAGGAACAGGAAAGACATGAACCCCAGGGATCTACCTTACGGTCACAACTCCTGTGGCTGCCATGTGGAGCGCAGCTGTGGGACAGGAGAGGAAAAGAAGCCAGTGATGAAGTAGTTGCCACCATCCATGTTAGAAATGAAATAGTGACCACAGAGGTGGGAAGTGGGCTGGATATTTGGGATATCTGGAAGAAAGCTGACAGAGGAGGAAGGGGCAAGGAAGTGCTTAGGTATAAGGAGGGAATGGTGAAAATCAGGGACAGGCCTCACCTTTCTAGTACAAATTGCCCTAAAGAGAATGAGTTTCTCTGTGCAACTTTTAAAGTTTCTTGCTCTCATATAGCAGACTCAAAACTGCCCCAGCTTCCTGAGTTCTGGGATCACGCTTATTTTCTGATATTTGTCATGCTGACATAATGAGACTGTAAGGATGAGATCTTAACAATGATTTTTTTTTTTTTTGGCTTGACCAAACTTGGTTGTGCTCCTAGACTAGCTACACCTCCTTGTTAAGTTTAGATTGAGCAAATGTCCCTGTATTTGATTACCACCCTCCCTCTATTTACAATGAAGTTCCTCATCCATACCATCTTCCCATGCTGTATAGATGATGGACTTCTTCATCCACACCATCTTCCCATGCTGTATAGATGATGGACTTCCTTATCCACACCATCTTCCCATGATGTATGTATGATGGACTTCTTCATCCACACCATCTTCCCATGATGTATGTATGATGGACTTCCTCATCCACACCATCTTCCCATGATGTATGTATGATGGACTTCCTCATCCACACCATCTTCCCATGCTGTATAGATGATGGACTTCCTCATCCATACCATCTTCCCATGCTGTATAGATGATGGACTTCCTCATCCACACCATCTTCCCATGCTGTATAGATGATGGACTTCCTCATCCACACTATCTTCTGATGCTGTCTGATCACCTTGGCCTGCACACAGCAAGAATATGGGAGGTCACAGTCTCAGCCTGCTTTCTCTTGCTTTAACTGTTTACCACAGATGGGATAGCTGGTGTACATGTCCGGAGAGTTTAGTTTACATATCTGGAGCATGGTGTCAGCATCTCCATGACATCTGACAAGGATCTTCCTGCTGGACAGCTCAGTGGAGGACATAGTGAGAGGCAGAAAGCTCTCCTTCATTACAAAGCCATTCCTCATACCCCCACTAATCCCCTAATCCATTAATTCACAGATGGATGAATCCATTTGTGAGGGCAGAGCCTTAATCATCTCCTACCAGCCCAACCTGGTCACACCTCACTGTGTGGATTAAACTGAATGAGTTTAAGCCATGAAACTCAAACCCTCACAATTAGCTTAGCCAGAGTCTCCCTTACACTTTGTGTTGTGTGTGCACCTACTTGAGTATGCACACGATGTATCTGATGCATGTAAAGACCAGAATTTGCAGTACAGGTTTTTGTATGGGTGCTGTGAATCTAGGCTTGT
>NW_022196913.1:54114773-54130294 GCF_008632895.1 Mastomys coucha | reverse complement strand
CCATCTCCCCAGTCCCTTCCTGGGAACTCCAGATGTTGCCTTTCTTTTTCTTTTCTTTTTGGATACTGTCTCATCTCTCCCAATTAAACAATATAGCCAAGGAAGACTTTGAATTTCTCCTTTACCTGCCTTTGCCTCCTGAGTCCTGGGATCACTGATTTGGTCTGCCATGACTAGTTTATTTGGTGCTGGAGATCTATCTAACCCAGGACTTCATATATGGTAGGCAGGCAAGCACTCCATCAACTACGCTATAACTCTAGCCTTCTTGATGTCTCTCAATTTTGTATCAGCCAGGCCTCCACATTCCTTGGCTGTAAGCCCCACACTGCTCTTACCGTATTCAGAATAGAGTTGTCTTCTGAGCCTAGTTTTTTGTTCTTTCCCTCTACTGCAGTGGTCCTGAGTAAGTCTGGTCTCACAGGCCGTGACTTCTGACCAGCTCATTTGACTATGTCTGTGAAGGTTCCCAGCTGCTTTGCAGATGAGGCACAACATCAGCTGGTACTCTAGAAATCTGCATAGCCTTTCCATATTCAAATAATGTTAAGTCAACAGGTCCTGCCGGTAGGGAAGCAGCAACCTGTGCCCCTTTGGGAAGAGGAGGAGTACCCAAGGTCTATACCTAGACCCGGGGTCTACCTTGCTCCTCTTGTAGATCCTGAAGTGGACATTGGATGTGTTTTATAGCCCCTTGTGTACCTGTAGCTGTCCTATTTCAGACTAAGGTCTTCTCTCCCCGAAAGCTTGAGGTGGGGGGGCGGGGAGGGGGCTCCTATATGGTCTAGGATGTAGAATCTCTGTGAGCTGGAGTGGTGTCCTTGGATCAAATGTTGTACAAACTCTGGAGTGCCAAGGAGCAAGCATCCTGCAGTTGGGCGGCCACCTCAGACTGCTAGAGCTGGGTGAGGGGCTCTGCTCTAGGCCTCAGTTTCCCTCATGGGACCTCAGTCAGGTTTAGGAGAAGATAGAAAGGTGGAATGCTGGCCTTCCTGATGATGAGTCCTGGCAAGAGATGCCTAAAAATGGGTGGTTCAGGAAGCCCTCAGTCTCATCCCATTTCTAGAACACAGTGATGGATGTGTAATAATTGGGGTCAAGCTGTATCCCAGAGGCCCTTCAGAATGGTCCCAATGGGGTCTGTGCAGGGTTTTTGCAAGATGTAGCCCTTGGATCTAGCCCAGACTATCCTCTGCCCATGCTCTCTGTCCCTCTGCAGGCACAGCTGGGTGCTGAGGGCAGCTGCCTACTGGCTCTGCATTTGCCTGGCCAGTGGGAAACCTGAGCAAGCCTCACTTTCTTCAGTGCTTAGCAAGCAGCAGGAGTGTATTGATCACTACCACTGGGTCCAAGAGCTTGGAGTGCTAGGGGACCTTGCAAGACTCTCACTCCCAAGATGAGAGGTTGCAGCACTGGGGAGGACTGAGGCAGACCAGACACGGAGGGCTTGGGGACCCAGGGGATTTCTACACTATCCGGGGAAGTGCATCCAAACCTGGGGCCCCCATTCCTGGTCTTGGTCCTGGTCTGGTTCCAATATCTCAAGTTACAGCTCTAAAGTGTGCCAGACTAGCCACACCAGCACAGAAGCAAAATCTGGTGCCTGCTGCCATTACTGGCTGTGAGGGTCCTGCCTCCCCTACCCACACAGAGCTCCATTTCCTAGCTGGGCCTGGGCTTGGGGGCTCCCTGTGGTGGGTACCAGAGCTGGAAGGGCCAGGCCCTACAACAGAAAGGAAACAAGTTGGGAGGTGGGGAGATTTATCGACAGAGGCCACACATTTTATAGTTAGGAAAATTGAGGCTCAGTCAGACTACATGCCTTCCTTAACTAGGTTGCAATGCCAGACATTTGTCCTCTGTGTAAATGGGGGACTTGATAGAAGGATGACCCACCAAGCTTTCTGTTAAGTCTCATTTCATCACTGTCTGGTCGAGGCCCTACCGACTTCGTTTGGTCCATGGTTGCCACTGAACTCCCACCAGCCTTTTTTTTCCAGACCTGACCTCCTATGTGACCTTGGGTAATTCTCATTTTTTTTTTAAAGATTTATTTTTTTATTTTATGTATAGGAGTACACTGTAGCTGTACAGATGGCCTTGAGCCATCGTGTGTGTGTGTGTGTGTGTGTGTGTGTGTGTGTGTGTGTGTGTGTGTGCTGGGAATTGAACTCAGGACTTCTGCAGCCCCGTTTGCTCCGGCATAATTCACTGTAGCTGTCTTCAGACACACCAGAAGAGGGCGTCAGATCTCATTACGGGTGGTTGTGAGCCACCACGTGGTTACTGGGATCCGAACTCAGGACCTTCGGAAGAGCAGTCAGTGCTCCTACCCGCTGAGCCATCTCGCCAACCCCAATTCTCATCTTTTTTTAAGACTCGGTTTCTTCATCCAGGAGATGGGAGTGGGGTGGCCAGGGCTCAGCAGCAGAAAACAGAACCAAGAAGCTCACAACTACCTCCTAACCTCCAAACCCGGAGGAGGGGCGGGGCATAGGCGAAGGAGCACCCACCCCCCGTTGCTGTTGGAGAGGCTGTGAATAGGGCGAGTCTTGAGCCTGGACGTGGCTTGAGTTCTCTGGTCCAGACAAGGACTCCGGGTACTAAGCTTTTCCGCTAGGTCACTTAAGCTGGCTGGAGCGGGATTCCCAGCATCGCTACAAGCGAAGCTCCTCAGGGGCGGGGCTCTATGGAGCCCGTGGTGTAGAGTAACGGAAGTAGTTTAGAGCCGGGACCGCCCCACTGCTGACGCGTCCCCAGGGCTAAGTACAGAAAGGGGCGTGCTAATTGTAGGGAGGAGCTTGGGGCTAAGATGTCGTCGCTGGGCGGGGCCTACAGGGAAGAGGCGGGGCTTAGGGCCAGGCCAGAGCGCGGCGGTCACCGGAGCCCTCGGGCCGGGCGGCGGACAGCCGAGGACGACGGGGCGGCGCCGTGTCCTCCGCCATGACAGGTGGGCGCAGGGCCAGGAGGGCGACGGGAGCCGAGTGACCTTAGCGTCAGCTGGCGCCGGCGACGCGGGCGTAAGAGGCGCGCGGTGGTGGGGTGTCCCGTGCTCTGCGCGGCGGGCCAGGGGCGCCAAGGGTCTCGGGAGAGGAGTGGGGGCCGTCGCGGGCCAAGGAGGCAGAGCAGCAGGTGAGCGCTCACCCGGCGCACTGCTCCGGCAGCATCTGCGGAGCGGGGCGGTGTCCCGGGACGGGACGGATCTGAGAGAGGGAAATGGTGCTCATCGCCAGTCTGCTGAGACTTTAGAGCTCCGATTGCACACATCCCCCTTGGAGGCGGGACCGGCGCTGCAAACCTGGGTAGCTTGTGGCACCGGGGATACGCCCGTGTTTCCCCGCTTGCTCCGGGGCCAGACTCCAGCCGAGTCTCTTGCTCTAGATGGGTCTAGGGAATTCGGAACCAACAACTGGATCCTGTTCTCCAGGCTGGCTTGATTGCCCCAGCCCAACCCTTTGCTCTGGGTACTCACCCACTTTATTCCTGATCCCAAAGGGACACAGTGACATTGCAGTGCTAAGTTCTCCCTGTAAAAGACCAATGCGAGGATGAGTCAGCTAGGGACCCCCTGATGACATAGAGCCCAAGGGAACATGGTAGCTACCAGATGCACTTTGTTTCTGGGAGTTCACCTGGGATAGCCCAGAGAGTCGAAGTAACCCCAGAAGTCCCAGGGGTCTCTAAACTGGAGTCAGCATTGGTCATGCACACAAATAAGACCTCTGGGGCTGCAACCTGTGGTGACTTCTAGAACAGGTTAGAGGGGACCCTCCTTGTGTGGGGCTGCCGTTTCTGAGCATTACGTATAGAGCCCTGCTTGAGCCCCTAATAATCACTCTTGTTCCGAATGGCCGTTTGGGGGCATAAGGAATATTATGCTTGTATAGGAATGGGGAGAGAAAAATCTCAGGATGGGTAAGTTCCTCCAGGTCCTGCTGGACAGTGGTAGGAGCAGAACTGGAGCCTTGGCCTCAGCATTCTTGCCTGGGCCCTGCCTTGCCTCTGGCTTCCCAGATCCTCCAGTAAGTTCATCAGGATGTGTGGGGCAGATCTCGCCTGTGCTGGTCTCCAAGGGCCCATTACAGAGACAGGATGACCATGGAGAATGAGGCATCCCACCTCCAGGAGAACAGACAGATGTGGGGGTAGAGGACTTTGGCTGGAAGGACACAGCCAGGCTCTGACTGTGGCGACGGCGGGCTTTCTTCTCTGCTGTCTCCTCGCTGGCCTTTTGACACGTCTAACTATCCCACCTTTTTCTAATAGGAGATAGAGACTGAAAGGCAGAAGCCTGAGAGGGTTGGATGGGCAACCCTGGGGCCACAGATCCCTTGTTCTTGGTTCAGTGCCCTAGTGCACCAGCTGAGGGGCTGCCATGCACATTAGTCTTTGTTGCCTGTGTCTGTGTGTGTGTGTGTGTGTGTGCCTGGTGGCTATAGGTACTGAGGGTTGTGTCTTCACAGATTAGGTAGCATTCATGGAGTGAGTGATCTAAGCCAAACCAAGTACTATGACAAGAGCTTCTGGATGTGATTCAGAGGGAAGTTGATGCTCAAGTTCTGGACCCCAAGAGAACGGTAAATTCTTGGAAGGGGGCTGAATAAGCTGGGCATGAATCAACCAGGTATTCCCGGCCTGTGGCATGGGTCCCGACTCCAGTTGTGAGCTGCAGACAGAAGGCTCTGGGACCCTAGGGGCAGAGTTAGGGCAGGTGGGACCAGCTACTTCGGGGTCCCAAATGCCAGAATGAGGACTTAGGTCCGGGCTGCAGAAGTTGAAGATGAGGTGACAGAGCCAAGTTTCTGGTATCAGCTGGCAGGGAAGGAAGATACAGGCAAAGGCTCATGGGTTCTGCACAGAATGATCCATCTTTCTTTATCTAGTAAAGGCATTCCTGGCCTTGTTTACCGGAGCCTGGTATCCAGGCAGAGCTTGCCTGAGTCTCCATTACACCCAGTGGCTGCCTCTCTGTGGTTGTGTGAACAGCTTATAAAAGCCACAGGAAGCACAGGAAGTACATTGCCCTAAAGCTGCTGGCCTCAGCCCCGGGGCTGGGCCACCCATGGCAGGTGACTCAGGGCTCCTGTGACTCATGGCTTGTGGGCATCAGAGGTCCATCTTGGCTAGTGGCTCTCAGGGTAGGAGGAGGCCGCTATGAAGCACTGGCCACTATCCACCAGGAGACCTCGCCTTGCCTTGGACCTTGGACAAAAGCCCACTCATTCCAGAATTCTTCAGTGAGTGCCTACTGTGTGTGCAACCTTGTACACCCTGGCAAGTCAGACAACCTTGGCCTGCTTCTGTCTGGAAGAGAGCAGAGCCCTGAATTCACAATGATTCATATGTAAATGACAGAAGCAGAATATCAACAAACAGCCCCAGTGTGGCTCTTACCTCCAGGCTGATGGCAGACTTTATAACCTTCATCTTCCTCCCTGAAAGTGGGGCACTCGCAGAGCTGGTGGGGGGGGATGGAGGTTAGAGGTGGATATAAATAGAACCACAAAATGTCTGCTCTGTGGATTGTTCTTCGAGTTAGCTCAGTGTTGTTCATTTGAACTCTTTAATGAGAACCTGCAGGCACTGGAGCGCCTGCAACATGGTAAGTCACTGGGTGTCCCTGGTTGTTGGAAAGTCTGTCTCCTATACACACTGTCAGGGGACTGGGCCAGTATTCCGAGTCCCCAGCTGCCATGGTGAGGTGGTGCGATAGCCTCAGACAGGGATGGCTGATGAACCAAAGTGTGGGCCTTGGAGGAGCAATGGCTTTCAACCAGCCCTATACCTATTCTCTTGAGAGTAGCTTCCTGGGTCAAGGGTGTGCTTATGGGGTCTTTGATGAATGCAGCTCCTACTGTCACACTGTGAACTCCTGGAAAACATCCCCAAGTTCCTGTCATGAGTAGGCATGTTGATGGGTCGTCCCCACCTGGGTTGGACAGGACCCTACACAGCCATCTTCAGAGATGGGATGCTATGGAAGTCAGAAGACAGACCAGCCAGGAGGAAGTGGCAGGGGAATGGAGATGTGAGAGAGGTAGCCTGTTGATTCCATACACCAGAATGAAGGCAGGAACAGGTCTCACCTTTCTTGACATGGTGACCCTGTTTGTAAAAACCCAACCTACCGTATAGAGGTCTAATCTAAATAGAAGCAGATACATACTCTTGCTTTTAGATTTATTTTCTGCCTGTGAGTATTTTGCAGACTTGCATGTATGTGTACCATGTGTGTGCCTGGTGTCAAGAAGGTCAGAAGAAGCCACCAGATACCCTGGAACTAGAGCTGTAGACCATGTTCTCTCCAAGAGCAACACATGCTCTTAACCACTGAGCTTCCCCTCCAGCCCCTGCACTTGCATTTAAAGAATGGTTTGATATATTCATACACACACACAGAGCCTGCAGCTGTGTAAGCATTGGCCAGGCAGCATCTAGATGATTCTGTGGCGCAGGAAGACCCTCCTGGCTCCTTCTCAAATAGTCCATCCCAACTTAGGCTCTGCTTTCTGTGACCCCTCCTCCTGCCCCGGTTTCCCCACAAACATCAACAAAGGAATTTTCCAAATAAGTTTTCTTAATAGACTTATTTGTCTCGTTTATTTGAGTCAAAGTCTTTCTTTGTTGTCCAGACTGTCTCAGCTTCTCCAGTAACTAGGACTGCAGGTGTACACTGCCTGGCTCTGGGCTTTATTTGGGGAACTCTTGACTGAAGATTGAAGAAATGGACTCCCTGCCCCTCCCTCAGATCCACTTATTATCATTAGCTGAAGCCCAGAACCTGCACTAGCATTCCCTCCTTGTGTTGGGCATTCTGTGGGCTTTAGTTTATGCCATCACACAGAATAATTCCACTGCCTAACACTCCCCTGTGGCCTGCTTATCCCTCCTTCTCTCCCTCTCTTCATGCCTGGCAACCACTGATTTCATTGTTTCCTTGGTATTGCCTTTTCTGCAGTCTGGTGTAATTAGAGCCGTCAGGTCTGGGGCCTGCTCAGATGAGCTCTTTCTTTGAGCAAAGTGCACTTAGGGCTCCTCCGGTTGATTCCCTGCTGCTAGCTTTTTATCCCTTGCAGTGCTGAGGCCTGAACCCAGGACCTGGTGCATGCTAGACAAGCTCTCTACCACTGAATCTTATATATTCTTATTTTGACATAGGGCCTCACTAAATTGCCTACACTAGAGCATCAAACCTCCACAGGACCAAGTGTCTCCCATCCTATTGCTGTCAGGCAAGGCCATCCTCTGTGTCTTAGTCAGCGTTTCTATTCCTGCACAAACATCATGATCAAAAAGCAAGTTGGGGAGGAAAGGGTTTATTTAGCTTACTTCCACATTGCTGTTGATCACCAGAGGAAATCAGGACTGGAACTCAAGCAGGTCAGGAAGCAGGAGCTGATGCAGAGGCCATGGAGGGATGTTCCTTACTGGCTTGCTTCCTCTGGCTTGTTCAGCTTGCTTTCTTATAGAAGCCAGGACTCCCAGCCCAGGGATGGCACCACCCACAAGGGGCTCTCTCCCCTTGATCACTAATTGAGAAAATGCCCCACAGCTGGATCTCATGGAGGCACTTCCCCAACTGAAAATACCTTCTCTGTGATAACTCCAGCCTGTGTCAAGTTGACACAAAACCAGCCAGTACACTCTGTTACAATGTATCTGGAGTCCTGGATCCCTCCCTGTATATCCCTTGGTTGGCGGTCTAGTCCCTGGGAGCACTGGGTGGTCCAGCCAGCTGACGTTGTTCTTCCTATGGGGTTGCACTCCCCCTCCGCTCCCTGAAGAGGTCCCTGAGCTCAGTCTGATGGTTGGCTCCAAGCATCCACATCTGCATTGGTCAGTTGCTGGCCAGACCTCCCAAGGGACAGCCATACCAGGTTCCTGTCAGCAAGTGCCTCTTGACCACAGCAACAGTGTAGGGTTTGGTGTCTGCAGACAGGATGGATTCCTAGGTGGGGCAGTCCCTGCATGGCCTTTCCTTCCTTCAGTCTCTGCTCCATTTTTTTGTTCTTTTTCTTCCTTTGGACAGGAACATTTCTGGGTTAAAAACTTTGAGATGGGTGGGTGCCCCTGTTCCTATGTGGACATATTTTGTAGCCCAGGATTTGTTTGTTTTGTGATCTAGAGTATGTTCGGTATGCACTTGGGAAAAATGTGGGGTTTTTTTTTGTTTTGTTTTTGTTTTTTATTACTGGGTAGTTTGTTTTGTGTGTGACGTGTAGGTGTAGTTTACAGGTTTGTAAATCTTCAGTTTCCTTATTGATCTTATCTGGTTATCTGTTGTTTAAAATGGTATATTAACATCCCCAAATATGATAGAGCTGTCTGTTTCTCCCTTCTATTCCACTAATTTCCTCATATTGGGGGCTCTGAAACTTGGTGCATATGTGTTTATAGTTGTTACATATTTCTGATGAGTTAACCTTTTATTAACATATGCTGGGTATTTTTTTTTTGATCTCTTGTACCAGTTTTGACTTAACATCTATTTTGTCTAATATGAATACAGCTACGCCTACTGTGTTTTGGTTTCTGTTCACAATCAGGTGTGTCCAACCTGACACCTGGGGGCCACCTGGGGCTGGTTGTGTCTCTGGAAAGCTGTGAATATAGCCCAATACAGAACTGGAAACTTGCTTACAGCATTATGAGGTTGTTTTTGAACATAGCATTTGGAGATGACAACTTTTCATGTTGAATGTCAAAAGGTCAGACTAGCCCACTCAAAATGTATTTTTAATTCCTTTCATTTTCAACTGATTTGTGTGTTTAGCTCTATAATGAGCATCTTGTCAGCGTTTAAGGCCATTCTGCTAATCTTTGCCCTTTGATTAAAGAGTTCACCCTATGTACATTTAAAGTAATTGTTGATAATGAAAGATTTATCTCTACTATTTGTGTTTTGTGTTTAGCTTTTTCAACCCTCATTTCTACCTTCACTGATTTCCTTTGTATTTAAGAAATTTTTTTGTGGTAACATTTTGAT
Source organism: Mastomys coucha (assembly GCF_008632895.1). Lineage (NCBI taxonomy): Eukaryota > Metazoa > Chordata > Mammalia > Rodentia > Muridae > Mastomys > Mastomys coucha. The sequence goes on along the minus strand of NW_022196913.1, from coordinate 54,121,308 downwards.
TCCCTTATCTATTTTGTGTATTCTATAGATATCTTCTTTGTAGTTAACATGATCGTTATAGATGCACCCTCCAGAGAGACCGCTGCCCCTCCAGCAGCTGTGGGCCTCCTGTGCTCAGCACCCAGGGTGCCATCTTTGGTCCCTCTGTGCTCAGCACCAAGGGTACCATCTTTGGTCCCTCTGTGCTCAGCACCCAGGGTGCCATCTTTGGTCCCTCCTGTGCTCAGCACCCAGGGTGCCATCTTCGGTCCCTCTGTGCTCAGCACCCAGGGTGCCATCTTTGGTCCCTCTTGAGGCTTTGCTGGCTCACCTCATGCTATCCGCATGTGTTCCAGATCAGACCTACTGTGACCGGCTGGTACAGGACACTCCTTTCCTGACAGGACAGGGTCTCCTGAGCGAACAACAAGTAGACAAGATCATCCTCCAGCTGAACCGTTACTACCCACAGATCCTTACCAACAAGGAGGCCGAAAAGGTGCCGAGGGGTGAGCGGGACCAGGGTGCTTCTTGGGAGTCTCCTCTCTGAGCTGGGAAAATGGCCATTGGCCCTGGATTATTGTCTCAGGAGATGCCTCAGGAGCTTGTAGGAGTCACACCTGGCCTTGGGCCAATCCACGTGCTCTCAGATCCTCAGATCTTTATGTCTCCGTCTCAGATGTCCTTGTGGTGGCTGGTCCCTTCCAGAGATATGAGAAGGTGGCGGAAGGTGATACACCATGTCTTAGTCAGGGTTTCTATCACTGTGATGAAACACCATGACCAAAAGCAATTTGGGGAGGAAAGGGTTGATTTATGTTTCCACATCCATAGTCCATCAGTGGAGGAAGTCAGGATGGGAACTCACACAGGGCAGGAACCTGGAGGCAGGAGCAGGAGCTGGTCCCACTACGAGCCTCAGAAGCCATGGAGGGGTCCTGCTCACTGGCTTTCTCATCATGGCTTGCTCAGTCTGCTTTCTTACAGAACCCAGGACCGCCAGCCCAGAGCTGGCACCACCCACAGTAGCCTGAGCCCACCCTGGTCACTGCCCTACAGGCTTCCCTACAGCCTAATCTTACAGAGGCATTTTCCAGTTGGGGTTCCCTCCTCGCAGATGACTCTAGCCTGTGTCAAGTTGATATAAAGTTAGCCATCACACATGACAGACCACAGCGTAAGAACAGGAGGGAGCAGAGGAGGGAGGGATCACAAGTCTGGACCCGGAGCTAGGTAAACAGTTCAGTGATAAAATGACTTCTGTGTGAACATGAACCCCTAATCCTGTGACCCTAGCAGACAGAGACAGACAGAGCCCAAGGGTTTGCTGGACAAACAGTTTAGCCAAAATGGTGAACTCCAGGTTCAGTGAGAGACTCTATCTCAAAAAAGTAAGATACAGAGCCATTGAGGAAAGCATCCTTACAAACCTCTGACCTCTGCATGCACCCTCATGGGCATGTACCCATTACCCCCCCCCACACACACACACACAGTCTAGGAGCACGCATGCACCCTCATGGGCATGTACCCATTACCCACCCAAACCCACACACACACACACACACAGTCTAGGACCACACATGCACCCTCATGGGCAAGTACCCATTACCCCACACACACACACACACACTCACACAGTCTAGGACCACACTGTGGCTCTTTCCTCTGCATCTTCCAGAGGGTCAAAGTAAGTGATGGCTCACTGTATTTTCCTCTTCGTTCTTCCTTGTGTTTGTAAGGAAGAGGCCGAGCCTATATTAGGTGGGCAGTGGAGGCTGGACCCACCCACAGCCAAGCTTGGCCTGCCTGGTCAGGCAGACTTGAGGGAGGCTGGTCCCACTGCAAGCTTCAGCACTCCGTCTATGACACAAACATGATATTTCACTTGACTCAGAGTCTGGGGCATGGCCTGGCCCACCTGAGCCAGGTGAATAGCTGCTAAGCACATTCTTTCTGGACCATTCCCAGTTCTCACCTATAGCTCTACAAATAACTGAAGTCATCACCCCATTTACAGAGAGGGCAACCAAGGCCTCAGATGTCACACCATAATGGTTCTGCTAGAGATTGGCATTTCAGATGCAGTCCTCAGACTTTGTGTCACAGGGCTAATCCTGCCTTGTCTCCAAGTCTGAAAAGAATACCCTAAGAAGCCCTAGGTTTTGGGGACAAGGGATGAAGTTTGGGCCTGCCCTCACACAAATTTCAGTACATACCCCTGGCAGTCTTATCAAGACTGGAGGAACCCAATAGGACAGTGAATACCAGAGACCCATAGCCCTTTGGAGGTCATCCCTTCTGGGTAAACACCAACGATTCCCTTTTTGGGAGGTTGTCTCAAAGCAGGCAATATTGGGCCGGACAGAAGCCGGGTCAATTCAGGTTGCCTGTCAACTCAGACACTTACAGTGTGAGCCACACAGGGGTTTTAAAAAGCGACAGGCTCAAATTCATCTCATCGTGCGCAGGCTTGTTATCGCTGGTCAGTTTTCAGCTGTCGCCACCAGGGGGCAGCACCAGACCACAGCCTCCTGGTTCTGGGCTTGGTGCCAAGTGGTGTCTCTGTCCACTGACCTTCACAACCACATCAGAAGAAACTGTTCTTTTCTCAGTTGGCTTTTGAAATACTAGACTCACGTCCCTACATACTGAGAAATAATAGCAATTGTCACGTACGCCGTCTTCTATGCTCTGTTACAATCCCACTACGTGGGATTGTTTCCCTTTTACAAGAACTGACTCTGAGAGGGTTGCGGTGACTCACTGGGGCCGCATAGGGAGAAGCCACATTGAGTCTCATTACTTAGGGTGATGTCCCCCACACCCTGCTTTCTCAGTGACCTCTCCCAGCCCATTGCCCTGGAAACACAAGTACTAGCCAAGACTTAGTCTACAACTGACTGCTGCAGTGTTGGGTGTATATCAACAGGTGGTATGAGGGGTTGTGAGGGTTCTGAGGCTGGGGTCCTGAGTGCTCCGCCTCACAGCTGTCCCTACCAGCCTACCCTTTCTTCTGCCCCCAGTTCCGGAACCCCAAGGCATCCCTGCGTGTACGGCTCTGTGACCTCCTGAGCCACCTACAGCAGCGTGGGGAACGGCACTGTCAGGAATTTTACCGAGCTCTGTACATCCATGCCCAGCCCCTGCACAGCCACCTGCCTAGCCGCTACACTCCTCGTAAGTCCTGCCCCTTATCCCTACCTACAGTGTTCCACACTCACCAGGGACAGCACCAGGTCAACTGTTGTCAGCATGGCGGTCCTCAGTGCCTCAGATGCCCAGCCTGGGCATCTCTTCCTTTCTCTATCCCTCCTCAGAAATGACCCAGGGAGAATAGTACAAGCTAGCATATCAATCTGGCTCTCCCTCTGTCCTTCCTCTCTGCCACTCCCTTCCCTGTGCCAGCTTTCACATAGAAGCCACCGTTCCATGCATCCAGTCTGCTTCCTGTTGTGTGCTGTGGCTGTGTCTTCATTTCAAAGTTCATAGCAACTTCATTCTTACGCCCCTATGCTTCTTGCCCATCTCAGCCGAGTGTGACCAAGCCCACTGCAGACCCCAAGTCTGCCTTTTGTATCCTCCGGTCTCTTCATGCAGGGATTTTGTAGAGCATCTTTGGTCTAGATGTGGATGGTAGGTAAGAGAGATTGTGATCTCAAAGCCCTAGGTGATATGTAGGTCCCAAAGGTCTGGGGGTCACTGGAGCTGCTGGGACCTGGATTTCACGGCATGGCTGGTATGGTGGCTCAGTTCCAAGATACTCTGCTTGGAAAACTGAGAGGAGGTGCTGCTGTACCAGACCAAAAGAATGAGGTGACTCTGCCCATGAGCTCAGCTGGGACTCTAGGCTGGTGTCTCTGATTCTCAGACCTCACATGACACAGTGTGGACACTGGGGGAAGAGTGAATAGGCTCTCCCTGTCCCTTGCACTGAAAGCATTTCACTGGGTTCTTTAGAACCCCGCTAGGGTCGAGCCACATCCCTACTGGAACCTTTTATGGTTCATCAGTGCCCTGGGGCCTGTGTGGCACATCATCTGCCTGCTAACCCCATGGGGACATCTAGGGAAAAGTTCTTGATAATGGATATTTGTCCTGCATTTGATGACTTACAGCAAACAGGTCACGCTGGCTTACTCCACATGATGTCATAGAAACTGGACCAAAGGAAATCCAAATTTATGCAGTGTCCTCTGAAGAGCTGACATCAATATACCACCAGCTGGACCTGCCCATGGCACCCAGTACAGTGGCCATGAGCAAGCCCAGCAACTCAGGAGTCAGAGACTGCTTTGAATTTTCCTGGGGACAACCCCACTCTCAGCTCAGCCCTCTACTAACCAAGCTCTGTAATTTTGTTTCCAGAGAACTCAGATTGCAGAGAGCTGGACTGGGGCATCGAGAGCCGTGAGCTGAGTGACAGGGGTAACGCCCCCGCCACCTTCTTTCTTTTTCCCTTTTCCCTCAGGGCTCTGTCTGTGTCCCAAGGGCTTTCTGTTAGGGGACAAGCCCCCTATAGTGCTCACCAACTGGTTCAGGCCACTCACATTCCTTTCTCCCCAGGACCCATGAGCTTCCTGGCAGGCCTGGGCCTGGCAGCAGGCCTGGCCCTCCTTCTCTACTGCTGCCCGCCAGGTGAGTGCCGGACACCTTCAAACCCCTAAGCAAATGGGGAACAGAGAGTGACAGCTTATCAACATAGTGTGCAGCCAGCAGAATTGAGAGTCAGCTCTGCTGTGTCTGCCATCTTGGGGCTATCTCCCCTGATGAGACTTGATCTCCTGATCTGTGGTATCATAGCCCTTACAAGCCCAACCCTGCTGAGGCCTGAAGCTTGCAGCCAGCCTTGCCTGCTCTACCTCTGAAAGGCCTTTGGGCATAGAGCAGTACGGGATTGTATACTGAAGGCCTGAGGGTCACCCCGGCAGGAGCTTACTAGGGTCAGAGCTAGTTCTGATCTTTGAACCCAAATGGAAAGACTACATGTGAGTGGGAGGTAGGGGCAGGACCATTGCCCCGACTGCTTTAGTCTAGAGGCATCCAGGACAGAGCCCCCTTCATGGCTGCCCCATGGATTGCCACTTCTCCCCTTTGTCTTCCAGACTCCAAAGTGCTGCCTGGGACCCGGCGCATCCTTGCCTTTTCACCCATCATCATTGATCGTCATGTCAGCCGCTACCTGCTGGCCTTCCTGGCAGATGACCTTGGAGGACTCTGACGAACCCAGACCCTGGGCCTTACCTGCTGCTTAACCAAAGAATCCCCTGGCCACCCACTGTGGGGGCCCATACTTCTTTTTCTAAATACTTATTTTTCATTATTTATAATTTCTACGAGAACACATCACCTTCACTCTATAAGGTGCTTAATATTAAATGTTCCAGCTGCATCTGCCTATCTCATGTCAGTTCTTGGGGTCTCTGTCAGTCTGTCTGGGTCCCTGCCCTCTCTGCCTGGTAGTCACTCAGCCAAGTCTCAGCTCCTTCACACCCTGTTGAACCACCATGCCCTGGAGAGTTAAATCCTAATGGAGCTGAGCCCTTGAACCCAGATCCTAGCTAACAGCAAGTGTGGAAATGGGATCAGTGCTATCACAGATGGGCTGGGTGTGGCTGGATACCAGGCCTCCACTGTGTGCAGCACGGTAGGAAACACAGTCCTTGTCACTGACCCACAAGGACCACCCTGCCCTTGGGAGGGCATCTAGACAGAACAAGCAGGGACCCCTCTAGGCCCTTTAGAGATGAAGAACATCGTGGTACATTTGAGGTCCTCTGCTCTGGGACCTCATCCTAGATTCAGGGTCTCTGTCTAGTTCCCTTGACTGTCTCAGGATCTGTGCTGGGAAGGTCGCTGTGGATACCAGGAAGGTGAAGAGCTGACAGCTGGATGCTTCTGCCTTTGGTTCCCATCTCTGACTCCTCCCCTGCAGGTCTTCCTGCCTTAGGCTGTATGAATTACACTGGTACCTCTAGCCCTCCACTACTACTAGATGCCTGGAATCCCATACCTTCCCTCATCTTAGATGAGAAGATGGGTCAGAGCCAAGACCACACAGCAGAAAAGAGGCCAACATGAAGGTATCCCATGAGCCCTTTGTGCACAACACAACCGGCTGTTCTCAACACATCAGTGCACACACATCTTTATCCACATATTCACTAAGAATCCTTCGCTGAGGGAGATGTAAACAACATTGGTTCTTTCTCCTGAGCTCCCCCAAACAGACCAATGTTCTACCAAAGTTCACTTTGGAGAGCTAATGAGTTGATCAGACTGGTTTATAGGGGAAAGGGTGAGGAGTTATGGGCAGGAGCGTGGGGTGGGGTGGAGGCATTAAATCAGCCATGCTGTGGGGAAGCAGAAGGATTGTAGGAACCAGAGGGGTCAAGGACACCACAAGAAAACCTACAAAATCAACTAACCTGGGCCCATAAGGGCTCATAGAGACTGAACCGCCAACCAGAGAGCATGCATGGGACTGACCTAGGCCCTCTGCACATGTAACAGTTGTGCAGCTTGGTCTTCTTATGGGACACCTCACAGCAGGAGC
>NW_022196913.1:54099619-54114763 GCF_008632895.1 Mastomys coucha | reverse complement strand
TCCTCACAGCAGGAGCGGGGGCCATCTCTGACTCTGTTCTCTGCCTTTGGAGCCCTTTCCTCCTACTGGGCTGCCTTGTCTAGCCTCAGCAGGAGATGCGCCTAATCTCACTGCAACTAGATATGCAAGCTGCCTGAGATCCATGGGAGGCCTGCCCTTTTTCTGAAGGAAAAGGGGGGAGGGGTGGGAGGGGGAGGGGGAGGAAGAACTGGGAGGAGAGGAGGGAGGACATAAAGTAAATAAATTAATTAAAACATTTTTAATTAAAAAAGAATTTATTCTTCACTAAAAAAAAAAAAAAAGAAAATCAGCCACACTGGGAGAAGGTCTGTAACCAGCATGGATGACTCCCGGTGGACACTAAGACGGTACCTGCTTCCTCTAGAACTTCTCCATCTGTATACTCAAGCCCCTCTTCTAGATCCTGTGACCTAGAGCCTCCGCTATTAGGCAGAACTGCATACATCTGGTTGGGAGGGGTGGCTGTTTCCTCAAGGGAGGGTACAGTGACCCCTCCCACCCCATCCTTTTATGAGGAAAGTAAGTCAACAAGCCCAGCTGTGCGATCTTTTGTGAGCAGACTCAGCCAAATTACCCAAGATGGTCAGGTTGGCTTAGAAAGTCGTCCTGTACAGCAGCACCCATACAAATGTACACATGTGTGCACAGTACTCTGGATGTACATACATGCTTATGTTGTGTACATGCACATGTTCACTCACGTGTATGCCGCATGTGCAGGTGCACGGGTCCATTTGCATGCATACTCACACATACAAGACACCAGATACAGGATATGTGTCAGGACACCTGATGGGTTTGGGTCAGGGTGTCTGTTAGGCTCGGGTCAGGGTGCCAGAGAGTTTGTTCTTCTTGAGTGTCTCCCCTACCAGTTCCTCCACATCAGCCTTTTTTGGGGAAACACAACATCGTGAACTTGCGGAGTCATCATGAGTTTGTTTTCCACCGAGTTTCCGGAGTCACTCGTGCTTTGGCTTGGAAAGTACCGGGGTAGGCTCAAACTGAGATGACCCCAACGAGAGAGGAGGTGGCATGGTATTGGGTCCCCAGAGAGGGATTCCATTCAAGTCGTGGGCTCATAGAACATGAGAGAGCCCAAACACAAGGAGAGGATTCTGGTATAGTGTGCATGCTCTATCTTGCACCATTAGCGAACTTCAGGCAAAGGTGAAGAAAGGATGCTTTCCTCCCTCCCTCTGTCCCTCTCCCTCTCCCTCTCCCTCTCCCTCTCTCTCTCCCTCTCCCTCTCCCTCTCCCTCTCAGTCTCCCTCTCCCTCTCCCTCCCCCTCCCCATCCCTCCCCATCCCTCCCTTTCGCCCTCCCTCCCTCTCTCTCTCTTTCTTTCTTGTTTTGTTTTTTGAGGTAGGGTTTCTCTGTGTAGCCCTAGCTGTCCTGGAACTCACCTTGTAGACCAGGCCTCAAACTCAAAGATCGACTTGCCTCTGCCTCCCTAGTGCTGGGATTAAAGTCATTTGCTACCACCGCTGTGGAAGGCTGTTTCTTCAGTGCCTTCCCACCTGCCAGGACACACGGCACCCAGTGAGAACGGATGGCCTTGGCCCCCAGTGACCATATCACTGCCCCACCTCAGAGCTACAGGAGCAGGGAATGAATTTACTAGTATCTAAGCCTCAGTCTCCACCCCTTTACCTCGGGGGCCCTACCATGGGCACCCACTTGTGAGCACAGCTCCATGGACCAAGCTCCTGCTAAAGAACCATGCCACAGAGTGTTATGTGAACTGGCCACTTTGTTGGAGGGTCGCCCAATATGTGACACAGTAAAGGCAACAGACACCTCCTGGTTGAAGTGACAGACATTTGTGTCAATTGTGTGGACAGGCTCAACTTGGCCCTAGAACGTGAAGAAGGGTCTCAGGGGACACTAAAATCCTAGCTTCTGTCAGCCAAAGGCTGGGAATGCCTAGGATGGTGGCTGGGAAGGTCCTGGCTCTGGTCCCCATTTGACACCATTGCATATGCCCTTCCTTAGAGATGCCTCAGACCATGGCTCTCTCTGGTTGATCCTGGGCTTGTACCCTCTTTCAGACCAGATGAGGGTCTGGGACAAGTGGACCTTTTGTGCTTTCTATGGCTGTTGGCACCTGAAAGGTGCTTGGAGAGATGGAGAGCCGAGGGACACTGTTCTGTTCAACGCTGCTCAGTTCTCTGTCTCTCTTCTATACAGTGGGTGAGAGAATGGGGGCCCAGATTAGACAGCAGGAGAGTATGCGTGGCATGGCGTAGCTTGGAGAGGTACAGATTAAATCACTATAGACCGCCCCCGCCCCCGTTTTTGTTTGTTTTTGTATTTTGAGACATGGTCTGGTCTCATTCTGTAGTTCAGGCTGGCCCTGAACTCACAGAGAGCTGCCTGCCTCTGCCTCCCAAGCACTGGGATTAAAGGTGTGCACCACCATGCCCAGCTTCTCGTGCTGAGGACCCAGGGCACCAGGGCTCTGAGCAAGGTTGCGTTTCAAGGATTCTCATATCCCATTTTGTGTCGACCAGGCAGGTGCCATAGATGTGAGGAAAGGGTTGGCCTGGCCTGGCAGTGGGTGGTGACAGAGAGCAGCAGCTGGGGTCCTTCCTGGAGCCCCTCCCAGATTAGCACTGGAGTCAATGTTTTCCCACAATTAAGTATCTGAGAAGGGACAACAGAAAGTCATGAAAGATAGGAAATGGAGTTATCTCCCAGTAAAATCAGGAGAGAGAAGAGAAGGCATGTGGGAAATTGGAGAGGGGGGTAGGCCGTGCACGACAGGTGTGGGGAGAGAGAAACACCTGTCATGCACCTACCCAGGGACACATCAACACATCAGAATAGACCATCCTTCCAGCCCAGCCCTGCTGCCCACATCGGTTCTTAAAGGACACACGGTGGTGAGGACAGAAATGCTGCAGGGACGTCCTATAAAGTTAGCAATGCTCAGACACAGCCGGTGTTTGCCACAGGCTGGATGGGGCAGTGGTGGGTAGAGGGCTGGGCCAGACCAGAGCTTCATCCCCAAGAGAAGCAAGGGAGCTGGGGAGATGCTCAGCTGTGCAAACATGAGGGCCTGATCCCCAGCATCTCCAGAAAAAGCTTGGCATGGCAGTGTGCGCCTGCAATTCCATTGCTGGGGAGGTGGAGGCAGGAGGATCATTGGAGCTTCCTGGCCAGCTGGTCTAGCAGAATCAGTGAGTTCCAAGTCTACTGAGAAAGGCTGCCTCAAAAATTAAGGTGGAAAATGGTTGAGTAAGACAACTGCTGTTGGCCTTTCTCTCTCTCTCTCTCTCTCTCTCTCTCTCTCTCTCTCTCTCTCTCTCTCTCTCTCTCACACACACACACACACACACACACACACACACACACAGAGAGAGAGAGAGAGAGAGAGAGAGAGAGAGAGAGAGAGAGAGAGAGAGAATAAAAAGCACAGAACTAGGTATACCCATTTCTCTCAGCTCCAGTAGAGGCCCCTGGCCCTCAGGAAACACAGCAGGTGTAACTCATTCTCTGCATATCAGTGTTGGCCTTGCATCATGCGAAGTGCTGAGGCTGATGAGGGCAGGTGGCATGGGTCTCTGAGTATGGGGGAGTCATAGAGGACAGGGCTGAAAGAACAGGGACACACCCACCAGGTGATGGGTGTTGGAGGACAGGGACACACACACCAAGAGATCAGGCCATGAGGGGTTCTCATCTCATCACGGGTGGCACATGCCCAGGGGATGTTCAGGTCTGAGCACAGGTCCCTGGTGGAGAAAGCTACACACTCACTCTGAGCCACCCTGCCCAGGGGATCTGGCTTGGGTGACAGGCTGCTCTTAATGAAGCCACTTCAGAGCCCCTCTAGTCCCATCTGGAGTTTCCTCTTTTGATGAAGAAGGAACTAAGCTATGTGTTGGCTAACATCCGGTTGCTGGGTCCAGGCATGCAGGTGGCTGCTGGCCAGCCCCACGTTGGGGGACACACTAGGGACACAGTGCCAGGAGGCATGGCCCTAAGCCAGGTCTGGTCAGACCCAGGCCATCTGCACAAGATTCTAGCCCCTACAGCTCTTTCTCGGACTCTTTTCATCCAGTCCCTTATTTATTTCGTGTGCCCTGCAGTTTTGAGTTTATGAGTTCTGGGCTCAGTCAGTCCTCCTGCCCCAGCTTCTTGAGTAGCTGGACTAGACATGTACCCCTGCACTCAGCTTTAACCCTAGACCTTTTTTCTTTTTTTTTTTAAAGACAGGGTTTCCCATAGCCAAAGATAATAACTTACTAGGTAGCTGAGGATAATCTTGAACTTCTGATCTTCCTTCTTCTGCTTCCTGTGTGGAGTTACAGGAATTACATCGTAACACTAGCTTTCCTGGAGTATTTTAAAGGGATTTGACCATTTCTCCCATAGGTGTTTTTTCTTATCCATCACTTGGGTACCTAAGGTTGCAGGGGCTTTTGTGATATCTTAGGCTCCAGTTTCTAGAGGGTCTTACTGCTCATATGAGTGAGGGATAGATAGGGAGTGGGGTTTTGAGGAGCTAAGCCCCCCAGGACTTGGGAAGGATGCTTAGAGGGGGCAGAGGCTGGCTGGAGGGAATCAGGTATGGGTGGGCCTTCACAGGGCCAATGTGAAGAAAGTGGGGTAGAAAAAGGACTGGGGCTGGGAGGTACAGTGGGAAGAACAGAGGAGAGGGGACCCTCGGAGCCAGCTTCTGCCGGGTGAGGGAGAGGGTGCCTGATGACCATGGGCAATGCTGGATGGCATTTTGGAGAGGCCTAAGTGTCAGCGGTAGGCTAGCATCAAACATTGACTGCCAGTGGGTAAAGAGCGCATGCGTGACCCCACCCAGGCCAGTTAGTAACTAAAGACAAGAACATGGTTGTTTCCCAGGCTCACACAAGCTGCCTTTCCCTGGTACAGGCCAGCCAGAGAGAGCCTCAAAGACACCAGTTGACAAATGCTTTGGGCATTGTGTATGCTGCCCACCAGCCCTGCAACTCCAGGTATCCAGGTGACCCATCCTTGAGCTTCTTCACTAGGGCAGGCCTGAGGGACGCCTCCTGAACACGGAGAGGCTACAAGGGGCATGTGGAGTCTTGAGTAGGGTTTTGTCATATTTTGCTACAGTAAGACAGGCCCCGGGCATAGGATTGAAGTCTGCAGTATACACTGTCATTGGGTGTATCAGGCCATTGTATGTATGCAGTTCTGGGAAAGCCAGCAAAGGCTGTTTCTAGCACTTGGCAGTTTAAATACAGAGAGTTACAGTGTCTTTATACCCAAGAGAATGGTAGACTCCAATTTCTGATCATGTAGCAGTTGGGGCCCAAGCATCTGTATTCCTCCTACATCCTGAGGAGATCGGCAGTTTGGGCTTCCAATCAGCAGATAACATGCCTGCTAAGATGTTCACTGTGTGAGGGAGTTCTATGAACTATTCTCACAATGTGTGTGCATAATGTATACTTATGGTATTGTGTGTCTGTAGAGGCCAGAGGTCAAAATCGGGTGTTAACTTCTATCGCTCTCCACCTTAGTTTTTGAGGCCAGAGCTTACTGAAGCTGGGACTCACTGGCTCCCCCACCACCTCACCTTCCACCCTAACACATGCCAGTGAACCTGGATTCTTACATGGGTGCTGGGGATTCAAACTCGGGGTCCCCATGCTTCTTCAGTAAGCACTTTACCACTGAGCCATCTCCCCAGCCCCTCTTGAAATGTCCCTGTGCATTTACTGTAAAAAGGCTGTTGAGCCTCAGATCCAAACATCTGTCTCAAAACCCACCCCTAGACAGAAGGAAAGCTGAGAGTTCAACCAAGTGTAGTTGAGTGTGCTCATGCCCCTGCAGGGAGGGACTGTCTGGGAGTGGAAGATGGTGTCCCAAAAGTAGAGGGTGGCACATGGAACCCAGCAGGGAAGCACACAAGCTTTATTGTCATTCCTGATTAGAAAAGTGGGGCCTGAACCCCTGAGTTGGGGGCTGGGACTCTTCCCAGGTCACTACTGGTAGAAGGCACCAGCATGACCTGCAGCCCCCACGGGCATGGCTGCCTCTTGGTGGCTGCCAAGCCCAGGCACTGAGGCTGCAGCCAGTGGCCGCTACTGGAGCCAGCAGGTACTGATGGCTGTCCAAGGTCCCAGTTTCCAGGGTGACCTGTGCAGGCTCCATAAGAAGTACAGTCACTGGTTTATCAACAAAGGGAGGGGCATATCCTGGTCCTTCTGGAATGTCCTGAGACAGAGGCCAGGGCTGGCCCCTCGTCGAGTCCAATCGTGGAGTTGCTGCATGTCCTTGGGTGGGCAGTAACCATTCTCCTGGCATGGGTTTCTGTGGAGCTGTCCAGTTCTGATCTTCATGGCCCTGCATCCAGTTCCCACATGCCTCGAGTGGCCGCCCACACAGCAGTCACAGTTGGATGGAATTCCATCCCTGACCATGGTCCAGCAGTGGCCTCCTTGGGCTCTGCACACAGGAGAGGGATGCCTTGGGGGTACAGCAGTTGCAGGGGTCTGGAGAGCTGGACTGTAGGTCAGGTACCTTTAAGGTCTCTGGAAAGATGAACAGAGAGGCAGGCATGAGTGCTGCTAAGCTAGCTAGCAGTGCCCAGGCCTGAGGGGTGCTGGTTCCTGCTCATGACCAGCTTGTGGGCATCAGGACTACTCAGCCTTGGGTGTAAGGATCTGTCTACTATGGACCGGGTGCTACAGCTCTTCCCACAGTGAAGGCAGTATTCCTGGGTATCTGTCAGGACTTAAAGGACACGCTCATAATGGTGACAAGAGCCAGTCAGTACTGACCGTGGCCACTCGCCTAGCAAACCCATTACTCCATCAGTCAGCAGCAGCAGTCAGCAAGAACTTGAAGCCTCTAGAGACAGCTCTGGAGACACCCATGAGGAAGACAGGCCAGGGGGACAGGGACTATGGTCTCACAGGCCCTGGTCCCCTCTTCCTTGCCTACACACTCAGGGAGCATCAAGGACTGCATCCGGATGATCAGTCAGTGGCCTGGTCATGCCATATGTGAGGGTATCCAGCCCAGAACCCACCACACCTACAAGCCGCCCACAGTGGTGGTGGCAGCAGTGGGTCTCAGCCTCCCCTGCCGACTCACCTGGGTGTCCTACTGCCGGGGTGCCACGTCCATTACAGGCTTCTGGACCCCAAAGGCCGTAATGAAGATGTTGACTACAACTATGATGAAAACCAGTCCTGTGGCCAGGTTGTTAAGGAAGTCCAGCTTGGCGTGCTTGGCCGGGTTGTTGAGGTCATACTTGACTGTGGGTGAGAGGGGAGATGCTGGTCAGGGAAGCCTGGCCTGGATGGAAGTGTCTAGGGAGCGTTGAGTGAAGAGGACAGGGCTCATGGCCATAGTTAGGGGTTTGTTCCCCATTGAAAACATGCTAACATTAGGCATGGATGTCCTGCCTTTTTATATCTGCCACTTTCTCCATGAGGAAAAGCAGCCCAGGCAGGCTAAGTGCTGAGATGTCACTTTTGGACGCCGAGCCAGGCCAGGTTTCCTTTCAAAGGTAAAAGCACTGAACTCCTCCTGAAGCTTACTTTACAGACCCTCCAATCTACCTTAAGCTCTGCTACTACTATACCCATTGCACAGGTACAGACCGTGAGATCCCAGAACATCCCTCATTAGTTTGAGGTCACACCAACAGAAAGTAAATGTGGGGCCCTTGCTGCTTCTGATGACATCTTCTGCTCTGGACAGGCACCGAATTGCCCTGGCAACCCCAGCCCACTTTTCTATCAGCTATCCATCCATGCTTATGGTCACCTCTGCATCATCTGCTAAGGGGATGATTAGTGATTAAGTTTGGGAAGTAGTGGTTATACTCTACATATTGAATTTTCACTCAGAACCAGAAAGAAGAGCTGGTCCGGGTCTAAGGTCATCTGGGTCCAGAGTCATCTTATATCCAGAACCCTTGACTCTTCATTCTCCATTCCTGAGTCCCCCTCCTCACCTCCCAAGACATCACATCTCCCTGCAGCCCCACCCCTTGTCCCGAGGTCTTCTCCTTGCTTCCTAGGTAAGGGTCTCTTCTTTGTCTCCTGTGTAACTTGGCTGTTCTATGTTACTGGACATAGGCAGCAGGATCAGGCCTAAGCTGGTCTGAGCAGGGTGGCCTGGCTGGCAGTAGCTATCTTATTGCAGGGAGCCACAGCGACCTAAGGAAGCAGGTACCCAATTCCCCCTTCCCCTGCACTACCCCACCTTCCAGACCCTGAGGACCCTAACCTTACTCTGCTTTCAAATAGCAGGGTCAGATGTAGGGAGCCACAGCTTGGACCATAAGCCTGGCTACCTGAGGGCCAAGTGTCTGAGGTGGAACCACTGCTCCACCCAACCCCACACATCTCCCTCCCTATCTCTAGGCTGTCCAAGCAGCCATGGGTCCTACCCAGGAAGATGAGAAGCACACCCACTCCGATCTGCAGCACGAGAGAGATGGAGATGAGGACCACAAGGGGCACGAAGAAGGTGAAATCACTGCCCTGCTCCACCACGGCCTTCAGCTGCGATGCGTTGGCCATAAGCAGTGCGATATCCAGCATGCTCTCTGCGGCGCTCTTCTTGTTGGCATAATGGTTTACATTGATGGGCCGGTTCCTCAAACCCCAGCGGGGTGGCTGTGGGGAGCAAGGTGGTCAGCAGAACAGGGTCAACTTGGGGCTCTGGGACAAGCTACAGGAAGGGGCCAGGACAGGGTTCTGACCCTCTGTGGGGCTGCAGGGAGTTGCCAAGGCTCCTGTAGGTAGGGCTTCTGTTGCCCCAACCCTGGCAAATGACCATTACTCCAAGGAAATTTCCTGGAGTGAAGTTCTATAGAGAAGGGAGCCAGAACATCAACCTCAGCACACACACTGGTCTCCAGCGGGGAAAGCCCAGGACTCTTACTATCCCGTGCAGCAGGTATTCCTCCTTGCCTACAAACTGTGGCTTACCTTCCCCCAGGCTCTAGGTTCCTGCAGGTACCAGGAAGAGAAATGAGGTGGGAGTAGACAGGCCCCTGCATACTGGCTCTGGCTTGAACTAACCCTTCCTGGGCTGAGCCCGAAAGTCTGGCCAGTCCTGCCTTGGTTTTCACCTCCCAGCCTCAGCCTTATTCTGCTCAGTGCGACCCTACACACAGACAATACCCTTAACTTCAGCATCACCCTACAGGATGCTTGGTCACTTTGTTTAGCTACAGCTACTCATGATTATGTGGCACACAACAGGTGCTCAACAGATGCACCACCTTCCTGCATGCGGTAGAACAGGATGTGTATCTCCTAAATTCTCATGGTAATGAGATACAGTTCTGAGCTTCTTTAAGGGTAGCACCCCTTCAGCCACTGCCCTGCCTGGAGGCCATTTCCCAGATCATCTCCCACCTCTCCTACATGGCCAGCCACAAGGGGCCCTATAGATATTTCTCTACCTACAGGGGCTTCCCCTTCCAGATAACCACCATGCTAGAGGCCCACTCCCTGGAGGCCTCTGCTTCCAGGATACTGCCCTTGATTCCCCTGGTAGGACTTAGCCCTCTCCTGTCATGAGAGGTCACTTCTCTGGCTGGCCTGCTTCGTTCTAAGGTACCTTTCAATGGCTGGCTGGCTTTTTACCAAGCCAGTCGGCTCCCTCAAGCTGCCCTGGTTGGGCCCCTTCTCAGCTACCTAGGAAAATCTCGCCAAACCTATGCTTAGCCCTTTGTCCACTGTTGCCCTGAGCCATCAAGCCCTGCACTGCAGCCTCCAGGGAATGGGTACAGAGCTGAAAGAGGTGGCCAGGGCCTGATGTTGGCAGTCAGCCACCTGGGGCCACCCTGAAATATCCTGTTTCTAGACTCATGAATGATGGAGGGACTGGAGGCAGTGCCGTGGGGCTGTGGGGCAGGTGTCCACTGCACTCATGTGACTATTTTCTGCAGGCCAGAAAGCCTAAAGCAGGTACCACTGAACTGACAGTGTGTAACATTAACCCGGAATTTCTTCTGATGTCATGTGTTCAAGAAGGAAGGTGGTATGGGTGATGGGAGGCACAGGCGGGCTCTGTTACCTGAACCTGAGCTAGAACATACAAACCAACAGCTTTCAACATAAGCTGCCCTTTGAATAGCAAGCTCACTTTGTCAAAATCCTTACTTAGGAGCATGACGTGTGTGTGTGTGTGTGTGTGTGTGTGTGTGTGTGTGTGTGTGTGGTGGGGGGCATTTATATATAATTTCACGTGTACATGCAGTTGTATGTGTTGTAGAAGTTTACACATACATGGATGCACATGAGTATGCATATGTGCTCAAAGTGCTGTGTATGC
Source organism: Mastomys coucha (assembly GCF_008632895.1). Classification (NCBI taxonomy): domain Eukaryota; kingdom Metazoa; phylum Chordata; class Mammalia; order Rodentia; family Muridae; genus Mastomys; species Mastomys coucha. The sequence goes on along the minus strand of NW_022196913.1, from coordinate 54,104,452 downwards.
ATGCCCATGTGTCACACAACACACACATATGACACATAAGCACATACAGATAAACAGGCCTACACGTGTATGCACACGTGAACACAGAAAGCGGAACTTTTGGTAAGTCAGTTGGTGGAGCAGAGATCTGCAATGATGAAATGAGACCACAAGGCTGATGGCCACTGGGCAACAGAAGAATTAAAAGCTTCCCGACCACATGGTCACACGGAACAGCAGCATGAATGAACTACCTCACACCCCTACCCTCACCCACTGCTCTTACCACTCTTAGTCACAAACACCTGTGCCCCTGCTGGCCTCACTCACTCAGGGTGCAAACTGAGGCTCTCTATACTGTGCGCTCCTCCCAAAGCCACACGAGGGGCCAGGCTACAATGGGAACTCACACTATGGGGCTCCGAGTCCTGGTAGCTGGAACTCTGAAGGGACTGAGATCTCTAGTTCAGGACAGCTAGTTCTGCTTAGCCTCCAAGTCTCACTAAGTCACAGAGCTTGTGGAATTAATAATGCCCTGAGGTGGCTGAGAGCCCTTGGGACAACAGAGGCTACAGCCCATCAGCCACCTGCTTACCTTTTACCCTGTAAGACAGTGATGTGGGCCTCAGGCTGAGGAACAGGCCTAACGGCAAAGCAGGCTGGCTATTAAATGGTATTAAACTCTCCCTCTCCACCTCTTGGCTCTGTGTCCCCACGTGCTTGCTGCCTGTCTCCCCTCCTTTGTATCTGGGGTTGCCCTCGGGGAAGCTTGTCTGGTCCTAAATAATAGGACACATTACTGGGGATCAGTAGACAGGGGTTCGGGGAGCTTTGCAGGATACCTCCAGGATCTGATCCTGAGCCATGCTGGTGATTGCCCCGCAGGCCTCTCCTAGGATGCACAGTAGGATGGATCCAAGGCTGTCTGGGCCACCCAACCACAGATCAGAGAGTCCTATGGGCTAACTAGCTGCCTGATCGTGCTAGGAAACCCTTCCAGGCCTGCACCAGTGACCTGGGTAGATCAGGGAGAAGACACACTGGTTAATATGTATCAGGGTACGTGGGAGTTCCCGGAAATCTCAGCAGCAGCTGGGAACTGGCTATTTCATCTAAAACCCAGGAAGGACCATTGTGGATTAGTCAGCCCATACAGGGGCTGCGCTTATGAGGGCCTAGGGCCACCTGACTGTCCATGGCAGAGGTGGGAGGGGAATGGGTACCTAAGATCTGTCTTAGTCATAGTACAATGGGGATCTGTGCCCATCAGCTTGACCCACAGAGCAGGGTGCCATCCTTCGCGCACACACTCTGCCATTCCCAATCTCATCACACCAATGGCCATCAAGGTGACTGTTTATCAGTAAAAAGACAGGACTTTTAAGGTGGGGCTCTGTGGCTCTGACCTAAGGGGACACCCTACATCAAGTGGCAGGGCCAGAAGGTTTCTTTACTGTCAGTGTCTGCCTCTCCCCAGTGACTCAACTTCAGTCACTGAGCAAAGCAGTGCATGAACAAAGACAGATACAAGGAAAAGAAAGGTCAAGTCAGGCACAGGTCTTCCATTAGCCAAAATGTTGCCCTAAGTGACCCAGAGGTCCAAGTCTAGATAAATCATGGATGACCCAGCCTGGATTGCTCAGAGGCCCTGTCAAACACCAGTAGGCAGTAGGGGTTACTATGGTATGGGCACAGCAGCTGCATGCACACCTCTAAGCTAGATCTAGCAGAAAGCCACCTGGGCCAGCCCTCTGTGCTCCAGCCTGCATTGCCCAAGCCCTGGGAGCCCAAGAAGCAAGACTGAAGTTTCTCCTGATTTCGCACATATATTCCCGGCAGGAAACCCAAGTGAGACAGCAGGAAGCATGAGAGGCGGGGTCCCCACAGCAGCTGGGCCACGGGCTGGGCAGACTCACTTCCTGTGGGTCAGAACTGACCAGGAGTGACCCGGAGGCCCACTAGGGTGGCCTTTAGAACTTGGCTAAGATCCTGACTGTCCCAGGATCTGCCAGGCAAGCAGAAAGGAGGAAAATAAGAGGCTTCTCCTGGTGGCCGAGGCCAGGCAGAGGGAAGGCCAATGTGTAGGCCATAATGCCACGACCTGGAGACCTGAGGATATGGCCACAGCTACCTCAACCTGCGTTCAGTGAGGGGCAAGAGAGCAGGGCAGGCACCACAGGGTTATGGCTCAGTTCCATCTCAGCCACCTCCCTCTGGCAGTGTCTAACATGAAGCTGTCTGCAGTGTCATGGTATGAGTATGGCATTTCCACATCAAACTGGTGTTTACTGTTTCTCAGCTGCCAGGTAAAAATGAGTTAACTCACAAGAACTAGATCAGGCTGTGAACACTAACAGGACCTTTGGTAGTTAGCTCTGGGGCACCTGGCATCTGGAGGGGCGTGGGCAGAGCTTCCCTAGGGCTACACTTGACAGGAGTCAACCAGGGTGGCTCTGCTGGGCCTCAACTACCTGGGAGGAACTGGCACCCCTTTTTCCAGAGGGGAAACTGAGGTTGCCTTGGGTTCTCATCCTGGGGACAGTGCTGTCCTTCCCAAACTTCTATGGATGTCATGAGACCATGGAGATTATCTCCGTAGCTAATGCCACCACCATGTACTGCACTCTGCTGCAAGGGCTTCCTTTACGGCAATCATAGACTTTTTACTTAGCAGAAGCACTTACTATGTCACTTCAGAGATGATAAACTGAGGCAAAGAATGCTGACACGACATGCCTTAGAAAGTTCCTGAGGATGGGAAGGGGGACCCGGCATTGAGTCTTCAAGGTTAGCCATACCTCAGAGAAACATCCTGTCCCCAGTGACTCCAGCCAAAACCTCCCACTCAAGCCTGTATGTTCTCAACCTCTGGTCTCCACTTGTACTATTTCCTCTGCCTAGGGGCTCCTCCACTCAAACCAGAAGGCCTTCCCTGTAAGCCAGTGCGAACAACTCCACCACACAGGGAGCCTTCCCTGACCCCTATCCACCTACCAACCACCACAACCCTGCATGCCCCTGAGAAGCTGATGTAGTTGACTTCATTCTCCCAGTTGGCTCTTCAAAGAAATGGTGGGGGTAAATCTCTCTCCTTCTTGTTCCTAGACCCAAGACAGTGACCCCTGAGCAACCCAACCCAACCCAATCTTTCCTGTGTCTGTGCTCAGAATTCCCTTGGCAGGCACAGTTCATCCAGCTAACTGCAGAGCTGGACAGACGGTCCTGAAGGGCGAGGCCGCTGGTCAGAGACAGGCAGGGTTCCCCTTCAAATCAGCTTCCAAATCACTGGTCCACCTGTTCCTGCTTTGCATCCCTTGTCCTTAAAGGCAGCAGGATCACTGGTTCTTTATTTTAGACCCACATACAAAAGGCCCAGACAGACGATGGGCTCCCGAAAGGAACTCAGCCAGGGTGACCCTTGCCCACTGCTTCTGGGGTGTCCACACATTTTGGCAGCGCCCAGTTCTCTTCTCATCCCGGGACAGACGTTTGTGCTCCCACCTCTGGCTCCTCTGGTCCCTCCTCCCTGAACAACCGTGTTCCCATTCTATGAACCTGGGCAGACAGCCTCTGTTCTGGTCTATTTTGCACCGCAGGGACTTGTGGAAAATCCCAGCAATTCCCCACCCCCATCCCTGGGGGGTCGGAAATAGAAAGAATGTCCAAAGTCAACACGTTACCGAGGGACAGAGGGCCATGCGGGGTGGTAAAAGTGAAGGCTCGGCCCTGGCATGCTCAGGCCCTGCACTAGAGGTAGATAGACTATGAGGTGAGGGGTCAGGAAAGATGATCCCCTAACATAGGCATCCGACCACTGCTGCGGCCTTGGCAGGCTAGGCAGAGCAAACTCGGGGCAGGTCCTTACAGTTCTAGAATGGGCACCCTGAAGATTGCGAGGGTGGCGTTCTGTTTTTCATAGGCAGGTGACCGCAGCAGGGACACAGCCTCGGGTTTCCCTCTATCACAGCTGCAGGCGACCGTGTGGTCACCGTGCGGTGACGTAGCTGTCTGCCTGGTGCCGGCTTCCAACCAGGAGGCGGTGACTCCTCTCCCGCCCACCCCAAGGCACGCAGGAGGAGACAGCCCGGAGGCGCTGGAAGTTGGAGGGTGGTGTGGGAGGCAGGAGAGTCCCGGAGAGCGGGATGCCAGCCTTCTCCACCCGAGGAGTGGTGCCAGCCAGACTCGGGCTCTGCACAGCGGGGCGACGACGGCAGCAGGCTAGACCTCCCGGCGCCTCTGCCTACTCGCTGTGCTGGCCCCAGACTCGTGCGACCACTACTTGCGCTCGGGACTGGTCAAGCACGGCTTTGCCCGGAAGCAGCGGCCACGGCCGCCCCCACCACCCCCGCAGTGCGGATGCCGCGCGTACGGAGTCCGACGCCCACAGGTGCCCGCTGCCGAGCCGGGCCCAGAGAGGGCGGCGCCGGCCAAGGTCACACAGCAGCCGGGGCAGGGGGTGCTGAGATCTTACCAAGGCGTCGGGGGAACCCGGGGAGCCCGGGCGCAGGTCGCCGTTGAGTTCATACTCCTCAGTGCCCGACTCCATGGTGCGGCCGCCCAGGCCGCCCAGCACACGGCCTGAGCGCGCCCGCGCCTCCGCCACGGGCTACGGCTGTGCGCCCGCCCCGACACGCCTCCCGCGCGCGGCCGCCCCCGGACTCCGCCTCCACCCGGGGCGGGCCTAGGCCTAGGCGCCTGCTGCTGGAATCGCACCTAGGCAGGATAACACTTCTCTGGCCTTGATATCCCCAAGTCTCAGGGTCCTTCACGATGGCTAGAGGAAGCAGCTTGGCTCCTGTCCTCGCAATGACATCAGGGGGACCCAGGGACCCTGTCTCAAAGTCGTTGATCAAG
>NW_022196913.1:54068116-54099609 GCF_008632895.1 Mastomys coucha | reverse complement strand
AACATGAGCACTTGATCTGTTTAAAAGTGAGGCCAAGGGCGAGGCCCAAGCTGCCCCATGGTGAGGTTCTTTCCCTTGGGGAGGACGCACCCTGAGGTTGTAAGTCCCTTCAGGGTAACTCAACCCAGGAAAAGGGTGTCAACGGTTACTCAGGTTTTCCACTCTAGGGCCCTCAGCTGTTCTGCCTGGAGAATAGAAATACATATGAGGGAGGGCCTTCAGCACAGGCTAGAGACCGAAGGGAAGCAGAGGGCATCGCTGATGTAGCATAGCAGCTTTAGTGTCCAGAAGGAGCTGACATCATCGCCCTGACATCTGTACTCAAGGGCTGGCTACTGCAGTCCAGTCCTTGGCCCAATGGACCTTTGTGCCCCAGTACTGTGTCTTGAGAGTTCTCCTGGCCTAGGAAGTTAGGTAGAGTTGGGAGGTGATGGAATGTTGTCGTCCCTCGTGCTGGCCTCAGGAGTGCCACATCACATTTGAGCATTCTCTCCTGGTGTCTCCTAGAGTCTGGGAAGGAGTAAGCCAACTATGGGACTCTTAGGTCGCTACCATTCTGTGACCGAGTGGCTAAGCTTCTATGCAACTTCTTCTTCTTTTTTTTTTTTTCAAGACAGGGTTTCTCTGTGTAGCCCTGGCTGTCCTGGAACTCACTCTGTAGACCAGGCTGGCCTCGAACTCAGAGATCCACCTGCCTCTGCCTCCCAAGTGCTGGGATTAAAGGTGTGCACCACCACCGCCCGGCCTCTATGCAACTTCTTGCCAGCTTGTGTTTTAGCATAAGGCTGGAGTTTGCTAAAGGCCACATGAACCTGTTGACCCTCCGTCCCCTGTCTCACTTCCAGAAGGAAGAGGATTAGAGATTAAGAAATAGTACCAGCCTGGTAGTGGAGGTGGTGGTGTATGCCTTTAACCCCAGCACTTGGAGATAGAGACAGGTGGATCTCTGAGTTCGAGGCCAGTCTGATCTACAGAGCAAGTTCCAGGACAGCCAGGGCTACACAGAGAAACCCTGTCTCAAAAATAAAAAAAGATAGCTGGGCTGATGAGATGGCTCAGTAACTAAGAGCACTGACTGTTGCCAAGTGGCAGCTCATGACCATCTTTAATTCCTATTCTAAGAGAACTTACATTCTCTTCTGGCTTCTGTGGGTACCAGACATACATGCAGGCAAAACACCCATCTACATAAAATAAAACAACAAAGAAAATTATTTAAAAAGAAGACATAAGGCTGCGGTGGCGCATGCCTTTAATCCCAGCACTTGGGAGGCAGAGGCAGGCAGATTTCTGAGTTCGAGGCCAGCCTGGTCTACAGAGTGAGTTCCAGGACAGCCAGGGCTACACAGAGAAACCCTGTCTCAGAAATACAACAAAAAAGAAGGAGAAGAAGAAGGAGAAGGAGAAGGAGAAGGAGAAGGAGAAGGAGAAGGAGAAGGAGAAGAAGAAGAAGAAGAAGAAGAAGAAGAAGAAGAAGAAGAAGAAGAAGAAGAAGAAGAAGAAGAAGAAGATGACGACATGAATGATACCCAGCGTTGTCTGTATGTAGGTGCTACAGGCTGGAACCAGACAGTAGAAGCCTGTCCTATGGTGTGAGCAGATGGACAGTCAGGCACAGATAGAGGTACAGAGGCCAGCACTATGTGAATCCTGGTGCCATACTTCTTAAGAATGGGTCTAAGGAGTGAGGAGGCTGGAGAGACGCCTCAGCTGTTAAGAACCCTTGTTGCTCTTGCAGAGGACCCGAGTTTAATTCCCAGCACCACATTGGAGGTCATAAACATTGCAGCTCCAAGGGATCCAACAACTTCTTTTACACATGCATTGGTGTGAAATTTATTTATTTAATGAATAGCAATTATTTAACAATTGACTTGTTTTTGTTTTTGATTTTTGTTTGGTTTTTGTTGCTGTTGTTGTTTTTGACACAGGTCTCACTATGTAGCACTGTCAGACCTGGAAACTCACATTCTAGGCCCGCCTCAGAGTCGCAGAGAACCATCTGACTCTGCCTTCTGAGTGCTGACACTAAAGGCATGAGCCATCCATCATGCCTGCCTGACACAACTTCAGATACACACATATATATACATATACATACACACGCATCCACGCACACACCACACACACACACATATATACATATATACACACACACACACACACACACACGGGGGGTGGGGGGGAGGGTAACCTGGGCAGTAAGGTGCATGTCTTTAACCTCAGCACTTACGAGGCAGAGGCTAGCAGATCTCTGCATTTCAGTCCAGCCTGGTCTACAGAGCTAGACCAGAACTACACAGAGAGACCTCTGTCTTGAAAAAAAAAAAAAAGACTTCAGAGACAACAGTTAGTAAAGTGATTGTTTAAGTCTGAGGGCCTGATTTTGTTCTCCAGAATCCACCTAAAGTGCCTGGTACTGTGGTGTGCATATTTGTAATTCAGGTAATGGCAAAGTAGGAGCAGAGAAAGAGACATGGGTGGATCCCTGGCACTCATGGCCAGCTAGCCTAACCTTCTTGATGGATTTGCAGGCAAACGAGAGACCCTGACTTGAACAAAATGTTCCATTCCAATCTTTTACTAACTAGAGTGTATAAATTCCACAGACCACAGGCCAGCCTACCAAGTCCCTCTTGGGCTGGACCCCACACTGGAGCAGGAGTTGGGAAGCACCAGGGCATGCAAGAACAGCCACGATAGTGCTTGTCTATGATACCTTAGCCTGGGGCCCGGCATGTCTCATGGAGCAAAACAATGGAGACTATCTCGGTCCATTGTGTTACGGCAGCATGCCTCTATGACAGAGTAACTGAAGAAAGCAACTTAAAGGACAGATTATTTCAGCTCAGAGTTTGGGAAGTTTGAGTCTGTGGTCAGCTGGCTTCATCTGGTTCAGTTACAGGAGGCCTGAGGTGAGGCTAAGACATTATGGCGGAAGGGCAGAGGGAAGCTGTTCACCTCAGAGTGGCCAGGAAGCCGACAAACACACAAATGATGTGTCCAGGGAAAGGTCTACTGAAGTGGAAACTTAAGCGTTCTTTGGAAAGTCAGTTGGATGGTGTTTTGCTGGAGCAAACACGTGACGAAACATTTCGTTAAAGAGGACACAGGTATGAAAGGCTAAGACAGACTTGTGAAGGAATGTTGCACTGAAGCAAACACAGGACAGAGGATGTTCTGCTAAAGCAAGCACGGAAAGGACATGTGATGAAGGATTCCTTGCTAATGACACACATGTATTGGTACACCTTACATTGCATAGTTGAACTGAATTTGTCAGGATGCCATAGAGAGAAATGCACCAAAAAACTTCTAGTGGTGTGCTGCAGTTGGTTGCTGCTTCCAAGACCCATGCAGAGGCAAGGGACATGGAGGACAGGAGGTGTTTGGAGGTTATAAATAGGACTCCATGGAGTGGCTGTGCAACACCTGTGGCTCTTGAGTCTTCCCTGATCTTCACTTCCCTGAGAGAGGCACAGCCGAGAACTTCTCCTAGCGGTCCTGTTGCTCCCTTCTGCTGACTCCAGGCTGAGGCCTGGCTGTCTCTGGTAGGTCGTGTCACCACTGTTGCTAACCAGACTCTATCGAAATGGATGACTGGTACAACTGTGAGGTGTTTGCTAGTGGATTGAGCTGCCACTGCCTGCTAACATGGGAACTGAGCTGCTGATTTCCAGACAACACAGACGGGAGTTGCTCCAAAGAACCTTTCTAAACAGGTCCACTTCTCCCTCTCTCCCACTTTCCACTCTCTTTTCCACTACTGGTGCATGGCGGGTTACAAGGGAGGTTAAAGCATTTAAGTATCATCATTAAAAATAGGATTTGAAAAAATTAAAGTTGCAGGGTACCCTTTAGAGGCACGCTCCAGTGACCCACCTCCTCTAACATGGCTTCACATCATTCTGACTCTTAAAGTTACAGGGTACCCTTCAGAGGCACGCTCCAGTGACTCACCTCCTCTAACATGGCTACCAGTGACCCACCTCCTCTAACATGGCTGCCAGTGACCACCTCCTCTAACATGGCTGCCAGTGACTCACCTCCTCTAACATGGCTTCACATCTTTCGACTCTTCCAAGTATTGCCCTCAGATTGTGACCCCATTGATTAAATCAAAGCCCAGGGGATCCCGACACCTCTCAGTACTCAGATGCACTGGCTGGGGATCAGTACTTCAAAGGAGCTGCCGAGTGATAATTCATATCAAATCACAGTACCTACTTTATAGTCAAGGATACAAGGCTCAGAGAGATTGCCACAACTTCAGTATTACCTAAGGTGTTCTCTCAGGCAAGGTGTGACATGTGGCCTGTCACAGTGACAGCCACCGTTCATCACTGAGGTCACTGATGCCTCACTGACTGTCCACTGGTACTGGAAATCTGTAGTGTGTGTGTGCACACACACATACACCCATGTGCATGCAAGCATGTGTGCATTCGTGTGCATGCTCACGTTCATGCTCATGCTAGGGATCAAATCCGCAGCCTTGTGCATGTTAGGCCAATACTCTGCCATTGGACTACATTGCCAGCCCTGCTGGAAATCCAAATCTGTAATATGCATGCCAGCCATGAGCAGCCATTCCCAGTCAGTGGCCCCTTCCTCCTCTTCTGGGCATCACCATCCATGTGGGTGCTCCAGAAGGTGGGGCGGGTGTGTGTGTGTGTGTGTGTGTGTGCGCGTGTGCAGCACCATCCATGCGGGTGCTCCAGAAGATGGGGCGGGTGTGTGTGTGTGTATGTGTGTGTGTGTGTGTGTGTGCATGTGCAGCACCCTCCATGTGGGTGCTCCAGAAGGTGGTGTGTGTGTGTGTGTGTGTGTGTGCGCGCGCGCGCGCGCGTGTGCAGCATCATACATGCAGGTGCTCCAGAAGGTGGGGCGGGTGTGTGTGTGTATGTGTGTGTGTGTGCATGTGCAGCACCATCCATGTGGGTGCTCCAGAAGGTGGTGTGTGTGAGTGTGTGTGAGTGTGTGTGTGTGTGTGTGTGTGTGTGTGTGTGTGTGTGTGTGTTCTGGCAGGCTGCAGGTGCCAGGCAGGCCTCTGAGACACCATCGGAACCTGTTCAGTCCTTAGAGCCCTGTGCAACTCCAGCTGAGGGTCCTTAGTGCTATTTCAGAGAGACACAAGGATTGTGATGGAGCAATTGAGCTGTCACACTGTGTTGCAGCAATTACTCAGTGTTCCACCCCTGGCGTAGGGCAGGGCTTCTTCTCCTCCAGCCTTAGTTTCCTCACCTGTCAGTGGGAGAGAGGAAAGGTGGAGGCATGTAGAGCTTTTCTGGCTGGCTGCCCTTCTTAGAGAATCCGCAGAGGGGTTTTCAGTCTGCTGTGTCATCCTTTCTTGCCTATGACATGCCCCTCTTCCCTCTGGGCTCAGAAATGTTTACCAGACTTTTCTCTGCTGGATCTGACCCAGGTCAAGCCTTAAAGGGACAGCATCCACTGGATCCCTGCTTCCCATTTGGTTTCAAGGACTGCTGAAAATGCTGAGAAAGTAAGACATCCACCGCCTTCCCCTAGACACTGGCTCTGAGCAGATAATCCATAGGGATGTGACCGCTAGAAGTGTCCTCGGGAGAGAATTGGGACAGGAAAGGGTCCAGAGAAGAGTGGCTGAGCCCTGTGTATACACAAGGCCCACACACAAACATGTCCGCATCTGTTTGCATGAGGGCGCTGAGTCTGCCAACTAGCTCAAGGCCAGTATCTCAGGCTATTTCCCTAGCACTGGGAGACTCTCCTGTGTCACTCATGCTAATAGACACAGGATGATCTGTGCTGCACACACTTCAGACACCCTCCCCATTCTGAACTGTGCGCTTTGGGGTTGTATCCTAGTCTGTAAAGCAGTAATGCTCTGAAGAGGGTGTGTGTGGGCCCTGAAGGTTTGTTTCCAGCCCCTCCCAATGGTACTACCTTCAGCAAGCAGGTCTGCCCTCCAAACTGACAAAAGGGCCTCTGGGCTGGGGTGATGATTCAGCCAGTAAAATGTTCTCCTTGACAACATGAGGACCTGACTCCAGTCCCCAGAATCCTCATTTTAAAAGCTGGGTACAGAGGTGTGCCCTTGTAATCCCAACACCAGAGCTATAGAGACAAGCAGATTCCTGCGGCTCTCTGAGTAGCCCACTAGCCTAGCCTACTTGATGAGCCCTAGGCCAGTAAGAAATCCTGTCTCAGAACCAAGGTTGCTAGCACCTTCGGCCTTAGCAGGACAGAGGATAGGCACAGCCATCGTCACAGTGAGCAAGCCCACAGGTGCCACTTCAATGTAGAAGTAGGGTGCCTGTTATCCTTGGTGTCCCCAAGACTGGGATCCAACCATGGTAGCTTTGGGGGAGATGGGTATCCCACACACAAGCCTCATATGTCCCTGTACTATGCCACAGAGGCCTTTCCAGGGAAAGTTGGGTCCTTCCCTCTTATCCAGGCGCCCCAGGAACCTAGGTGAAATACTGGGATCTGAGCCCCCACACAGCACAGAGTTGTGGCTTTACTAGTGAGGGGCACAGTGGTTAGACACCTGTGGGACAGACCATGTCTTCACAAGCAGAGAGTGCCATTCTATCTCACAGAGAGAGAGAATGAGGTCAAAAGTGACTGTGAGATGTCCTAGTGACACTGTTCCTACCCATGGTCCGAGCACAGAGGCAGAGGGAGTCGTGGTGCCTGGCCCTCAGTCCCATTCAGCAATTCTTCCTTCCTGCCAACTGGAAATGAATGTAAAGAATGTAAAGACAGTCATATTAGACTTAAGGGAATCTTGAACAGGGGAGCCTTGCACAGCAGGGCCAAAGACAGAAATAGACTGTGTTCCTAACAACTGGGGCACAGGCTCTGCCTGGGCTCCCAGTCTCCCGTCTGCTGACTTCTTACTGTACGAAAAACAAATTATCTTGTTCTGAAACTGCTGTAATTTAGTCTTCTCCTGAAGACTAAATCAGCTGAACTCAGCTCTAGTTTTAAAGTCTTAACACTTGCTGGGGATGATAGAGTACTTGCTTAGCATGAATGAGGCCCCTAGGTTTGACCCTAGCATCATATAAAACCAGAGCATTGGTGCATGCCTGTAATCCCAGGATGTGGAAGGTATGGGCAGGAGGATTATAAAGGCCAGTCAGGGATACGGAAAATTGTGCCTTAAAAACAAAAAACAAAAACCAAAGAACACAAAAGGACAGTCAACCCTTTTGAAGGCTTGCTGGGAAAGCCCTCCCATGCCTCTGAATGCCCCTAAGTCTGCTCTGCTCTTCCTTTTGTCCCTTGGAGATCTTTTAACCTGAGGACCATTGTGCTCCTGCCCAGTCTCCAATAGCTGGCTGTCACCTGATGGCCATGCACCTGTTTCCTGGGGACCTCCCCGCACCTGGGTATGGGCCTGAAAACACTGTGTTTGTGCATTTGTGCGGATGTTGTGTGCCCCATCCTGACCATCGTCTGACCACACTCAGCCTGGAAGGAAAGATTACCTTAGAGTTCAGGTGCTAGCCACTGTCTGGTGTCTGCCTGGGGCATGGCCTGGCTACATCCTCCATCCATCCCCTAGGCGTGATGCCAGGTGTCCCTTGGCCCAGGCTGTGATCAGCAAACCACTAATGACAGAGGCTGCCTGGACTCCTTACTCTTGGCCCTCATGTGAACCGCACTGAGGTCCACCAAGCCACTGGTCAGAGAGTATGGGAGTGAGGTGGCAGGCTGGTAGGGGATGGGAGGGTAGGTAGCCTGTGGCTTGGCAAAGAAATATGTGCAGGCAGACATCTCTCCTTGCGCCTCCTGCTTTTCTTCTGATGGTGCAGGTTGCGCTGGGCTTTAGCCACTGGTCTCAGCCTGACTGGGAGCCATAAGGAAACTGTATTTCCTTAGTAAATGGGGTCTAAGTGCTCAGTGCTAACCCGATCACTGCGGACCCACAGGAACTGGGGTTCCCTTGACAGGGGACTCTTAGCCAGCTATTCCCAAGAAGATTCCTGAAGAAGCCTAGGGGTATCTGGCCTCTCTGCATACTGTGCTCCCCCGGACCCAGCTCCTCGAGGACTCAAAGCACCCATCTTCCTCACAACCCTACATCACGGATATAGGCCCCTATAAGGTCCCTTCCACAGATGATGCAGGAGGATGAAGGGACGTGTTCTTGTGGTGCGTTGGCCTGATGCTGTTTGTATTCTGATGTTAATTTTGCTTCCTCAAGAGGGGCTGCCCCAACAAGGAGTCATGATTTCATGTCAACCTTCTCCCCATTTTAACTGGTCAAATAAAGGCTAGAGCCTGTGATTGGGCAGTGGAAGGGAAAGGTGGGGCTGGAGGACTTAGAGAGTGGAGGAAGAAGGATGGAGGAAAAGGAGGCGGAAAGAAGATGGAGCAGGACCACAGGGCCTGGAGAAGCCACAAGTAGCAAAAGATTAGTGTAGTGATGGGTCTTCCCAGCCTGGATGTAAAGCTTGTAAATAAAGTAGCTGAGTCATGTGGTTTCTATACGGGCTTTTGGGGTAAGAAATCACTGCAACATGTTCTTGCCTGACTGAAGCTGTGGAACGTCCCGTATTATAAGGGCTTTTCTCTTAAATAGTTCAAGGAAGCAGCACTTGCCACTGAGCAGTAGGTCTGCTACAGGTGAGAGAGAGACCCGGGCCTGGTCTGCATCCCTCCCCATGGAGGGGTTGGGATAGACACAGTCAAACCCAGGCTTCACCCTTTGCTGGAATAGCTAGCTGTGCCTGCAGAACGGAGGGGGAATACTAAACAGGTGATTAACTCCTTTAATCCCAGCACTCTGGAGGCAGAGGCAGGTGGATCTCTGTGAGTTTGAGTCCAGCCTGGTCTATAGAGAGAGTTCCAGGACAGCCAGGGCTACGCAGAGAAACCCTGTCTCAACCCCTCTCCCCACAAAAAGAAGAGGGGAACTGAGACTGGAGGACTGGGGTTGAGCTTGTGGCTTCAGTCTGTTCTGGCCTGCCTGCTTACCACATCCAGTCTCTTCTGCCTCCCCTATGAACTGGTATGCCCTTCAGCCCTGAGGGCGTCCAGTTTTATGCTCCCACAGAACCCTCAGTAAGATAGGGCTTTGATTCAAGCCCTACTGACACCCTCTGCCTCTGGGCTGTGACAAGGACAAGATGGGGCCAGCTATGTGTCTTATCTACCATGGGAACACTGGCCATCCTTTGCCGAGGGACATGTCTTTCTTAACTTGCCTCTGATTTGGCTTTCAAACTCAGACATACTTCAAGAGTAGAAGACCCCCTACCGCAGTAGTGGAGACAGCATGCCAGGCCCTCCCCAGCTGTCATACTCAGTGCAGGATTAATGTTCCTGTTTGAAACGGCCACTCTGAGCCAGTGCCCAGCTTCAGCAGCCCCAAAGAGGAGGAAGGCCCAGGTTGTAGGTTTGGTTAAGGGACAGAGTGGGGGAAGAGCAGTTGTCCTCTATGGTGGACCATCAAGACTCATGGGTGTCCTCTGAGATGAACAGGTGCGAAAGGGCTGTCCTTGGTTTCTGACACTACATAAGAGCTGAGAAGGGAGGAGGCCTAAGGAGAGGTCCCTATCCCAAGCTGCACAGGCTGGCTGACACCCTTGAATGCAGGTTGGTGTAGCCTGGACACATCTGACCATCTCAGGGTGGTGGGACATTTAGCCTCATTAACAGGCAGTGCTGCACTGTCACTGCACACACCGAGGAGCAGGCAGCTTGCTCTTTAGTGTGCCCTTTGTCCTATGATCTTGGTGTCACAACAGGCCTGCTCACTAGAAAGGTCACACATAGCTCAGAGCTTCCTGTTTCATTTCTTTTTCCTCTCCCCTGGGCTCACAGAAGACTTGGAAGTTGACAAGGTCTGAAGAAGTGGATATGGAAGCTTTGGGGTCTCAGACCTTCAGAAGAGTTCCTAGAGAAAAAGCCAGGTGTATACACCCCTGCAGCTCAGGAGGGTCCAGAGCAGGCCTGACGCAACACACCGCCCATCTGGTCTACGGGTGTTGCCTATGTTCTGCGGAGCTGCCTCTGGGGCGGCTCCCCAAAGGCCACGTTTCCTGTCCTTGGCTCAGATGGCGTCGGCTGGCAGGGAGCCTAGCCCAGCAGGCCTGTTGCTGGGCATCTCCTGAGTGGATAAGAACCTCCTAGCACAAAGGGGCATTTATAGGCAGGGATGGCATGAATCCATGTGAACACAGGGAGGACAGAAATAGCCTTTCACAGAGCACCAGCAGGGCTGGGCTCGCCTGCCCTGAACGGGGGCAGATTTCCAGCTCCTTCTTCAAGTGAACAAGTTGTCTGGGGTCAGTTGTGAGATTCCTGGTCCTGGGGAGGAGACTCCCTGTCACCTTATGCTGAGATGGAGAAGGGAATAGAAACAGAAGCAGGGAGAAAGAAGAAATGAGAGAAGAGGAGGGGAGAGAGATGGAGACCCAGGTCACTCCTCTGCTAAGATGCTGGGGCTCAGTGGTGACACAGATCACTTAGGTCTGGGGAATGCCCTACCTCACCTCTCCACTCACTAAGCTGAGAGCTGATTGATATCTCACAGTCAGGGTGTGACTTCTGAGTCCCTGTTGGTGCCATCTTCCCTAGATGTCCACCTTGGTCTGTGTTATTTCTTCTATATCTACTAACCCTCTGAGTACATCCAAAAAGAATGATATTTTTAGTTGGGTGGTGGCTCACGTCTTTAATTCCAGCTCTCAGGAGACAGAGGCAGAGGCAGGTGGATCACTGAGTTCAAGGCCAGCCTAGTGTACAGAGCGAATTCCAGGACAGTCAGGGCTACACAGAGAAACCCTGTCTCAAAAAACAAGAACAAAACCAACAAACAAGAAAGATTGATGTTCCAGACCTGGAAAGTAGGAAAGGAAGGGGGTTCAGGAGGCTGGAGCATCACATCAGTAGAGGCAGGAAGCAGATTGTGTGTGTGTGTGTGTGTGTGTGTGTGTGTGTGTGTGTGTGTGTGTGTGTTGTGTCCTTGGTATCTCTTCTTAGAAATCTACCAAGATGAGTCAGGGATGGGAGAGGGGAATTCCACTCTGAGGAACTTCCAGAAAGATTGTCACTTCCCAAAAGTCATGCCTCTAGCCACTATGGTTGGATTGTTTCCACCCTTTGTGTATGCATATTTATGTGCATGTATGTATGTGCATGTGTACATATGTGTGAACATGCTTATGGTGGCTACCTGTCAAAATCATGCGTCATTGCTCATGAACTGTCTATATCATCATCATCATCAGCAGCAGCAGCAGCAGCAGCAGCAGCAGCAGCAGTCGTAGTAGTAGTAGTAGCAGCAGCAGCAGCAGCAGCAGCAGCAGTAGTAGCAGCAGCAGCAGCTTTTTGAGACAGCTCTCTCACTTGCCTGGGCCTTTCTAAGTAGGCTAAAAGCTGGGTGGCTACTGAGCCCAGGGATCCACCTGTCTCTGCTTCCCCAGTGATGGGATTACAAAACCATACCAGCATCCCTGGCTTTTTGTTTTTAAATCAAACTCAGATTCTGGTCCTTGTAAGGCAAGCATGTAACCACCTGGCCTGTGTCCCCAGGCTCCTTTCCACTTTTAGTAAGTACCAGGCAATGGCAATCAGATCCCAGCACATGCAGCCCAGGAATGCATCCCAACACAGCCAAGCCACAGTTCATCGGTTAGGAATTGTATAGCATCTGTGTGTTTAAAACCAACACTGATACAGAGACTTGGAGAGATTAAGAAGTCCCTGAGTTGTTAGAAACAGAGATTGGAAAGTTAAAGGCTTGGCCGGTACAGAATTTCTTTCTTCTTCAACATGAACAAAGGTTTGTGATAAGGTGTCTCCCAGGTTTGGGTCTTTTTACATGCTTTTGTAGAGTCTAACTTCCGCCCTCAAGGTAGCCTAAGGCATAACAACCAAGGAATAATTTAGGTTTCCAAGAGGGGGAGTGATTTAAGCACACTGAATTATATATTACATTCACTCGGTGGGATGTTGTGACAGTCACTGGCCATTGAGGCCAGGCACCAACATAGATGTGTGTTTACAGAAGTCTCCAGAGAAAGACAGACTATCTAAGCCCCCGTGATTATTGTGGGATCCAGAATGTCTGTGCGAGGCTGGGAACGGACAGGACAAGGGTTTGTTTTCAACATATCATCTATCTGTCTATCTACTAATTTATCAATCTAACTGTCTGTCTATCCATCTATCCATCCATCTGTCACCTGTTATCTGTCTGTCTATCTATCCATCCATGTATCATCTACCTATCTATCAACCATCTATATATCCATCTATCCATCTGTCCTGAGCTGGTATCTCATTACACAGCCTAGGCTTACCTCAAATTCACCATCCTTCTGCCTCAGCTTTCTGCTACCAAACCTAGTCAAGTTGTATTTTCTTTCTGTGTGTAGCATGTGTATAGTACCTGTGTCTGTGTTTGGGGTGGGGGGCCATGTGTACATCATAGGGCATAAGTGGAGTTCGAGGAAAACCTCGGGTGTTTGCTGATCCTCACCTTCTGACTTGCTTGCCATGAGATCTGTGGCATACGTGTTTACTGTTGCATACATTTGGCTAGGGGCTCTTGACCTTCCTGGGATTCTCATCACTGCCTCCTATCCTGCCATAGGAGCACTGGGATCATAGATGTGAGCTACAGCCCACCAACCTTAAGTGGGTTCTGGAGGATCCAAGTACAGATCCTGACACTTGTGAGTCAAGTGCTTCATCCACTGAACCATCTCTCCCCTGCGCCCCACCCCCACTGTGTCTTCTTTATAAACTTTCCCAGAGCTTGATTTAAATATATGCATGCTTAAATCTTTTTCTTTTTATAAAATCATGTTCTCTGCTAAGAAAACTTAGAAAACCAAAGTGAATGAGAGGGAAAAAAATACTCCTGTCCAAAAATAACAAATGTCCTCATTTGGTCAGTAACCACCACTGGGCCTACAGTGTTTACGTCTAACTCCTGTCCCTTAGACAGCATGTCCCTTAGACAGCATGTCCCTTAGACAGCATGTCCCTTGGACAGCATGGGGCTGATTCTGGTGCACGGGGCCTGCTTGTTCGCTTGGCTGCTGCTCTCAGGTAGTCCTTCCTGTTTCTGGGACCACAGACATATTCTTCCAGCAGTGACTAACAGAAGCTCCCAGAAACACAAGTGGAACACGTGTGTAGTCACCGTGGTTGTGAGCCACCGTGTGGTTGTTGAGAATTGAACTCCAGGGTTGGAGAGATGGCTCAGCCATTAAAGGCTAAGCTCACAACCGAAAATATAAGAGAATTGAACTCAGGATGTCTGGAAGAGCAGTCAGTGCTCTTAACCGCTGAGCCATCTCTCCAGACCCAAGAATTAATTTCTAAAAGCCAATTATTGATCCGGCGGTCAGTGGTCCTTGCTCCTGTACTCACACCCAGTGGGATCGTCCCTTGGAGTAAATCAGGGCTGGTTTGAGTGGCCAACACATCACAGCAGAGGTGACTCAAGCAGCCCTGAGGTGGCACCCGTGTGAACAAACAGTTGCGCCGACTTATCCTGAGCAAGATTCACCTGGAAGGCAGGACCTACCTCAGCCCAACACCCTCTGACTGCAGCCTCTGTGAGACTACAGCCAATCCCTCTGTGGCCTGGAGTTCAGGCACTTGCTACTGCTCTGGGACTGCAGGTGTTGGTAGAACAAGGGCCATTGCAGCATCCTATGAAGGACTCGAAGAGACAGGCTTGGGGGAAGATCTACCTCTGCCAGCCAGCATCTCTGCCCAGGTAGCTGAGGGGAGGATTACATGCAGATGGGAGACTGTGCCATCATGTGCCCTCATCCCCAGGGGAAGCTTAAGGCAGAGCGTGGATTCACCGCTGTATATGGCTGTTTGGTCTGTATGTAAGTCTTTGCAACATGTGTATTCCTGGAGCCTTTAGATCCCAAGAGAAGTCATTGGGTGTCCTGGAACTAGAGTTAGAGATGGTTGTAAGCGGACATATGGGTGCTAGGGATTGAACCTGGGTCTTCTGGAAGAGCAGCCAATGCTTTTAACCTGAGTCACCTCTCAGCCCCAAATAGCTGTTCTTATATCTGCTGCAGCTCCTTCTTCTCTTTCTCTACCTCCTTCTCCTCTTCCTCTTCTCCCCCTCCCTCTTACCTTTTCTTGTTTTGATACTAGGGATTGAATGAAGGGTCAAATACATATCAGGCAAGGGCTCTGTCACTGAACTACATCACCAGTCCACCTACCTACCATTGTGTTGAGACAGTTCTCATAAAGTTGTCCAGGTTGCTCTTGCACTCATGACTCTCCTGCCTTCTATGGAGTAGCTGGGGTTACAGGTGCTTGCCACGGGCCTGACTGTCACATTTCTTTTTGGTGCCTAAGTCTAAAAACTTGTTTTCTTCATCTTTTCTGTATTGGTGTTTTTTTCAAGTCTTTACATTATTGACACATCTTTTTCTGATATACATTTTATAAATCTTTTTCCCAGTTCTGTACCCCAGCATCCCACCCCTCCTTTCCCAAAAGGCTGAAACTGGCATCCCGCTTGCCTGCTTCTCTCACATTCTTTCCTTCTTTCTTTCTTTCTTTCTTTCTTTCTTTCTTTCTTTCTTTTTAAGATTTATTTATTCATTTAATGTATGAGTACACTGTTGCTGTCTTCAGACACACCAGAAGAGGGCATCAGATCCCATTATTGATGCTTGTGAGCCACCCCGTAGTTGCTGGGACTTGAACCCAGGACCTCTGGAAGAACACTCCGTGCTCTTAACTCTCCAGCCCTTCTCTTATTTTTTTAATGGTGGCTTTTGATAACCCAAGCCTTGAATTTCATCAAGTCCAGTTAACCACTTTTCAGGGTTGCACTTTCCAGAGGCCCCAACCCCGGGCTGGCAAAGGCTAGTTCAGGCCCAAGAGCCTGCTGGAGGCTCCAAGGTACTGTAGTTCCTTCCCGCTGAGCGCTTCGCCAGGCTTGACCAGCAGAGGGCACTGAAGCGCTGCGGGACGCCGGGCTCCTCTGGGCTCCAGAGGACTTGAGCTGGGACATTTCCCAGGGCTTTCCTGCTCAGCGATGCTACAAATCTCTAGACCTTTTCGTTTTCCCATAAACCAAAAGCTGGCAACAGCCCCGATCTGCTTACTTTCTATTTCCCTGGTTTCTGATCACTCTAGAGACCTTATTTCAGTAAAGCCACACATTGTGTGGTTCTCCTGGAACTGACTTCTCCCCAACCTCCACACAGCTGGCCACATCATAGTGGATGTCTGGATTTCCTTCCTTTTCAGGGTTGTATAGCATTCGGTCACGTGGATAGACAAGTTGCTTACCTTGTCATCTGCTGATGGCCATGTGAGCTGTACCCATGTCCTGACTCTGTCATGCACACAGGCAGACACAACATGCTACCCAGTGTGCGGAGTGGTGATAGGGGTCGGGGGAGGGATCACCCCCTGGCACCTGATCAGTGTTAAGACAGAGTGAAGCTTAGATTGACCGGGAATGGAACCCTCCAGAGCCTGCACGCATGTTCAGAAGTTTGCTAGAGTTAGGCTGTGCTCCCTGCTCCCCGCCCCCACCCCCGCCACCTCTCACGTGTCTCTCCACTCTCAATTCTCCCATAAACCTATTCTTACAAACCACTCACTCTGGGAGCTGGAGATAAGGCTCAATCGGACCCTGGGCTGGGATGCCAAGGATACCAACTCCCACACCTGGCACCCTGTCCACCCTGTAGGCTGCAGTCAAACATTTGGGCCTCCCACGCACAGCCCATTTTCCTGTGGAGCTGTTCCTGTCACTGGCTGCCATTCTGTTGGCACCCAGAGGGCTTGCCTGCCACCCAAACAGCAGATGGCCAGGAAAAGAGAGCTGGTGCACACATCACCCAGAGGAAAAAACGAATGCAATGGGCAAACTGTGTGGTCAGAGAGGCGTGTAGTTGACACATGGCCTCTTGTTAGGTGATGCCCAGTGCCAGCTGGGACGGTCATTGTGTGGGCAGTGTGGCCTTTGAAGGTTGATAGCTCATGACCCCATGGCGCCTGGGCTGCAGCAGGGGCTGTGTAGGGAGCTGTGTAGGATTTTATGTTTTCTAGTCTCTTTGTTTCCCAGGCTTGCAGTAGTACCAGAGATGCAGTCCAGATCCAATTCTCTCCAACTCTGGTCATAGCTGTGTGACTTGGTCAGATGCTTAGTTGGCACATTAGATGAGCCAGGCACTGCATACATTTTGCCATTCATTCAGGGCCCAGTGTGACTGTGTGGACCACAAGAAATGAAGCACCAGTTCTTGATAAGACAGACAGCTCTTCCTTGGCATTAAAAACCATGCTGAGGTTCAGGAAAGGCTTGGGGTGGGAATAGCAGACCCTCAGGATCTCACTTTCCTCTCTTCCTGTTTGGCTAGTCTCAAGAGACAGCTCCACCTCCTGCCCCCACAGAGCTGCTTTTGTTCCAGACATCTAGCTTTCATGCCAGCCAGCAGCAAGGAGTGAGAGAAAGGAAGGCACACCCCCCACTCTTGGAGCTTTTGGATGCCCTCACTTACGCCCAATGGCCGGACTGGCCTCTGGCGGCTCTACCTACAAGAGAATTTGGGAGATGTAGTTTCTATTGCAGTCATGTTTTCAACTAAAGTTGAGGCTTTCTAGGTCGCGGGAAGAATGAAATGGCTGTTGAGCCACATCTATAACACAGACCAGTTCTAGGAACGCCTGAAGCTTACACCTTACACACTCCATATACCTCAATTATACAGCATGAAATTCAGTGATCTAGCATGACACTGTCTCCTTGTTCCTGAGGTTCCCCAGTGCAGCCAGATGCTATGGAGGGCAGTGGATCACTAAGCGGGCCCAGAGATACCACCACTGGGAGCGAGTTCAAAATGGTTTTTGCCCTAGAACTTCAGATCTGGAAAGCTCAGTGTGTGCTCAAAATGGTTTTTGCCCTAGAACTTCAGATCTGGAAAGCTCAGTGTGTGCTCACCAGTGGTCTCCAGGGCTTTCACGCTGGCGGACACTTGAGAGCCCTGGTTTGCACAAGCTCAAGCTAATCCGTCCTTATGCAGGTCTCTGTCCCCATCACACCATGGAGATCCATTGCTTGTGCCATCTGCCTCAAGTGTCCCATTAAACAGTGCTCAGCCCAACAGAGTTCCTCTCCCCTTTTCTTCCTCCCCCCCTTTCCTTCCTCTCCTTTATCTCTTTTTCCCTTTTTTCTTTTTTACAGTATTGGGGACCCAGGGCCTCCTGAATACTAAACAAGCATTCTGCTGCTGAACCACACCCTAGCCCCCTCATTGGGTGACTCTTGGTAGGTGCTCCTCACTGGGGGCGGGGGCTAGGCAGATGCCCCAATGCCAAAGCAATGCAGCCCCTCACTGAGGAGGAGAGTTAATCAGGTGCTCTACCACTCAGCCATGCCCCCACCTCTCCCCTTTTCTCTAATAGACAAATTGCAGTAGAATTCTCATGGCACATGGTCTGCCCACACAGAGCATCCATCTTGATGGTTCTCACTGAGCCATGCCACAGTTGCAGGATGTGTTCAGCATCCTCCGTTTCAATTTCATTTTTGGAATAGCCATATCAAGTGACTGTTTGGATTCTAAAATGACTGCACCTGCTCAGCCCCCATCTCTCTCCCATGCAAGCATGCTTATTTTTGAATTCAGGTCTTTTCTTCCTGGAGCCTCTCTGTACAAATGTGTGAGCCAAACACACAGAGACATGTTCTTTCCATGTGCACGGATGAATGGAAGGCCTTCTCATACTCCTGAATGTTTGCATCCATCATGAGGGCTTCTGCCTGTTTTTCAGGGCCACCTGGCTGGTTCCTGCAGGTCCGGCTCACTGGGACGGGACCAGGAGGCTCATGGTCTCCTCTTCTAGTTTTCTCAGCCTTCACGGCCCAGCTATCTGCTGCAGAAGGGTGACTGCCATTTTCCTTCTCTTGTTCCTCCAGACCCCTGACCCACATTTCAATGGCTTCAGACACTGACCTAGGCTCCCTCTGACACTCTAAAGCCAAGGATTCTCACTAGATGGTGTCTCTGTTAGAAAACAGGAAAATGTTTATTGAGCGAATAAATGAATGAATTTAGTCCCATTTAGTACTTCTGGGACCTCAGCCATTTAACTTTCCTGAGCCTTTAGCTTCTTCCTCTGTAGAATGGGGACATAAATCCTTATTTATCTACTAAGGGTGATATGAGGTTGATATTTGAAACTGAGGATGGCTTGGGGGCATCTTAGAGAGTTCACACTGCGTCTTTTCTTTCCCCTCTAGGAGCACAGAGGCCACTTTGTCAAGTCCTAACTCTGAGCTGGTTCCTGCAGGTCCGGCTCACTGGGACGGGACCAGGAAGCTCATGGTCCCCTCTTCTAGTTTTCTCAGCCTTCCCGTCCCAGCTATCTGCTGCAGAAGGGTGACTGCCATTTTCCTTCTCTTGCTCCTCCAAACCCGTTATGGATGGACAAGCTCCAGCAGGAGGCCAGGCCCCACTTCCAAGGATGGGACGGCAGGGTCTGCAATACCCGAGGCTGCCGGAAGAGGTCGCAGCGTATCGGGCCCTGAGACTAAAGGGCAGTCTCAGCCTAAGGTTGAAAAGGAAGGAGGCCGTAGGGAGCGCAAAAATCAGGCAAAGGTTTATCATTCGCAAGCAATCAAAGAGGAGGGGGGCACAAACTGGATTCTATCAAAATATAGAACGTTTGAAAAAGGAACCCACAGAAGGGAGGCAGTATTTGCAAATCTATTATCTGATAAGGGATTCATAGCAGGGTTTTTTACAAGGAACTCGGAGGACTCAACACCTGCACTCTCCAAACAGCAGGTGTCTGGGGCAGGGGCAGGGGCGGGGCACAGAGTTGAGTGACCACGTGAGCGGTTACAAAGTTTCTTCTCTCTTTGAAGGGAGAATTGGCTGAAAACAGTACAGCAGAAACTGTATCCAAGCGGGTTTGTGATTCCAGGGAAATCGTCAGGAAAGTAACACAAACAAGATTGGAATGATGGATCAGCCTCAAAAAAAAAGGTGCAAGCTAGCCGGGCAGTGGTGGCGCATACCTTTCATCCTAGTACTTGGGAGGCAGAGGCAAGTGGATTTCTGAGTTCAAGGCCAGCCTGGTCTACAGAGTGAGTTCCAGGACAGCCAGGGATACACAGAGAAACCCTGTCTCCAAAAAAAAAAAAAAAAAAAAAGTGCAAGCTAACCTGTTAGTGTGACAGCTGGAGACAAATTTCTCCCAGAACAGAGAGGCGCCAGAGAACTTCTAGAGGAAAATTTAGAATAATATTTATTTGGGTTTTTTTGGGGGTGTGGAGGTGGGAAGAATTGTATGCTACTTGGTACACATGTAAAAGTCTAAAGAAACTTTGCAGAAGCCAATTCACTCCTTCCATTACGTGGTTCCTGGGGATCAAACTCTCGTCTTTAGGTTTGGCAGCAATCACTTATACCAGCTGAGCTATCTGATCAGCCCTACAAGGAATATTTCCCGTTGAGAGCTGGGGACATCGTTTGACAGTATTCAGGCAGAGATCACTGTTGAAATGGCATCATAGGAAACTGCTCATTCTGCTGACTTTCTGAAATCTTTCATCTTGTAAATAAATTTCCATGCCTTCCTCTTATAATAAACTGATGGTACCTAAACTAATGAAGTATGTGCCCATGTACACACACACACACACACACACACACACACACACACACACACTTCAAGAATAGACGGTAGAGGATCTGAATAATAACCAGCTCCAATGAAGATATGTAAATTGACTCGGCTTGGAGATGTGGGGTGGAAAGAAACTGTGTATCATTAGTCACAGAACAAACAACTCAAAACCACAATGCTACCACTTCACAGATGGCAGAACGGCCAGAATAAAAACATAAATAAAAAGGAGGTGCCACTGAGAGTGCAGAGGAGTGGAACTCTTGGCATGCTGTGATAGTGTGAAATGGTGGAGCCTGGTAGTATTTAACCTGCCTGGAAGGTCCTCAAATGATTAAATGTAGAATATCTACTTAAACTGGGCAATGTGGGTGGTGGCACAGGCTTTAATCCCAGCACTCGGGAGGCAGAGGCCAGCCTGGGCTACAGAGTGAATTCTAGGACAGCCAAGGCTACATATATATTTAAGTTTAGAAAAACAAAAACAAACCCAAACCAACCAAACAAACAAACAAAAACAAAAAAACAAGGTATGAAAATAATTATTGTTGCCAGGCAATGGTGGTACACATCTTTAATCCTAGCACTTAGGAGGCAGAGGCAGGTGAATCTTTGAGTTCAAGGCCAGCCTGGTCTAGTCTATAGAGTTCCAGGACTACATAGAGAAACCCTGTCATGATCCCGCCCTCAAATTGCAGCTTTATTCATAAAGCATCAAAAAGAACAAAGAATAGAAATGACTTAGAGTCTTCATTATGTAGTGAGTGGATGCACAAAATGTGGTCTATTCAGCCATGAAAAGCACTGAAGTTCTGATGTTTTATTGGTGAGTGTGGATGGGTGTTAAAACCATGTCAGCTGGGAGAAACTGAATGGAAAAAAAAAGAAATGAAAAAGAAAAAATGTGATTGACCCTGGGTTTGGTGGAGGAGACATTTATTGTAGATAAAAGGTAGAACATAGCCAGAGGCAGAGCCATCTGGAGCGTCCAGAGAATAAAGATGCCCCTGACCAAGGCCATGTGAGGAGATGGGGGAGGGGAGAGAGGCGAGGAGCTGAGGAAAGGTAGACAAGAGGAGGCCAGGTAACCAAACCCAAAAGGATTATATAGGGAAGGACAACTGGAGGAAAGTGCAGCCCAGCCCCTAGGCTAGAAGAATTCAGGGTAGGGGCAGGGTATGCCAGCCAAATTCCATCACAGGTAAGGACTGAGGGATGCTGGGAGAACCTAGTGGTCAGTGCCCATTTTGATATGCTAATGGGCACCTCAATTAGCCATTTGTCCTGGGTTTAAGACCTAACAGAAACCAGACACACAAAAACTAGGTTGTGTGGTCAATTTACATGAACTGTTCCTTCAGTACCGGGAGCTCTGTTCAGGAAGGAAGTAGAGGAGATGCTGTCAGAGTCCAGAAGGGGAGGGAGAGCTCAACTTTACTTGTACTTTGGTCTTAAATAGTGGTGATGGTTGCTCAACCTTGTCAAGGTCATATAACTCAGTGAATTACTTTCTTTGAAAAAGCACAGTCTGCCAGGTGGGGTGGCGCTTGTCTATAATCCTAGGGATTGGGAGGCAGAGACAAGAGGATTTTGATTTAGAGGGCAGCCTGGCCTACATAGCAAGCCCTTATTGTCAGGTACACTTTGTGACATCTGAATTACGTCACAATCATAAAAGACTTGTTTAATGTAAGAGCGGGTTGGCTCACTTCCTAGCTGCACTGGACTTTTCGCAAACCTCGGTATGATGGTCAGCATTTCTACCCAACGTCCAGAGATGTTCCTCTTCCCTTCCCAAAGCCTGTTTTCTTTTGTAGTGTGCTGCGAGGCTGCAGCCAGGGGCTGACAGGGCAGCTGGGACAGCTTCATTCTGTGTCTTAGGGCTGTGATGTGAGACAGTCACATGGGAAGACCATCTGGGCAGTTGTGTTAGGGTCTGAGGAGAGACATCACACACCTGCTCGAGGCTAGACCCCGCCATGCTCACACAACACAGGCACATTCTTCATGTGTGTGGGGGTAGGTATTCGTGTCATGGCCGACTTGGAAGACAACCTTGGGTAGTAGTCCTCCCTTTCTGCATCGTCTGAAGCAGGGTCTCTTGGCTGATTGCTGCCTGTGCATATGCTTGAGGCCAACTGGCCCTGGCCCTTCAGGGAGCCCTTCTGCTTTTGCCTAATATTTCTATGCATGGGTGCTTGGATTACAGATACATGCTTCTGCACCCTGCTTTTACATGCGTCTGGAGATTCAGACCTCACACTCTCACAGGAAATTTGTCTTAGTCAGGGTTTCTATTCCTGCACAAAACTTCATGACCAAGAAGCAAGTTGGGGAGGAAAGGGTTTATTCAGCTTACACTTTCCACATTGCTGTTCATCACCAAAGGAAATCAGGACTGGAACTCAAGCAGGTCAGGAAGCAGGAGCTGATGCAGAGGCCATGGAGGGATGTTCCTTACTGGCTTGCTTCCCCTGGCTTGCTCAGCCTGCTCTCTTATAGAACCCAAGACTACGGCACCACTCACAAGGGACCCTCCCCTCTTGATCACTAATTGAAAAAAAATGTCTTTCAGCTGGATCTCATGGAGGCATTTTCTCAACTGAAGCTCCTTTCTCTGTGATAACTCCAGCTTGTGTCAAGTTGACACAAAACCAGCTAGTATAAAGTTCTTTAATACACTAAGCCCTCTCCTTAGCCCAACATGGCCAAGGAGTTCTTAGAAGTTCTTAGAACTTCAAGGTTGCAGAGTGTGCCTTGGAGTATGAATGAATTTCTCTGAGTAACAGCCTGGGGTGTGGGCTCGGTGGCAGAGTGTGCTTGCATGCATGAGCACTGTTGGAAAGAACAAAACCCCAGAAGAAAAGAAGTCCATGTTGCAAACTGCCCTCTTCGGGCCCTCCACATTCCAGTTTTCAGCAGCTTTGCTAGGTTTTGTCTCTCAACTGGCATAACCCTCTACAGGGCACAGGGAGGTCTGTGAAGACTAGTACTGGAGACTGTGGTCATCAAGAGAGCATGTCATGTGGCGTGCATAGGCTGGAGGGCAGGCAATTCCTATCCCACAAGTAGTGGGTGGAGATGGGAGAAGATGCTGCATCTGAGCTTGGGCCCCAGCGTATCTCAGTATGTCTGTCAGTCGTGTGTGTTACTCTGGTCCCTTTTCTCCCCTTCCCTCCCCTCCTTGTTGTCTTCTGTCTCCCAGCAGACTGCTGGTTCCTTTTGCTTTCTCAGGTCCTGCCTTCTCCCTGTTGTGGTAGGTGAGACTTCCCTGTTGATGGGAAGTATGAGTGCAGGGCTGGGTCCCGTCTCCCTCTTTGGTCTAGAAGCTGTTAAATGGTCAATCAGCAGGGTGGGGGCACAGCTTTAAGATGACCTAGGCTGCATGATCAGGATGCTTCTTACAGTCAGGAGGCCCCGGTCAGGAGGCCCCTGTGCCTCCTTCAGGGCAGTGTCCTCAGACACAGCTTAAGCTCCTCTGTGGGATCAGTGTTTGCCAAGCATGGGCTTGGAGAATACGCTTGCAGAAGACACACCCAGGTATACAGCTGAGGAGGGGACCCTGGTAAAGCAATACACTGGGGTCCTGAAGAAGGAGAGGGATCCGCCCTTTCTTTTTTGGGCCAGGTGATCTTTTATTGAAATATTTTCTCTTTTCCCTAAAGATACAGAACACTTCATGAGTTTACATGTCATCCTTGCACAAGAGCCATTGTGCGTTTCCTGTGTGCTAGTGCACATGTCCAGGCATGTGTGAATGTGTGTGTGGCAGCCAGAGGCCAAACTTGGGTGTCCTTCCTCAGGAGCCATCCACTTTGTCATTGTGTCTGGGGTTCACTGATCAAATGAAGCTGGCTGGCCAGTGAGCTCCAGGGACTTGGATCTGCCTCCCCAATGCCAGGATGATGAGGATACACCTCCATGCCTGGCTTTTTCACACAGGTGCTGGGATCGAACTCAGATCTTTATGCTCATAAGGCAAGCACTTTATAAATCCAGCCATCTCCCTGGCCCCCAAGCTTACACTTTAACCAGAGAAAAAGCTATCTTCTTGATGTTCTCTAAAACAGCTAGCTGCTCATCTCCTATGGGGCAATAACGCTTGCTCCTCGTCTCCTTGCCCCACCCCACCACCCGCTTTTAAAGTCACCATGAGAGGATAGTCACAGACCCCATGTTCTGGGAATGGTAGTATTTTTGCACTATGACTCCAGGCCTGTCCCCAGCACCTGTGAGAGTCTTGAGATACCTTGAGAATACCTGGACCAGTGTGTACTTTCCACTGGCATTGGCCCATGAGATGGGAAAACCTGTAGCCTTTACTCCTAGTGCTAGTCTTGAAGAACATGGGGATGGCTGCGGGTAGGCTCCAGTCCCCTGATGCCTGGAGTTGGACCCCTTGGAAAGGGCCTGGTCACTAGTAGATTAGGGCTGTAGCCAATGAGGACTGTGAGGCCATCAAACCCACATCACTATGGCCCAGGGGACAAGGAAGCAAAGAGAGGTCAGCGTAGCTTCTGTTCTCAGCTGTCTCAGTACAGAAGGAAGACTCAGGGAACTGGGGTCCTGGCTCCGTGGGGACACAATGGCTATAGGAAAGACTCGGGGAACTGGGGTCCTGGTTCCATGGGGACATGATGGCTGTAGGGAAGACTCGGGGAATTGGGGTCCTGGCTCCATGGGGGATACGATGGCTGGAGCTACAGCCTGGCCTGAGATGCTGACCCCAAGCTCTGCAGACATTGTTTTGTTCTTTGTATGTGAGCAGATCTCAGGCCCTGTTTACAGAGGGTATGCTAGGAGGTAGTTTCCTGAGTTCCGCCATCTCAGGAATGAGTTCCACCTTGCTGG
This sequence comes from Mastomys coucha, assembly GCF_008632895.1. NCBI lineage: Eukaryota > Metazoa > Chordata > Mammalia > Rodentia > Muridae > Mastomys > Mastomys coucha. Next base: position 54,075,120 of record NW_022196913.1, on the reverse strand, counting down.
TGGAATCAAACTGAGTTCATGTTCCCAAGACCCAGAACTCCACTCCTATCTTGCTTCTCCAGATGTTTCACGTTTGTCTGTTAGCCAGGACAAAGAAGGAAGATGCTGTTATCCCATTATCTAAACTAAAGCACACAAGTCGTGAATGAGTTACTTGTCTTGACTTAATTGACTACATGCAGCTCTCCCACTTCTTGGTTCCCTTATCATTCTAAAACTCCGGGCCAGAGTTCAGGAGGGGACCTGGCTGCAAAAGCTGACCCAAGAACCCTGAAGCCAGATGACCCAGATAAGGCCTAGTCACCAGTGTTAACTGGTCCCTGCTCCCCCCCCCCCTTGCTTTGTGTTCTATTCCTGTAAAAATGCTGTACAATCTACCTTCCAGTGTGTGGTTCAGATCCAGACCTGGCTGCCTCCCTGTACTTGCTGAAAATAAAGATTTCATTTTTAAGCTTCTGGTGAATTTTCTTGGCTTCCGCCTTGAACTCAGCTGGTAAACTGAGGTTGCATGGCATCTCTTCCTTAGGCAGATACCATTAGATAGCATTAGCCTGGCCCTGAGGTAGAACTTGGATCTAGGCCCCTGGGCCCAGAGAGAAAGATCAAATGGATGGCTGCCGTTTGGCCCTGATTTAGGCTCAGGGGCTGTCTGAAAAGCTAGCTAGGTCTCCACATATCTGAGACCCAGGAAGATGGAGGCAGAATGATTTGCTTCTAGTTGGCTCAAGTACCTGGGGTTAGCTGCTCTGTCTGACCTGGCTTGGCCTAGGGCATCATAATGTTTCTGTGGTAGAGATGAGGGGGTGGGATCAAGGCTTCCTCCAAAGAGGCTACAGTGACTTCTGGGGTGGGGACTTCTATGTGTGAGTAGCTTTGGAGGCAACAAGAAGGGAGGGCAGTGGAAAGAGGGAGGGAGGGAGAGGGAGGGGGAGAGAGAGAGGGAGAGAGAGACAGACAGAGAGAGACAGAGAGGGAGAGAGAGAGAGAAAAGAGAGAGAGAGAGAAGAGAGAGAGAGAGAGCAAGAGAGAGAGAGAGATATGTTCCAGTAACACCCTCAGTGTCCAGCTCCCCTGTCTAGTTATCTGCAATAACTGCATAACAGGGGTGGGAAAGGGGCCCATCCAGTGTGGCTAGATGAAGGGCCAGGACTAACCACACGAACCTCAGAGCCTTCCTTTCCCCACTTCACTCAGTGAGGAGTGACCACAGGTTGCCTCTTTCAGCACACGAGGAACTGTCACATGTCCTGAGGGAAGAAGGTACTGTGTCCAGTGTGAGTTTGTGTGTTCTTGTTGTCCTCTTCTGACATGGTCAGGACTTTTGCTAGAGTCCAAAGCTCAGGGCAGGGCAGAGAGAGGTCAGTCTGTCTGAGCAGTTGGCTGGGAAGGGATGGAGGAACAGCCCCTGACCCGGAAATTACCTGACATGGAAATTGCCACTCTTCTCCTAATCTCAAATTCAATTATCGCATTCTGTGGGCAGTACTGTGGGGACGGATACTCCCTGCCTCGCTGGCCCAAGCACCAATTGATATAACCTCTCCCAAAGGGCAATCATGGGACGTCTATCAAAACTGCAGATGCATCAAGCTTTCAATTCAATAGCCCTGCTTCTGAGAATTCTTCACAGAGGCTCAGCACAAGCGAGCCACAGACTCACTGCAGACAGGCTGGAGACTTAACACCTCTGTCTTGCTGGACAGCAGACTATTCCCTGCCATCCAAGGAACTGTGATCTACAGTGGAGAAGATAACATCAGGACAAGCAAAGAATAGGAGGCGATTAGGGACCAGAGATGGGGCTGGAAAGAGAATCTGTTGTTCTTGCAGAGGCCAGGAGCTCAGTTCCCAGTACCTGAGTGAGACAGCTCACAATTGTCTGTCCCAGGGACACTGACATCCTTTCCTGGAAATAACTATATAACAAGTCCTGGTAGATGCTCGGGAGGCAGAGGCAGGTGGATCTTTGTGAGTTCAAGGCCAGCCTGGTCCACATAGCGAGTTCTAGGACAACCAGCCTACAACATGAGACCCAACAACACAACAACCAGAAAGTCTTAAAAAACAAACAACAACAACAAAACAGAGTTGGTGCTGTCTGCCAGTGGATATAGAGTGGTAAACTGGGTGGAAGGTGCCAGAAAGAAACCCCTCATATACTTACCTATCTATTGTATATTATAATATTATGTTTAACTGTCGTGTCTGTTAGAAATTTTAACAGCAGTGACACTAATAATTGGAAGATTTCTCCCAGCTTTTGTCTGCGCTGGGAAATTTTTATAGCAGATGTTCAGTGCTATTTGTTAGCACAGCACAAGGTACAGCTGTGGCTGGCTGTCTGTAAATACCAGAATAGCACGCGGGAAGAAAATAGAATCCGTACAAACAGGAAGAAGCCTTGCTGACGTCCAGTACATTGTCCTATAGCTCTTTCCTCTGAGATCATTCTTTTTTAAAATATTTATTTTAGTTTATCTGTGTGTGTGTGTGTGTGTGTGTGTGTGTGCGTGTGTGATGCATGCATGCAGGTACCCATAAAAGCCAGAAGAGGGTGTCAAAACCCTTGAACCAAGACTTACAGGTCGTTTTTTCAAGACAGGGTCTCACTATGTAACTTTGGCTGTCCTGGAACTCATTATGTAGACCTGGCTAGCCTTGAACTCAGAGATCACCTGCCTTTGCCTCCCAAGTGCTGGAATTAAAGGTGTGCGCCACTACATCTGCTGAGATCCTTTCTACATCGGCCTCTTTGAAACCCTGCCCCCACTCCCCCTCCCCTGTGGAGCTTGCCAGGAGACCAACTTGGAGTCTATTGGGTAGTGCTTGTTGTGTAAACAAAGCCTCACTGACACCCCCAGTGACTTAGTAAACTGAGAACAGTTTACCTCAGGTATATCAGTACAGAAGAGACAAGGTCACTCTCTGTTTCCTGTACCTTCCCATCCCAGAACCCCAGCTGAGTACAGGGTCTGAGATAAATGCCTGCTATGTTAGAAGCTGTTGTGGCGTGGGTGTACAGCCCCCTACAGTCAGATCCCCAGGGACCAAGAGTGTCTTTTTTTTTTTTTTTTTTTTTTTTTTTTTTTTTTTTTTGAGACAGGGTTTCTCTGTGTAGCCCTGGCTGTCCTGGAACTCAGAAATCCACCTGTCTCTCCCTCCCAAGTGCTGGGATTTAAGGCGTGTGCCATCACTGCCTGGAGTCTTAATTGTTTCTTTATGAGACTTGAGGAGCATCTGCCTCAGAAAGGTACAGCTTAGGGATAGTTGACAACGTAAAATAAATCCCCACCAACCCCCACCACACCCCATCTCACCCTACCCGACCCAAGCAGGGCAGTCAAGCACATGGTGATCTACCTCAGTGTACAGAAAGTACAATCTATTCCTCCTCTCTAAATCACAAACCTACTATGCTCTGACCATTGCCTGGGTTTAAAACTTCTCAAAGAAGTCCTGTGTTCCAACTGATAAGGAATGTGACAAGGCAGCCTTTCCCTGGAGCCTGGAACCACCCCCTACCCTTTCAGCTTCTTGAATACCTTGGAGTTCACCACAGCATGATGATATCTTTACCTTCTCTAAGGGAAATTCCTAGAGAAGGAGAAACAAGCAGAAGGTGAGGCTTTTCCAAGCTGCTCTCCTAATGAACATGCATGCTGTGGTAGGTAGCTCCTGGCCCTGTTAGAACAAGAGGCTGAGCTCATCTCTGAAAGACATGGAGGAGCTACAGGGCCTTAGAGCAGAACCTGGTGATGAGACCTCGGTGCTGTCTGAGGGCACTGTGACTGTGGGACTTACCTGTGCCTGTCCTTCATCTGGTATTCCATTTTCCACTGTGGATTGCCATGAACTACAAGCCTGAAGCTTGCGGTGTCCCTCACCCCTTCATACCCCTTCCAATGCCTGCAGAGGCCAGAAAGGAGCATCAGGTCTCTCTGGAACTGAAGTTACATGGGTTTGAGACAAGCAATGCGAATTCTGAGAACTGTACTTGGGACCTCTGCAAAAGCAGTGCCCACTCTTAAGTCCTGAGACATCTCTCCAGTACAAGCTTCCCCTTCTTTTTGGAGCCAACACCCAGTCCATCCAAAGGGCACCTGACCCACTCTTCCAATCAAAGCAGTTGAGACCTGCTTATTGTGATTGGCTCAGGGAGAGTTACCTGATCTATGTGCACGAGATTCTCTCTCAGAGCTATTCTGCTGCATGACCAATTAAGGAGCCTTGTGAGACTTAGCTCTAGGAAGAATCAATGTACCAGGAACCCTTTGCAAAAGAAACTGGAGCAGAGAAGGAAAGGCAGAATCCAGGAGCTACACTTCTGTGCTTGGATCCAGCTATCCTCAAACTGCAGCTTCCTAGAGTCTTTAGTCCATGAATCAGTAATTTCTCTTTTTAGTTTCAGATGGTTTAAGCCAGTATTTGTCATATGCAAGTGAGTATCCCTGGATGCATGTCTTTTGAAGGAAGGCACAATATTGACTTTGCAGTGTCTCCACTCTCCACTGCAGGAATAACCCAGGCTAGCTGAAGGCACAAGACGATGGACGCGGGACCAATAGTCATGCTATGTTACAGGGTAATGATACTGTTTACAGGGTACTGAAAGAGAAAAATTCCCAAGAAGCCTGAGTAAATTGAAGGTATGCACCACCACTGCCCAGCTATTATTATTATTATTATTATTATTATTATTATTATTATTATTACTATCACTATCACTATTACTATTACTATTACTGTGTGTGTTGCATGTAGGTGTCTGCAGAGGTCAGAAGAGGGCTTTGGATTCCCTGGAGCTGCAGTTACAGTCATGAGTAATCTGAGTGGGTGCTGAGATATAAACTCTTTGTAAGAGCAGTGTGCACTCTTAAGCACAGCGCCATCTCTCCCATGTCTGCAACAGTTCTTGTGGGTTTGAAACTCTTCAAAATAAAAGTGGGGGAAAACACAAACAAAACATTAAACCTATGGTTCCATTGCTTTTTGGCTTACAGTGCAGGGTCTTGGGGAGGGGACTGTTATTTTGAGAGCCCTGCCCTACTCTACATCCTTGTCAGTCCTGGCTTGCCAGAGCTCAGCTCCCTAACCTGTAAGACCCAAGAAGCTAGGTGACCTGTAGAGCCTAGCCCAGAGCCATGTCCTCAGCTTTTGTCAGCTCCCTGGGTACCAGCATGTGGCCTAGGTGGTGATGGATCATCACATAATCTGGCTTCATTGTCATGTCTAGAACGCAGAGACGAGGTTCTACCTCACGTTCATGGGTTTTGTGGGACTTTAGGTCAGTCCAGGAACCAGATCTAGACTGCCCTGGGCCAAAAGGTGTAGGGTGGCAGCGCACGTGCAAACTCTCCCTGATCTACTCGCAGAACTAGGTGGGAGGAGTTGGATCCTATCACCGGTGCTTTTGCTTAGAAAAGGCCACACCCTAGCCTGGCCTCAGGGCAATGAGCTCATAGTGAAAAAAGCTCCTTTCTTGGACTGGCCCCTCCCCTGCACCTGTGGTTCCCTCTGGCTCTTTGGACCCCACTCTCTACTTCTCCAATAGAGACTCCCAGGTGGGTTGGGTGAGGCTGTCTGAGGGTGATGTGTTAGCTCTACTCCACAAGTCAAATGCTGGGGATCTCGATGCCCAGGTATCGCAATTAGCATGTGTCCCCAAAGTCTGTGCATTGGAAACTGAGTCTCCAGTGCAGCCGGAAGAATGGGGCTTTCCGGGTGAGCCTAAGTTCTGAGGGCTCTGTTTCACGTGAAGTTTAATCACTCTGGGTTGCCAGAGGTGTGGCTTTGTTAGAGAAACACTCTGTTTTGGTAGCTCCCTCAGTCTTACCATATGTTATGACACAGCAAGGCCAGCATCTGTGGATGTCATACCCTCTAATACCATGCATCCAAAACTGTGAGCCAAGTGCATGTCTTTATAAAGTACCCCAACTTGGGTATTTTGTTACAGCCACTGAAAATGGAGGGAGCATGACAGGTGGGGTGTGGAGACCATTTAACCCAAATGTAGAACTCAAAAAACAAGATGCAACACCAGAGCACTATTTTGTTTGTTTGTTTGTTTTTGTTTTTGTTTTTGGTTTTTTTGGTTTTTTGAGACAGGGTTTCTCTGTGTAGCCCAGGCTGTCCTGGAACTCACTCTGTAGTCCAGGCTGGCCTCGAACTCAGAAATCCGCCTGCCTCTGCCTCCCAAGTGCTGGGATTAAAGGCATGCACCACCACCACCCAGCAGCTCCAGAGCACTTTAAACGATGGGGACCTTGAAGGCCAGATGCATTTGTTATTTTCAGTTGCCCTTCCCCCACTCCCAACAGAGGATTGGCATCTCCCAGCCAAGCCCCACAGTGCTCTCTCACTTGCTCAACATGGTAGTTAGGCATCCTGGAGGCAATCACTATAGTTTCAGTGTGTAACTTTTCTTTCATTATTAGAGCTGTACTCTTAAAAATGTCCACATTTGGGAGCCTTTTGTAACCTGTCAATTCTCTCCCTACCTCCTTCTCTCTAGCCTTCTGAGACAGGGTATTGTATAGCCCAGACTGACCTTAAACTCCCTGTGTAGCTGAGGATGACCTTGAATTCTTGATTCTTCTGCCTCCATCTTCCAAGTGCTGGGATGATATGTGTGTGTTATCCCCATTGACCCCATGCATTTATATATGCTGGTAAAGCACTCTACCAGTTGACTCATACCCTCTACCCCATCTGTCTGGTTTTTGTTTTGTTTTTCTGTTTTTTGTTTTTTTTTTTGTTTTTTTGTTGTTGTTTTTCAAGACAGGGTTTCTCTGTGTAGCTCTGGCTGTCCTGGAACTCACTTTGTAGACCAGGCTGGCCTCGAACTCAGAAATCCGCCTGCCTCTGCCTCCCAAGTGCTGGGATTAAAGGCATGTGCCACCACTGCCCAGCTATTTGTCTGTTTTTTTTTTTAACTTTTTTACATGATTTCAATTTATCTGAATTTGTTAACATTTAAAAACATATTTTAAGTAAATAGAATT
>NW_022196913.1:54066975-54067676 GCF_008632895.1 Mastomys coucha | reverse complement strand
CAATCAACAAATTTCTAATTCCTCATATTTTTGGATTTCAATCAATTAGGATATTTTGGTAATATTAAGGTATTAAGAAAAGGTAATTGTCACTTCCTGTTGTTTTTGTTGTAAGGGGTGGAATTAGATTTGTGTGGATTTGTTGAAAGATTACTTTCTTGCTTCTTCTAGATGTAGTTTTGCTCCTTATGTTGATGTTTTCCATCTATTATCCTTTGTAAACTGGATTTGTGGAAAGATATTGTGTAAATTTTGTTTTGTCATGGAATATCTTGTTTTCTCCATCTATGGTAATTGGACAGTTTTGCTGGGTATAGTAGCCTGGGCTGGCACTTGTGTTCTTGTAGGGTTTGTATGACATTTGCCCAGGATCTTCTAGCTTTTATAGTCTCTGGTGAGAAGTCTGACGTAATTCTGATTACTTGCCTTTTTTCCCTTACTGCTTTTAAAATTCTTTCTTTGTTTAGTGCATTTGGTGTTTTTATTATTATGTGACAGGAGGAATTTCTTTTCTGGTCCAGTCTATTTGGAGTTCTGTAGGCTTCTTGTATGTTCATGGGCATCTCTTTCTTTAGGTTAGAGAAGTTTTCTTCTATAATTTTGTTGAAGATATTTACTAACCCATTACATTGTGAGTCTTCACTCTCTTCTATACCTATTATCCTTAGGTTTGGTCTTCTCAGTGCCTCCTGGATTGCCTG
>NW_022196913.1:54064004-54066184 GCF_008632895.1 Mastomys coucha | reverse complement strand
GCCCCCCCCCCCCAACATCTGGTTATTTCTAGTGCTACCTGTCATTGCTAAATCTGACTGGAGCCTGTCCTTTCTGTTATCCTGGTTGTGTCAGCACTCCTCAGAGTCAAGCTGTCTCTGTGATCCTGTGATTCTGGGATCCTGTGACCCTGGGCTTGTTAGAGCACCTGGGAGTGCAGCAGCTTCCTCTGGGTGTTGTGGGACTGGCTGTGGAGCCTGGGCCCAAGGTCTGCTCAGGAGACCAGTCCAGAGAGACCAGAAGGAACCAGAGCTACTTTGCTGGTGGAGTTTCTGTGTCCCTGGTCCAGTGGTCCCAGTTACTCCCGGTGTTGGGATAGATGTTGTGTCCTCCTCACCTCTGATCCTGAGAGTGTCAGAGCGCCTGGGAATGGAGCTTCCTCTGGGTGTTATGGGTCTGGATGCAGAGCTTGCACCCAAGGTCCACTCAGGATACCAGCCCAGAGAGACCAGAGCCACTCTGCTGGCAGAGTTTCTGTGTGCCTTTTCCTGCTGGTCCCAGTTACTCCAGGTGTTGGGACAGATGTTGTGTCCTCCTCACTTCTGATCCTGAGCGTGTCCAAGCACCTGGGAGTGGAGTTTCCTCTGGCCATTTGTGTGTTTTTAAAAATCATTATTTTATGGGTATTTGCATGTATGCCTGAACACCACATGTGTGCAGTGCCCTCAGAGGCCAGAAGGTGGCGCTGGATCCACTGGGCCTGGAGGTACAAATAGTTGTGAGCTGCCTTGTGGGTTCCAGTTCCCTGGAAGAGCAGCCAGTGCTCTTAACAGCGGAGGCATTCATTTCCTTTATCTGCCTGCTTGGGTCCTTTAGAAAAGGACAACGTTTTAGACCTTCTCTGTCTTCTAATCTGGGGTCCCACGGTCTCCCTGGACAGCATCCCTGATGCCCCAGGCAAATAATGCTGACCAAGTGATTAGTCATGGGACCCATTTATTTGTTTGTGTGAGTTCTGGGGTCAGGTGCATAGGAGGCCGTTGGTGTCTGCAAAGGTGTCCGTGTTCACAATTCTTAAGCTGAGTGAGCCAGGTGCTTCCGGAGATAGGCAAAGGCACTTTGAACTGAGCCTGCTGGAAAAACACCAGAAATCAGGCAAACTGCACACATGCTAAGTGGAAAAAACCCCTCTGCTTCCTCAGGGAGGATAATGCAGTCCCTTGGAGGCTGCATGGGAACTTTCAGACAGCCCATGGCCCTGCTGGATGCAAATTGGAAACTTGGGCTGAGAGACCCCTGCTGGTAGAGGTCTGAGCCAGCCCCTCAGAGCTGGAATGACATCTTGTCTGTGTCAGACAATAAGCACAGGATAGGCTTAGAGGAAGGACCTGTGATGCTAAGGTTGTAGTTTAAGTTTTAATTACTGTGCTCAGATCTATAGAATAATAATGCCTCTAACCTGTAAGCCCCACTTGCTCTAGATCAGATAACTTCCCGGAATGCTGGGGGCTGTTGTTCATGTAGGATAACAAACCACATGCTTTCACTTCTGTAAATAAGGTTGATTGCCCCAAATGCAAAAGATGTGCTTGATCACAAGTAGGTGGGAAACACATGAGCAGGAAGTATGTGAAGATGTATGCTTGTCCCCTATTGAATTAAGGCGGAAAGTATGTAGCCTTGTGGATTTGCCTTTAGAAGCACCTAATGTAATTCATAAACATTCTCTGGGAATCCCAAGTATGGTCCTGGCCAGTGTCCCTCACCTTGGTCAGTATTTAATAAAGCTTGCTTCAAATTTGGTTCAAAAAATTGTAGCCAGCGGTGGTGGCACTCGCCTTTAATCCCAGCACTTGGGAGGCAGAGGCAGGCAGATTTCTGAGTTCGAGGCCAGCCTCACTCTACAGAGTGAGTTCCAGGACAACCAGGGCTATACAGAGAAACCCTGTCTAGAAAAAAAAAAAAAAAAAGTCATGTATGTTGTCTCATGCCCTAGCATGTCTTTGGCAGGATGTTGTCTATGAGTTGGAGGCCAACTTTGTGAATACCAGGCTACCTAGTGAGGTCCTGCCTCATCAAGAAACATGTGTTTGTGTGTGTGAGTGTGTATGTGTGTGTGTATATATATATATATGTATGTAATATATATATTATATTACATAATATATATATATTACATACATACATATATATATATATATATATATATATATATATATAT
>NW_022196913.1:54034880-54063496 GCF_008632895.1 Mastomys coucha | reverse complement strand
AGGAGACTGACTTTCCTTGAAGTTTACGCCTCAGATACCGCCTTCACGCAAAGTGTGCGTGGCACTAGTTGTCTTAGTCTCACTTGGTGGATTAACAGAACTTGTCGCAGTGATCTAGCAGGTGCTGAGACCAGCTGCCACCTGGCTTTTTCTGCTTTGTGCAAAACACTCTGTTGGCTTTGTGGTAACTATGTCTACCACTGAGTCCTCATGGGCTTCCACATCTCCTAGAAACAGGGAGATAAAGCTTGTCCCTGGCATATTGGATAGCTCTTCTGACTTGGTGGCCAATCCTTTGTTTGTGAGTAGATTTGGCCAATAAGATGAGGGCAAGAGAACTAGGATTCCCTGGCTGAGGAGTTTACTCAGAGTCTAATAAGCTTAGCCTCTATACCGTCCTTTTGACACAGGCCACCATCTCAGCAGCAGTAAGAAGCATTGTTTCTTTATTTGTGTGTAGGGGGCTGGGAATAAGTGCGCGTGCGTTGTTTGCTCACATGGAGATCAGAGATACACCACCAGATGTTGTCCAGAGGAGACCCCAGAAACACTGCCTTCCTCTTTGAGCAAGGGTCTCTCGTTGGCCTGAAGCTCACCAATTATGCTAGACTGGCTGACCAGTGAGTTCCAGAACTAGAATAATAAACCACTATGTCTGGCTTTTTACAGGGATGTTGGGAAGCTGAACTCATGTCCTTGCGCTTGCAGGTTGAGCACTTAACAACAGCCACACACCCCAGTTCCTCCATCATGTTTTGTCCACTTTTTGGGAGCTGCTCAGAATTCCTGGGGATTAGGCTGTAGCATCACTCACAACTCTTGCAAGGCAGGTACCTCCATTGTCATGTTCATTAGTGAGAAAACAGACGTTCAGAGAAATTAATGAACATATTCAAAGTCACAGCCAGCGGGAGGTGCTAGGACTTGAATCGAATCCAGGACTCTTCACTCACAGCCAGCGGGAGGTGCTAGGACTTGAATCAAATCCAGGACTCTTCACTCTGGTCTTTTGTGCATTTGCTCAGACCATGCTTGCTGTGGCACATCCTTCTTCATTTCACATCTGGTGAGAGATCAAGTTCTCCTTTTCTGAGGACATAGACTAGGGCAGCTTTGGCCCAAGTGTGAAAGCCACAGTGACTGGAAGCTTTTGTGAGTAGTGTGCTCTTGTAACCCTTTGGCTTCTCTCTTCCCATTCCAGTATCTCTCACTATCACAAAACTCCACAGACAGTATTTCTGTGGCTTGGGCATATTTTGATTGTGTAAGAATAGCGTAGTTCACTTAACCCAATTGCTGGCATCCTGGTGATTTCTAGTGCTTATTATAAATAATCCTCCTGTGAATACCTTCATACATCACTGGTCACTCCATTGGAACAGATTCTGCAAAAGGAATTACTGACTTAAACGGTAAGAGCCGCATTCGCATGGACTGCTGCCCCAGCTATAAACTGTTTTCCACAAAGCCTGTGCCAGTCTGCACGGCTGCCTCCATTTAAGGGCAGTGGGACAAGACAGAGGCCACATGACAAGCTAGGTCTGCAGAAGGCATCAGGGACAAGGGAAACTTACACAAAATCAGTGCTTTGCTCTCAAAGTGAGCAGGAGGAGGTACCAGAGGTCAGGGCGGGACTGAGAAAGGGCCATCATTCACCCACCTGTCCACAGGACAGAGTAGCAAAACCAATGTCTACAGGGAGCTAAGGGCTTCTCTCAGAGGCCTGGGGCTGGTCACATGGCAGCTTCAAGGTGGTGTGTCAAGCCTTCAGGCCTCACATCTAGGCACACACCTGCTGGGTGGTATACTCTACATGGTTGCCTTCTCTGTGCCTTAGTCCCTCCTATACATGTGTCATGGGGGCTTTCCAAAAAGAGAGAGAGAGAAAGAGAGAGAGAGAGAGAGAGAGAGAGAGAGAGAGAGAGAGAGAAAGAAAGAAAAAAAAAAGAAAACTTGGTATGCCTAAATATCCGTGAGTGCTGGCTATATTTATTATCACTGCAGCAAGACCCACTGGGCTCAGCATGCCCCTAGGTTCAAGCTTCCTAAGAAGTTGCCTGGTGCATCCTGGGAACAGTAAGTGGAAGAGGAGGGCTGCAGTTCTTTCCATACCTAAGGTGCCCCTTCAGCAGGGCCTGCGGGTGGGAACCCCAAGCATTTGCTCATTCCATGTCATTTAGGGACCTTTCACTATGGACCAGGAAAGGAAAAACCCAGACCTAATCTAATGTGTGCCTCATCAGCTCAAATTAAGTAAATCTGTGCTTGGAAAAAAAGATATCAATTATTTGATAGGTACTTGCTGAGCATCTCCCATGGGGACGAGTTGCCTGTAGATAAAGCTGTGGCCTCCAGAGCTTGTGCAGTGGGGAACCTTTTAAGTAGTGATACTGTGCACAACATGTGTGCGTGCGTGTGTGTGTGTGTGTGTGTGTGTGTGTGTGTGTGTGTGTGTGTTTGGAAGTGCTGGGAGGGGGACCAGAACACTTCATCTATGCTAATATTCTACCATTGTTTTATATCCTCCAGGTCCTCAAACATTTGTATTTTATTTGTTTTCTTATAAATAAGTATGTGCTCTTTAAATACATATATATATATATATATATATATATATATATATATATATATATATATATATATACATATAATCAAAACAAGGGCCGGAGGGATTCCCTCAGTCATTCAGATTCCTTACTGATCTTCCTAGCATTCATACCAGGTTGAGTGGAGGGGATCTGGCCTCCAAGGGCATGTTAGTTCACATGCGCATACTCCTACATGGGCATACACACATGTTTTAAAGATGTTAAAGGTACGTATTTTAAATTTTAAAAAAATCAACCCAAGAAGCTGGTGTGATGGCTCAGCAGGCACTTGAGAAACAATCCTGGGAGCCTGAGTTCTATGGTTGTACAGTTTGACATAATTCATGGTGGTTTCTCCATCATTATTGTTTTTGCTTAGGATTGCTTTGGCTGGTCTTGTGTGTGTTGTATGTGTACTTCTATATGAACTTTAAGATGGTTTCTTCTGCTGTGATGAAAGAATGTCATTAGACCCTATAGTGGATATTCCTGGTTGTCAACTTGACTATATCTGAAATGAACTACAATCCAGAATTAGAAGGCTCACCTGTGGCCCTAATCTGGAGGCTGAGAGATACAAGTTTCCGACCTGAATCTTGGCATGGAGATCTTGAGGCATAGTGGCTATGAATCTCAGAAGATTAAGATAGGAAAATCTATGAGTTCAAGGTCATCTGGGATTAAAGGTGTGGCGGCACACATCTTTAATCTGGGCCACACCTTTTTCTGGAGACCTATATAAGGACATTGGAAAAAGGAAGGCTAGCTCTGCTTCCCCTGAAGTTGCTCGGTCTTGTGGGACCGAGCAACTGCTAGATCCTTGGACTTCCATTCACAGCTGCTGCTGAACTTTGTTGGGAGTTGGACTACAGACTGTAAGTCATCAATAAATTCCTTTACTACCATATAGAAACTACCATAAGTTATGTGACTCTAGAGAACCCTGACTAATACAGACCCTGGATGAGGATCATGTTAAATCTGTGTTTTTTGATATGATAGCCATTTTCCCAACATCTATCCATTTTGTCAACTTGAGTGTGGGAGGTCTCTCTGCTGGCTTCTTCAAACTCTTCCCTAGTTTAAAGCTTTCATTATAGGATTCTGTCACCTCCTTACTGAGGTTTATTTCTAGGTATTTTATTTCTTTGGGGCTATTGTGAATGGAATTCTTTTTCTATTTCTTCCTCAGTCTGTTCAATATACTTCGTTTATTTTTGCAGTGCTGGAGATCAAACCCAGGTCCTGGTGCTCACTAAGGAAGCATTTGGCCACTGAGCTGTACTCCAATCTGGACAGCTTTATTTTAGACAGTTTCATCTGCCTTCCCAGAACTGTCATCTGAAACTCAATTGCCCTGGGACCATAAAGAGATCCCTACCCAGCAATCATAAAGAGATCCCTACCCAGCAGTCATGAAGAGACCCCTACCCAGCAATCATGAAGAGATCCCTACCCAGCAATCATGAAGAGACCCCTACCCAGCAATCATGAAGAGACCTCTACCCAGCAATCAGTTTCTATTTAGAAGGCCATTGGGCCATTTTCTGATTCGTGCTCTTATTCTGAAACTTTATTTTTCTTTGTTTCCTTTTTCTTTGTTTTCCTTTTGGATTTTTAAAAAGGGCTCTATATCCCAGGCTCTCCTCCAACCTACTACATCAGTTCAGGTTATCCTTGAACTTGTGATGTCTGTGCTTCATTTCCTGAGTGCTGGGATCACAGGTATTGCATCAGCACACCTGGTTAACACAATCATATTGGCTTTCAGTTGCTGTCATCTAACACCGACGTAAAGCAACTTGGGGAAGAAATGGTTTATCTGGTTTTTACAGGTTATAGTCCATGGGGCAGTGGTGGCTCATGCCTTTGATCCAAGCACTTGGAAGGCAGAGGCAAATAGATCTCTGAGTTTGAAGCCAGCTTGATGTATAGAGTGAGTTCTAGGACAGCCAGGGCTACACAGAAACAAACAAACAAACAAACAAACAAACCTTGAAAAACATCAGTGACAAAGAAAAGTGGTCCTACATTTGGGGAATCGGAGGCAGGAACTGAAACAGAGACCACAAGGGAACACTTCTTACTTCTTTGCTCAGCTTGCTTTCTTATATAACCCAGGACTGCCTGCCCAGGAAAGCCGTTGCTCACAATGGACTACCAAAATGAGCCATCACAGCTTTGCTTCCTTTGTTACCAATTGAGTGAGCTACATCCTCTGCCCATAGTTCAGAGAATTCTAATGGAGCCTCATTGTTGGGAGGAAACTCGATTCCTCATTCCTTCCTGTAGCATGTCAAGGTGAGGTTGTACTTTGCCAGGGGAATGCCTCACCAATCTCCAGGTACTGCTGTCAGGTGCAGGTAGTTGTAGTGAGGTCCCTCTGCATAGTCCTCTTCCCAAGGCTTCCCAAGAAGAGCTCCTATCATTGGAGAGTGAAATACAAGGCTGAATAAACTGTGACCTGGGCATACCCCGGCCATCACCTCCCAGGACTGAAGCTCTGTCCCCTAACTGTCTCTGTCTTGGGCCACACAATGTTACTTGATCCTTGTCCTGCCTCATCCTTCCTCAGATCTCAGGGAGGGCTGTGACCCTTGCCCTGCCTCTCTGGTATCTGTTCTCCAGCACTGTCTCCATTCATGTGCTGCAACTACCAGGGTATCTTCCGTTCATCTGTCCCAACTTCTCAGGTGGGCCCAGGGAAAACTAATGATGAGAACTGGCTGTGTTAGACCTGAGTTCCATATAGACCAGCACACCTGAAAACTGAGACCTGCACCTGACAGCAGTACCTGGGGATTGTCGAGGCGTTCCCCTGGCAATACTGACTCCTCTTTCTAATTAAGGCCTTGTGGGCTCTGGCATTAACCAGCAGGACTGGCCTGTCATCCTATATGCCTTGATGTTTGTTGAGCACTTACTGTGTGCTGAGACTGTAGGACATGACTGCTGTACCCATCCATAGGCAAGCAAATTGCATGTCCTCTGCATGGAGCAGATGTCTCTTCAGGAATCTGACCTTAGTGACTCTTGTCACAAGATGGGCCTACGAGGCTAAGATGAGAACTGCAGATAGGAGTCACTATCCTCTTTTTTGGATCTTGAGCAGTCACTAACGGTGGAATACTGCCTGGATTCAGCCTCTGCATCCACATCTCCAAGTGGACGTTAACCCTAGATACAGTTCTATTGAGCATCAGAAGCGGATGCTGTTTCTAGTCCCTTGGGTTGGTGTTTTTGCAGAGCATGCTCCCACAGCCTTGGCTTGTGAGCCTTAGGAAATCTAGCCATGCAGTGGAAAGTGTAGGATCAGGGTGACAGACTCAGAGATGTCCAGGGACCTGAAGAAGGTTACAGAGTGGGTCCTTGGCTTCTAAATTCGATACAAAGGAGCCCTTGATTCTAATTGTTGGAATTCCAAGGGGCTGTTAGTGATTCTAGTCTGAGATTCCTTGCAAAGAGATCAATGGCTTTATCCAGTAATTTCATAGCTGTGGACTCCAAGGGCTGGCATTGGGAGCAAGTTCACCATAGGAGGTATGTAAGTGGGGCTGTGGGAAAACATCCCCAGGAAGTTAGTTATAAAGCACATGGTGCCCAGTCAGGCACAGGCTCTCTGAGATCCATCTCAGCCTGGATTGTGCCCCAGTTTTGTGGGTAGGGTCATAATTCTTCACAAACACATATGAGCATGTGTGGACAATAGCTGTAGGTATGGCCAAGGTCTCTCTGGGTAGCCCAGGCTGGCCTCTGCCTCCTGAGTGCTAGGGTTAGAGGTGTGCACCACCACACTTCTGCTGGGTGTTATAAGTGGCTGGCTGCTTTCATCACTAATCACTCAGCAGTTATATGCCACAGGCTGTCACTGTGTCCTCTTGGAAGCAGGGGACAGACAGACTAGCATGCTGAGATCCTTCTGTCATGATTTCTCTTACACAGGCCCTGCATATAGCCTCCATTCACATGCCAGGACCCAGAGGGCCTTTGCTGGATAAACCCTGTCCAGGAGAAATTTCAGTTTGCAGTCCGCTCAGGTTAGGAGAGGCAATTCTGGGCTCTTTAGGCTCCTTAGTGAAGATGCAAATGTCCTCACCTACATTCTGCCCCAGCCTGGGAGGGAGGTGCAGCTTGGGTCCCCATCCCCAGAGACACTCAGACCTGCAGAGCTGGCACCTGTGCTCTGCTTCTGACTTGAATGGGCTTTGCTTTCACCCCTGACTCCCAAGGTAGATGAGAAATGAGATAATACAAATTAACAGGCACCTGGCAAATGCCTAGCCCAGGACCAAGCACATGGTTTAACTCATGGGTCTCTGGGTATAGTCAGAGTCCTGACTTTAGATGGCTCAGTTTTTGTAATGTAGAAGTAGTCGCAGCATTCCCCCCTTTAAGGAGGCAGACAGTGCTCTCACCCAACTCAGCTAGGAAGAGATATGAATATCAGCCTTTTAGAGTTACTTTTGACTGGTAGCTGCGCCCACTGCCAGCTCCTAGCAGGACCAGGGAAGTCCTGTCACTGGGTAACGGTTCTGTCAGCACTTGCTTCCTTTGAATCGTGAAGGATGTGTTGCCTCTGTTGGCTTTTATGTCTTATGAGTTGCTGGCGTCAAAGGCTGCAACCGTTGGGCATCCGTTCACATTTGTAACGTGCATTTTTGACAGGGTGCCATACCATCAGGGTGAGCCAAGAGATCAGAACATGCGGGTACCTTCCTTTGTGCTGTTTCCTTCAGGTAAAGCGGGCCCAATGATGTGTCTCACAACGAGTGAACGCAGGTGAGATGTGGGTTCAGGCGGGTGCCTAGCATGGGCTCAGAAATCAGTCAGGTCAGTCTTCTGTTACCCTTGCAGTCAGGTTCAGAGATGCTCGGGGGAGGGGCTTGTCTGTGGGAGTTGAGTAGCTCTGGGGGTTGAGAGAGAAGCTGGGGGTGGTGGTGTTGAGGGTGGAGAAAGATGACCATCAGTCAATATGGTAAGTCAAGGGACTTCTGGAAACCTCTTCCGGTCTGCATCTTAGGACCGTCTTGGGAACCTCTGAGACTTAGGACCGAGAACTCCTTTCTATTTCTATCATTTAATTTTGAGACGGTTCCTGGTTCCTTTGTTGCCACGTGGTCCAACTCCCTGCTCAAGTATCCTCCTGCCTCCTCCCCCTGGCGTTGGGATTACAGGCTTGGGCCAGCCACCATGCCACTGATCAGGGCGAAGGACATCTGTCATTGAGATCTGGATTTGCTCAATCGAAAAAAGGGACACAGTGCTTACTGGTACCAACCTCCGTGGATGATAGTGAGGTTTTCCCATATCCTGGCAGTACAGAAAGGCCAGGAAGACACTCCAATTTTGCAGCCATGCTTGGGCTCTTAGGGTAGGATACCCTGGGGGTTGTCTGTTTTGTCTTGGCATAGGTTCTTGGATTTGGAGCTCTGGCTAAGTCACGTTGTTTGTGGCCTGCCATCTCCGGGGAAATAGAGCCCCTCAAGGCCCACAGTTCAGCGGACCACTTCCAAAGAGCTTCAGGGCCAGGCTTCGGCCTGGAACCTTAGCCGCAGGTGGAGGCGATGGGGAGCATCCCGCAGGTGGCGGCGCTCAGCCGCAGCCAGGTGGGCGTGCCAGGCCCCGCCCCGCGCTCCGGTCTTGAGGAGGGTGGGACGAACGGAAGCCCCGCCCTCCCCGTGCGCTAGTTCGGAGCGGGTGCGGGAGCGGAGGCGCGCGGAGCCGGCAGGAGCACGCGGGAGCGCGGCCCCGCAGCGGCCCGGCCCGAGGGAGCAGCACGCAGGAGCAGAACGGCCTGGCGACCCCCGACCCGGCCAGGACCCCGCCCCAGCGCGACGCGGCTCCGAGAGAGGACTCCGGCTCCGGAGCGCGGCCTCGCCCGCCTCTCTCGCCCGGGTCCCCGGGCTGCGGGCATGGACAGCGCCCGCTCGCCCTGTGAGTATCGAGCCCTCCCGTTCGCCGCCTTTGTGTGCGCGCCGCGCCGCCGCAGCCCCCTCCCCGCTCGCCCCGGGCCCGCGTCCTTTGTGGAGCCTGCTCCTGTCCGGTGCTTCCCTTTACCTTCGGCCTCCCTGTCCCCTCCCCACCCGCCCGCGGGATAGCCTAACAGGGTCGCTCCTGTACTGGCCCTGATCCCTTTCACCAGCTCCCGAGCCCTTCTGTAGCTCCTTTGAGCCCTCAGGGACACCTTGCAGGTCGTCCCCACCTAGAGTCCCTGGGATAGCTTGAGACAGGCAGTGTTCCCGGCTCCGGGCTGAGTGAGGCAGGGCATCCCTTTGCAATCCTCGTTTCGGGGTCTGCAGCCCCTCTCCCCGGAGCCCGCAGAGGACCGCCCGGCAGGCCACTTCTGCGGTGGGGCTGGGCAGGGCGCGGGCCCAGAGGCGGCGCTGTCTCATCCCGCGGCCCAGGCAGGTGCGGCGGGGCTGGCACTCACGCGGGGCCCGTGTGTCCTTGGCCCGCAGAGATGGACGGCGATGGCGGCCGCCGAGACGCCCCCGGCACGCTGATGGAGGCCGGGCGCGGCACAGGGTCGGCGGTCATGGCGGAGCCGCGGGCGAGGGCGGCGCGGCTCGGGCCCCAGCGCTTCCTGCGGCGCAGCGTGGTGGAGTCGGACCAGGAGGAGCCGCCGGGCCTGGAGGCCGCCGAGACGCCGAGCGCGCAGCCCCCACAGCCCCTGCAACGCAGGGTGCTTCTACTCTGCAAGACGCGCCGCCTCATCGCGGAGCGCGCCCGGGGCCGCCCCGCCGCGCCCGCTGCGCCTTCC
This sequence comes from Mastomys coucha, assembly GCF_008632895.1. NCBI lineage: Eukaryota > Metazoa > Chordata > Mammalia > Rodentia > Muridae > Mastomys > Mastomys coucha. The sequence goes on along the minus strand of NW_022196913.1, from coordinate 54,054,148 downwards.
GGCTACCCGAGTGCCCCCTCGGACCCTGGCCCGGAGCGAGCGGGCACGCAGGAGCCCAGCCCAGATCCCACCACCGCCTCAGCCGCAGCCGCGCCGATCCCCGACGGCGGCCCGCGGCAGGAGGAGACGCCGGCCCCAACACAGGAGGATGTTGGAGCCACCGAGGCCAAGTCAGAGCCCGGGCGCGCACGCAAGGATGAGCCTGAGGAGGAGGAGGACGATGAGGACGACCTCAAGGCCGTGGCCACCTCTTTGGACGGCCGCTTCCTCAAGTTCGACATCGAACTGGGCCGGGGCTCCTTCAAGACGGTCTACAAGGGGCTGGACACGGAGACCTGGGTGGAGGTAGCATGGTGTGAACTGCAGGTGAGTGCCGCTGCCCCGCAGGTGGGCTGTCAGCAAAGGCGTCCTTGGGTGTGTCCTTGCTCCTATGCAGGGCTTTAGGCAGCCCTGGGGATGGTGGCTGGTATGTGTCACCCTCTGTGTGGGTGTCCTGCAGGGATACGTGCTATGTGTATGGATAGCCTGTTGGTACCGTTTCTGAACCTGTGCACACACAGGTTGAGGCTTGCCATCTTGGAGGTCAAGGCTGGGTATGTGCTGTGCCCACGGTGACATAGGCTCTGGAGTGGGCAGTGGAGGTTCGTTCTGTCAGCCCATGCTTCTTGTCCGTCCTCAGAACCCACTTTTACTGACTAAGTAGAGACCAGAGGGTAGTGAGAGAGAAGGCTGTCTCTAGGCCCTTTTCTAGGTAGCTTGGAAGCTCCCAGCTGTCCTCAAATTAGCATTTTCCTGTGCCCTGCAAGATGAGGTGTGATAGCTACAGATGCCTGCAAGGGCTTCCTCGGACTCAGGAATGATGCTTGGTGGGTCTTTAAGGCCTAGGAGCCTTGTCAGCAGCCTCCCGTGTTCTAAGAGCCTGGTTTGTTCACACATTAGCTGTGTGAGTGAAAATCATGAAAGAACGCCTGCCTGCCTTTCTTCTTTCTCTCTCTCTAGTTCTTCCCCACCCCCTTTCTTCCTTCCACCTCTCTCTCTGTTTCTGTCTCCTTTTTCCTTTCTTTTCTGGAAGCAGAGGCTCAGCATGTATTTTTCATAACCTTGCCCTCACGTTAGCTGTGTCAGCCTTGGCCCTGAAGATTATATAAACCGCAACCCTAGCCGTCCTGGGGCCAGCCCTGGAAGAGGAGGCAGCTCCCTGTCACAAGGGGTGTTTACAGGCCCTCCCTTACTGGGAGGGAGGGGCAGCTGTCAGGCAGGGGCCAACTGGGAGAGTGCTGGCTAGAGGTGTAAGCCTACCCCGCTGGCCTGTAAGCTTAGCTGGCCTTCCAGGGCTAGTGCATCCTGGGCAAACCTGGGTGCCAGAGCTGGGTGCCAGGGCTGCTGTCCACTGCAGGATGCCTGCACCTTTGGCTTGGAATTGGGATTCAGGTGCTGTATTCTCAGCACCTGCAGGGTGCTCTGCGTGTGTGTACAGCACCTGCAGGGTGTGTACAAGCTGGGCTCATTTCAGAGGTGACCCATCATCAGTTTTGAGACAAAGAGATCCAAAGGCAAAGGTCTTGTCTCCATACTGCCCTTTGGCCCTGTCATGGAAATACAGCTTCGCATGCGAGGGTCAGTGCTTGTCTCTCAGAGACTTTCAGCGGGAGTTGAGTTTCCTTCTTCCTTCATGGTTCCTATGAGGATCACCTCTGTCTTTTGCCTGGCGTGTCCTAGAGCAGTGCTTCTCAACCTTCTTAATGCTACAACCCTTTTAATACAGTTCTTCATGGTGTGGTGACCCCCCCCCAACCATAAAATTACTTCCATTGTTACTTTGTAACTGTAATGTTGCTACTGTTGTGAATCATAATGTAAGTTTCTGTGTTTTCCCATAGTCTTAGGCGACCCATCTGAAAAGGTCTCGACCCACAGATTGAGAACCACTGTCCTAGACTTTGCAGAGAGACAGTCTTGATTGTGTAGAATGGGTGGGAATGAGGAGGGGCAGAATCTGTGGCCCAGGATCCTGAAGTGTGCCCTGTGTCCCTGCTACCTGAAGAGGCACACAGGAGAGAGGATCCAGCAGGGGACCTGAGTCTCAGTTCTGGAGACTGGCACGATTCTTGGCTCCCCACCTTTCTGCTCTTGCCAGACGACCAGCGACCAGCATGGCTCTCTGAGCACCTGCTGGTGCTGCTACTATGGAATGTCACAAAGGATAGAGGACAGAGCAGGGGTGCTACAGCAGGCTGGATGTGAGTGACTTCCACAGGCCTATGGGGGGGTGGGGTGGGCATCGCAGAGGCCTGGGACTCTAGTTAATTCCCCTTCCCTTTAAGGTAAGGCAAGTCAGCCTGCCCTTGTGGGCGGGGCAGCAGAGGGTGGGGCCTAGCCAAAGGTCTTTGGGTACTTGGCTCTAGGTAAAAATGGGGTAGCTTCTGGATTTTAGTGCTTGGGAGAGACTGAAGACCTCCCCCGCATCACCCCCTTCCCCCGCATCCCCCTCCTCGTAGGCAGAGAAACTGCTTTCACATCTCCTTCAGTGAGAGGTGCCTGTTAATGTTTGGCCTGGGCTGCAATGCATTGTACAGGGTTGCCTTCCTGTATCTAGATCACCCTGGGGATGGCTCACATGACAGGGGTCTGGGCCTGCTTAGAGCCCCCTGGGTGAGAGCCTCCAGATCACAAGTAATATCAGTCATGGGAACACTGATTAACTGCCTGATACCATTCAAGAGATGGCTGGGTGTCACAGGATCTGGGAGATGGCGGAAGCCTGAGTAGGGTGTGGGGCACAGGCTTGCTGTATAGAGCTATGGGAGAACCCACACAGAGGCCCCCGTGTGGTATCCTGGGTAGAAAAGACAGTTGGGCAGCAGGGATTCTACAGATACCCAGATCAGGGCATAGGCTAGGAGAGGGAAACCAGAGTCTTTGACCTGGGTCAGGGTGGGATCCCCATGCATCGTATGCAGAGGACCCCATCAAGGTATAGGTTATAGAGTTCTTGGCTTTGGACTCAGGAGGGAGTCTTGTTTATCCACCATGTACTGGGTTTTTCCTGAACCTCTGCAGTATCTAGTGTTTCCAACTGCTGGAGAAGGCTCCTGAATTCTGGATGGCATGGTGAAGGGAGGGTCTGTCAGGACCTTGTTTTCTCCTAGGGAAGTTAGCCTCCAAAGGGCTTTGGTCTGTTTATGCAGGTGCCCACTAAGTGACTGCTTTCTTTTTGCACCCTCAGTGGTGGGCCCAGTGTGGTCTCCACAGTGGTATACTGCTTGAAGTCTCTTTCCAGGGTTCTCTGCCAAGAGGTGGAATCAACAGTCCCAGGCGTGTGAGTAGTTTAGAGGACACTGGGTTCCCTTTAGTGACTCTGTGTTGAAAGGGCTTGACAGGGAGAGCGGTATGTGCTTGTTCCACATCGAGGACGGGGAGATGGCCCACCTTCTCAACTGTAGCTGTGCCAAGCTGGAACTTGAATTGTTTTTTTCTTTTGTGGGGGTAGAGGTGGTATTTGAAAATATTTCCTCCTGTTGAGTATCCTTTGACTGCACTTTATCCCTGCTAACAGAGTGCACTTCTGGAAGAGCAGTCAGTGCTCTTAACCACTGAGCCATCCCTCCAGCCCCAACAGAGTGCTTTATAATGGCAATGGAGGAAGCAAACCTCTCGTTGTCATCATTTCTCCCTGCTTTCAGAGGATTTAGGGTCCCAGGGTCTCTGTGCCTCTATCTACTACAGAAGTTCTGTGGCATGCTGCTCTTGCAGGACAGGAACTTGTCCCTGGTGGGGCCCTGTGCCAGGTGTGAGTCCATATGCCTGGGAGAGGTCCTCAGTCCTTCGTCCTTAGCTTGGAGATTGGCTGGACCCTAGAAGAATGATATGAGGCTTAAGCCTTGCTTGCTAGGGATGGAGGAGACATGGGATCAGGGTCCTCCAGTCACTAAGCGGGTCCTGCTGCTGCTGCTGCTGCTGTGTTATGGGCAACAATGGACTTCTATAAGAGCTCCGAGTTCTGACCTCAGGCTCTAGTCAGAAACATAGTGTTCTCAGCCGCCAGTGCAGGGATCAGGTATCATCCAAGGGGTCATCTTGTGTGGCTTATGCTTAGGAAGATAACTCAAGTACGCCTCAGACTTTTTCCAAGGGTTCTCTCTGCCTTCATGGGATCTAGTGAGGCGGAAGGCCCAGGCCCAGGGCCTGGAGAGCCCTAGGACCATGCTGTGATAACCTTGAGTAGGAAGCCTAGCTGTTACCTTATGTGTTCTTATCCCTGACCCTGCATTGTGGGGACAGGAGGCAGTGAGCCACACAGTCCCAGCAGGCAGTGGTGCTTGTAGGGAGAGGACACTCTGAGACAGCATGGCCTGATTTGGCTGGCAGTCACCTGGCCGCCTTCCTGTCTTCTTTTTGCTTTTTAATCCCCCAAGTGCCTAATTTCATCCAAAGAGCTATGATTGACAATTGGTCTGTGTTAGCGCTGAGCTCACCTCCTTCATGCATCCTGACCGCAGTCTCATTTGTTTGGTGGGAAAGATTGACTCTGGCTGCCTGAATAGCCTGTGGGTATGGCTTTCCCATCAGGTGTAGAAATGTGGGCCCCTCCCTCCATCCCCACTCTTGAGTGGTGTCCTGAGGTGTGTGTGGTGAGCCATGTGGTCAGAGTAGCAGTTTAGACTGTGGTTACCATTGCTGGGGTGTGGGGAGTGCAGGCACCCATAGAGACAGGTGCTTCTGCAGATGTATGAAAGGCTGAAGGGTGTTCTCAGGGGCCCAGGCCTTTGAAGGTGCCCAAATGAATCTGATCCAAGGTCAGATCTTCATGTGACAAAGGCATGACACTCTTGTTTCTGCTGAGAGCCCATCTCACACATAAGGGTAAAATGGCACGTGCAGTTTATATGACCTTCTGTCCTTGATCTGGTGTTTCTAGAGCTCTGAGTGCCCAGATACCTGTGAGGCATCTGGAACTTTCTGTAATGACAGCCACATCTCTTTCCATGTTCTATCTGTATGTGCCCTAGTGGGCATGTGCTGAGGACTCAGACTATTGACCTGCATGTTAAACATGGAGAATAGCCAGGCGTAAGACTGAGGCCCAAGCAACCTAAAGGTAGTTACTGGGAGGGCACTGAGAGCTGGAGGAGTTCAAGGTGATATCTGATTGGCTGGGCACTGAACTGGGAATAGTTATAAAGGCTGGGTAGGGGTGTACTGGCTGGGAGGATCTGGCTGGTGACTGCAGGGTCAAGAGGCATCAGAGGTCAGGGTGGCTTCTGAACACTTGGTCGCCTGAGGATTGGGCAGGCTTTGAAGCTCCATGTCTCTAGGGTGACCATGCTCATCAGTTAGGTGGCCTTTTGTTGAGCCCGGCTCCCGGTTCCCGGCCTGGGAGCACCACAGCAAACAGATCAGATCATGATCCTGGGAGACATGGAGAAGTGTCAGCTGATCTCAGGACTCTGTGGTGGGAGGAGAGTTGGGTGCTTAGGAGCCTTGTGGGAGAGAGACTGGAATCATTCGGACTGGACAGCTGTGTAAAGGCCCTAAGGTTGAGGCTAGAACAGCAGGTAGAAGTCCTGTGGTCAGACAGCTAGATGGGCCGCAGGCAGGCCTGGAAGTGTGGCCAGGGCTTTTGTCTGGGGTGTTCTGAGCAGAGGAGAGGGCAAGGGTGCATGGCAGGGAGCCAGCTAGGAGAGCGGGATGGGGAAGAGGCTCAACTGCGGGTGGACTCGATTGTGTTAAGAGAGGGTAGGATTTGAAAGGTGGAGAAGGAGGGTGTGGGCAGGGACTTGGGCCAGCAGGCAGGACAGAGTTTTGCTGGTAGAACCTGTCTTGTGGGAGCTTCAGGTGTAGAGGCAGCCATGGAGCATGAGGTGGGTGGGGCTAGGGGTGTGCGTCTGAGTTCCAGTGGAGGCCAGGTCAGAAGAGGGGTTCCTGGAACCCCAGTCTTGCCTGGTGGCTTTCCTAGGTCAGGTGTGAGGTCTGTCCACTGAGTCATGTAGGTGGGGGCAAGTGTTTCCCCGCTTCAGGTGCTAAGTTACAATCAGGAAGTACTACTACCTCTGTTGTCTTTGTTTGTTTGTTTGTTTATTTGTTTCAAGACAGGGTTTCTCTGTGTAGCCCTGGCTGTTGTCCTGGAACTCACTCTGTAGACCAGGCTGGCCTTGAACTCAGAGATCCGCCTGCCTCTGCTTCCCATGTGCTGGGATTAAAGGTGTGTGCCACCACTGCCTGGCTGAAAGAAATACTTTGTTTGTTTGTTTTGAGACAGGGTTTCTCTATGTAGCCCTGGCTGCCCTGGAACTCACTCTGTAGACCAGGCTGGCCTTGAACTCAGCGATCCACCTGCCTCTGCCTCCCATGTGCTGGGATTAAAGACGTGCACTGCTGCTGCTGCCGCCACCACCACCTGGCCAACCTCTGTTGTCAGTCTCGACTCCTCCATTTTGCTAGCTGACTATCTAAGGCGAGTGCACAGTCTGGGAAGGGCTGGCCTGCAGTGCTGGGCTGTTTGGCTTGTTCAGAGCTTGGCTACTCATCTTCCAGAAAGCACAGTTTCACTTGTGGCTCTTTGGTGCCCTGTGGGTGTCTCTTAGGGCTTGTGGCTTAGACCTGGCTTTGGGCCGAGGCTGCAATGTATCCAGTGTGAATGCTTGGGGCCCAGGTGACTGCAGTAATGGAAGAGAACTTGACCTGGTCCAGTGGAGGTTTAGGCTGTGTGTCTGGTCTCCTTTGTGGTCTGCTCCGGGCCAGCGGCTGTGTGTGGTGAAACCCTTGTGTCTCTTGCAGAGCTGATATAGATACTGGGTCTCTGCAAGGACTACACGGAGTAGTTGTAGGGAGGAAGTTTGGGGACATATAGCCAGGGAAGGTATGCTACCAAAGATTCTGGCTCTATACACATAGATACTGTGTGTGTGTGTGTGTGTGTGTGTGTGTGTGTGTGTGTGTGAACCCTGCTACCTGATTCTCATCAGTGGGTACCCTTAGTGTTGTTACTTTGGGATAGAGGATGATGCTGTCCAGCTCTCAGAGCCACATCCCTCAGAGCACAGGGATGGACCTGCAGTGGTCCTCTTCCTGCCTGCACTTGCTGTGGAGAACAAGTTGATCCTTGCAGGGCTGAGCCCTTTTCCCCACCTGGTGGGGAGCAGCAGAGCCCGGGGCTCTGGGCTGCACCAGCCTCATCATCCAAGCTGCAGATAAGGGTCTGGGCGTGAAGCACAGCAGCTGGTGTTTCAAAAGGCAAGTCAGGACCTGGAGATAGCCGCTGATAGCCCAGGGTCGGGTGGCAGGGTTTGGTGGGTGGAAGGTAGCTGCAAATTCACCCCCTTCCCAGCGTTTTGAAGTTGTTTTGTTCCTGGTTCCCAGAATATTGGATTACTGCTTCCAAGCCAGCTTTCATTAAATATATATTAGGGCTATGGAAAAAATGAGAGAGAACTGATAGAGATTAGTATGGTGTTGGCAGAAGGGGAAACAGATGAAGAGAATAGAAGAGAGAGCCCAGAAGAAGACCCACACAAAGAAAGGTGATGGCATTAATAAAGGAGCCTTCAGTGGAGTAGGGTGATGCCTTTCAACAAATGTTGCAGGGACAGGTGACCTTTCAATCCAGGGAAGCAGCTCACTGCAGCACTTACTGAGTGAGCTAGGTGCCAGGATCTGAAAAAAGACATAACACACAAGGTAAAGAAAGCTCACACATACTTGAGACCAACAGCAAACCACACAGGACCCAGAGTGCATGCATGTCCTTCTGATGCATCAGCATGGAAAGGATCACATCTAAGTCTAAAATGCTCAGAAGCTAGGTGAGCACCAGAGTTAAAATCTTGTCTATGAAAGACATGGTCAAGAGGATGAAGAGACCAGCCACAGACCAGAAGAAAATATTGACAAATACCTTTGATAAAAGAATCTAAAACACACAAAGAGGTAGTCAGAACTCAGCAGTAAGAAAACAACCAGATTAAAAATATTAACATTAGTAAAGTAGGCTAGAGGTCTAAATCAACACCTTGCCTGTCGGGATGTTCTGTAAGCGTGAAAAGATGCATCACAGGTTGCCAGGGAGATGCAAACTGAAGCCCCAGTGAGAGAACACTGAACACCTACTAGAATGGCCAAAGCCAGAGCTGCTGACAATACGACATGCTAATGAGGACATGGAGCAACTGGAGTGCTCCCTCACCACAATGGGGAATCCCGCAATCCTCCTTCTTAGTATTTACCCTAGCACGAACCATTGGAAGTTACACACCCACATTGAAGACTGTGCATGAATGTTGATTAGCAGCCTCATTTGTAAGTATTAAAACATAGAGAACCAAAGCTACCCTTCAGTAGATGAGTGGATTCTGTGGCACGTCCAGAAGATAGAGTATTCCTCAGCAGCAGAGCTGTCAAGCCATGAAAGACAGGAAAGGATCTTAGATGCATTGAGTAATGGAGAAACTGACCTATGACGAACACACCACTCCAGGGCAGATGGGACTGTGCTAAGTGAATCGACAGCTGTGTGCTTTAAAGGGCAAAACCAGGGCTGGCAGAATGGCTCAACAAGTTAAGGCGTCCAAATGCAGAGAGAAGACTGACCCCTGAAAGGTCTGACCTCTGACCTCTTTATGTGTGTCTCCTCTCAGTAAAGAAATATAATTTAAAAAATAGCTGGGCAGTGATGGCGCACGCCTTTAATCCCAGGACTTGGGAGGCAGAGGCAGGCGGATTTCTGAGTTCAAGGCCAATATAGTCTACAGAGTGAGTTCCAGGACAGCCAGGGCTACACAGAGAAACCCTGTCTTGAAAAACAAAACAAACAAACAAAAGTTCAGCAAAAAAAGGCAAAGTCATGGAGGTAAAATAAAGATAAATGGGTTATCTTTAATCCAAGAATGGGTTACAGCAGACAACATGGTGAGGCTATTCCCTGTGAATGACAGTCATGGCTGCAGGTGGCTTTAACTCATCTGAGGGCACAGGCATATGGCCGAGGGAACTGTCAACCTTGACTGTTGTCTCCAGAGAATCACATTTTGCCTTATTGCTTATAAGTGTGCCACAGCTGTGGAAAGAACTCCATCCTTCCAAAACCCTGGACTTCTCCATGAAATGAAGATTATGAAGAGCCTTACTCCATCCAAAAGTTCCCAGAAATAAAAAGCTACGTACTACTCCTGAGATGCAGCTGCCTAATTGTGTGTTTTACCCTCCAGTGTCATGCACACACACATACACAGGATGTGGCAGCTATCAACTCTTCCCCTAATTTGTTGTTTCAAGAGGTTGTGCCATACTGTAGTCCTACCTGGCTCAGGGGTGCTGTCCTGGTCCTGGGACATTTGATGTTTCCAAAGAGTGTAGCTCAGCTCTGGTCTGGAGAGGTGGGGAAGGGCAGGTTGGTCCTTGGACCAGCAGGGCAGCCTTGAGGGGGGTCCCTCAAGCAGCTGTGACCCTCACCCTGATGTTTAAGAGCCAGCTATGACCTAGAGGATCTGTACATTAATGATGTTATGGCCAGGAGCACTGTCCCCACCTGAGGGTGAAGGGGGTTGGTGAGAGGTTTTGCTCAGTGTGGCTCCCAGGTTTTTCTCAGTGGAGAGCTCCTGGCAAGGCCTCAGTTTTACAGGACCTGGACATATCAGCTAGGATGAACATGGTCACAAGGCATGAAGGAAAGGGAAGGGTCTTGGGTTTGACGGGAACTTCCTTGGGTGCTAAGACACATGTATGAGCCCATCAGTCACGAAAACTATTTTCAGAGGTGAGAAAGGCTCATCTGGAAGGATCCCATGAAAGGTCGGTTGCAGAGCAATGTCGGATGGCATGGCCCATGGTATCTCTGTCGCTCCACTGCCTTGCATTCATTCAAAGTGAGGCTACAGAAAGAGGCCTAGGAAGTGCTAGGTCAGCCAGGCATTGCTATTGCAGAACTTCTCAGAGCCTTTAAAATGCCTACTGTGTTGTGAAGTACTGGGGTGTATGGGAGACGGTGGCTTGCTCCACCTTTCCATTCTCTAGGGCATCTCCAGTTTAGGGAGGGACACACTGGTGGAAGGTGGCTGCTGTTGGAGGTGTTCTCTTGATATTTCCCTGAATCTTTGCAAGTGTGAGCTGTCCTGCACAAGTCAATGGTGCTATTGACAGCACATGATGCTAGCTGTAGAAAGCTAGTCTTGGCCAGTCTCAGGCCAGATCAGGTCTGGGGAGGACCACTTGTGAAGATCACCTCCCTTAAGTCCCTTGCCTTTCTCATGCTTGCACATGAGTTGGGAAGACTTTCAACTGTGAGCCAGCTGTGGTGAGCCATGCCAGTCTTAGGTCGTGCCCAGAATCTGAAATCTAGAGCCCCAGAGGCAACTCACCCGAAGCAGCTCTCTAGTGTGGTAGGGACATAGTATATTGTTTTCTTTCTCTTTAGCTCTCCTCATCCACATTGACATTTGACCTTATTCTTGTTTGTTGTCTCATAGCTGCAAAAGGGTTGCCACAGCTCTGTGCAGCACAACCACACTTGAAGGCGGGAAGCAAATGCACAGTTGGGTAGATAGGAGGAGCCCAGCAGCCTTTAAAGACTCGTTTCTCCAAGGACTAATCTGGATTTTAATTCTTGTTTTGTTTTTTTTTTTTTTTGCGTTTTCAAGGCATGGTTTCACTATGTAGCTCTGAGTGTCCTGGAACTCACTCTGTAGACCTGGGTGGTCTGGAACTCAGAGATTCACCTACCTCTGCCTCCCAAGTGCTGGGATTAAAGGCGTGCACCACCCAGCTTATATTTCAGTTCTTAAAAGCAAATGTTTATAGGTATTTTCTTAGATCTTTCTGGCTGCAAGATAATCTGTAGCCTTCATTGATGCAAGGGTGTCTGGGAAAGGCGTGGTTTGCATAACTTTTTGATCTGTTATCTGAGGCTGAGTACCCTGGATGTCCAGGATGGGATAACAGATAGTGAAGTATTTTCTTTCTCTAGGGGAGTGTTGGTGCTATGTGCAAAGGAGCCCTCATCTACTTGGGTCAGTCCCACCTGCCAGCTAGCTTGTCTATTCATATATATATATGAATATATACAAGAATATGTATATATATATCAAGTGCCTGAAGCAAGTGCCTGAAGTAAGACTGAACTGTTTTGTGTATATATATACAAAAATATACATATATATGTGTACATATATAAAATGTGCATATATAATAGGCATATAGATAGATATAGATATAGATATGACGAGACACATCAGAAGAGGGCATCAGATCCCATCTCCAGCCCCCCTGTCTATTCTTATCCACACCTGGCCACTGTGGGCATCTGTAGGCCCTGGGGCTGTTTGCTTTCTCCTCCCGAATGTCCTGCTCCTTGCTCTTTACCCACCATCTGGGCCCCATGACAGTGTTGTTCTCCTCCTAGATGTCCGGTTTGCATTTCTCTCAAACTTTTAATTTTTGAAAACCCCTAGCTTCTGGCAGAGTGGAATTAGGAGCTGTGTGCTCAGCCGTCTCTCTATCACCGCATTTGTGAGCATTTTATCTGACCCACTTTGGGTTCCTCCCTGAGTGGCGAGCTGACAGGAACAGGGACAGGTCCCCACAGAGCCTGTGCAGGGTCATGCCCAGGTGGGTGGATCCTGTTGGATGTGTTTGGTGCGTTGCCTTGTGACGCCCACGATTGTTTTCTCTGGATTCTCTGTTCGCACCTGGGGTCTAATCAGTGAAGAAACTGGTGTGATGTTTGCTTGTCACATCTATTTTAATATAGAACAGCTGTTCTCTACTTGTTGGTTGTGACCCCTCTGCGAGGGTCAAATGACCCTTTTACAGGGGTCACTTAAGACCATCGGAAAACACGGATAGTTTACATTACAATTCAGAACAGTAGCAAAATTACAGTTATGATGTCACAACGAAAGTGATTTTATGGTTGGGGGTCACCACAACATGAACTGTATTAAAGGGTCACAGCATTAGGAAAGTTAAGAACTATCGATCTAAGCAATCCCTTACTGCTTTATTACCACCAGTTAGCCTTTGGTGTCTCCCAAGGCTCTGCACAGTGGTATGTATAGAACCTCTGCTGGTTCTGCCTGGTGCTTCTGCCCAATGGAGTTGGATTGTGTATCTCTGGAGCGGTTGCCACGGGGAGCTACACGTGCAGGTCACAGGGCTGGCCAAGTTGCTGTCCCTGCGGAGACACGGGTACTTCTAGCCCAGAAATAGCCACACCGACACCCGTGGACGCCCTGTACTCTCTAGAGACTGAGCAGCTCCCAGCAGGGACTGCATCCATTTCTCCTTCTGAGGAAGAAGCAGAGGGATATCAGGATGGTCGTTCAGTCTTACTTCAGGCACTTGCTCTGAGTCCAGGATTGCCATGGAGTTTGATGATACTGGGCAGTAGGCTGTGGCTGTTCCAGGGCCACTCTGTTCTAAGTTGGCTTGGTGTTGCTAGGAACGCTCTCTAGCCTCCCTTCACTCTGAGCTCCTGGTCAGGAGGTCTAGATAAGAGATCCACCTATTCCTGTCCACTGACTCCTGGTTGAACTCCTGTGACTTCTGGAGACCGCACAGGATGCCTGGCTGGCCTGAATTGAGGCAGAGTATGCCAGAGCTGTTCCTCTTCTGCTGTTCGTGTTCACTGGGGTGACACCCAAACAGGAGTGACTATCAAGAATGGCTGTCTCTAGGGGCGGTGTATGGTATGGAGCCGATAACCTCCTTCCTTGTTGAATGTGACTATTGTCTGATGTCATCTTCTTGGGAAGTCTTTCAATGTCATACTGCATCTTCTCTGACATACACAGAGAGGTCTCACCAACTGCCCAGGGCCACTTCCACCCATCCTAGCCCTACATCCCACCTGAGATTGGTTGAACTATATGGGCACAGGTTGTAAATTGTGTCTGAGCCAGTCCTACCCCTTGTCCCCTTGCTGGGGGACAGGAGTGGGCAGAGACTCTTTTTAGTCCCTACCTCTTTTCGTCTAATTGGCCCAAACTTTTGTACTCTTCCAGGCTGGGCTTGGGGCTACGGTCTTTGTCTGTGCCTGAGACACTAGGAGAGTTTCTTCATATTCTGGGGTGTGGTCTCCGCCTGGCTGCTCCTCCCAGAAGGTGGCTAAGGTGTAGAGTTTGGGGTGGAGTACCTCCTAGCTGTTCTCATGCCTTCGGGGTCTCAATGCTTCTCCTGCTCTCTTGCCTGAGCCTGACTATTTCACCTCCTTACCCGCTTTTGGCAACAGGGTCTGTACTTCTGTAAGTCAGGGGATTTTATGGGGTGCCATTTCATCTTCACATCAGGAGGTCATCCTGCCAGGCCAGTGAGCCCCAAGCAAGCTTCCAACATCGCTTCAGACAGGCTTGGGGGGGGGGGTTCTTCTCCTTAGTCCTTAGTATCATCAGAGGAGAGAATTAGACCCTTTTGGAGAAAGTGTGGAAAACACAAGGCTGTAGAGGGGAGTGAGAAGGGGCAGGGAACACGTGTCACCATCCTGGCACAGCGTCAAGGGCTGACCAAGTGCCACAGTAGACAGGTCATGGCTGAGTGAGGCTGCTTCAGCTACTGAGAGACTTGGGTTAAGAAAGCATGCTGAGAACGTCTGTCTGCTGAGCCCATGTGGCCACCTTTGCTTCCAGAGAGCCAAAGTCCACTTATGCCGTGCTTGGAGGTGGGAAGAAAGTCCCTTTTTTGCTTGCTGGCCTGCCATACTGACCCAGTGGATGTGGCAGGGGCTGTGTGTGGGTGGGCCTTAGCCCCAGGAGTAGAGGTGATACTGCATTTACAGGTAGCTTCAGTGGGCGAAATTGGGAGGTATTCACTGAAACACCATCAGAATTTTGAAGTTTGTTCTGGCAGGCGTTTCTATACCTTTTGCCCATCTTCGGTGGAGTGGGGGACAGGTGTGGTGGTGGCCCTTAGCCCCTTCCTTCTAGGTTACTAGGTTTTTGTAAGTTCAAGATGAAACTGAATGATAGGTGCTGGGGCTTTAACTCAGGTGATAGAGTATTTGGCTAGAGTGCAAGAAGTCCTAGGCTCAGTCCCTAGTCGGGACTAAACCAGGTGTGGTGTTGTGTACACCTGTAATCCTAGCATTCAAGAAGTGGAAGCAGGTGGATCAGTAGTTCAAGGTCATTCCCTGCTGCATGATGAGTATGGGGCCAACCTAAGATACACAAGACCCCATGGACACCCCTACCTCCCAAGTGGTGTCTCAGGATGGCCTTTGTTAGAAGAGAAGGGACATGTGTGCCAGATTGGGGAACAAGAGCTGCAGGAAGCTTTGGGGGAGGTGCTCCCTCTGAGTGCTCTCTGCAGGCGGCTCATGCCCTTGCCACTTCCTTTGTGTGGCAGAACTCACAGGAGCAGGGCCAGAGTACCCGCCCAGCTGGCTGATAGCCCAGGTACCCTCTCCTGATGATTCAGACCTAAGCCCCAGGTGAGATGTTGGCCGAGACCCTGAGACAGCATCCTGCTGGGGTCTCCCCCGTTTTCCTCACAGTGGCTGCCTGCACCTCCTCCCCAGCTCTGTCTCCTCTCGCCCCAGGAAGAGCCTGTGAGGTTCACTTCTGGCCTGTCTGAAATGGCCTGTCAGCCTCTGTAAATATTTGATGACCGCAGTGATAGAGAGACAAAGACCTACTCTGTTCCCTGCTGGGGAGTGAGATGGTGACATTGGAACGTTCCAGCCTCTCTGGCTGCTTCCCTGATGGCTTGTGGATGGTTTTCAGGCAGGTTCTTTGTGTCTGTTCACCCCAGGTCAGAGCAGAGCCCCTCTGCCTGCCAGGGTGGACAGTGGTGGCTGCCAGCTTCTCACCTGGAGTGCTTACTGGGTGGTGAGGGGCTGGGCTTGGCTTAGGGTCTCACCCTTCTGACTTCCTAGCCTTGGCCACTGGGCCAAGTTTAGGAAAAGACCTGAGTATAGCACAGGCTCTTGGCAGTATACAGGGGCCAGGGTGCGTTGCTCTGTGGCTTGTTTTGGCCTCCTGTATGGCTGTGTGTGTGGGTCCTGTGTCCAGTTGCATGTATATATTCTCTGCTTAGCTTGCTTGGGGACAGTCCTGCCCTGGGGGTGCTTCTATAGGAGTGAGGAGCTGTTTGAGGAAGCTTTATGGAAGGGCCACCTGCTGCATGGGCCCAGGGGATACTGTGTGTTTGGGAGGAGCAGGATCTACCTGGGGGCCCTGGGGCTCTGATGGGAGGGTGAACGTTTGCACGGCTGACGGCCTTTAGACAAAGGCCTTTGCGTGTTTTCTCTCATCTGCGGGTGGGGCGGTGGCAGGCTTCCTGGTGGAGGCTGAATCACAAGGGTCAAAGCTATGGCAGTGAGTGTCCTCCCGGCTCAGCAGCAAGGTTTTCTGGGATTTGGGGAACATCAAGGTACATGCATGCTGTTCTTGGCAGATGCTCACAGTTGGAGGGGTGCTGCAGTTCTACAGGCTGAGTGGTTGGTGTTAGGGCTCATGGTGGGGACCGCTCTTGGCTGGTCTGCCTTTGTGGGGTCCCTGTGGGGACTGTGCCCTTGTCACCAAGGACCATGCCTGATGGTATTTGTCAGATGTGCAAGCTGGTGTTCAAATAGCAACTATCAGGGCCATGTCCTGGTGCACAGTACTAGTGTGGAGGCTGAGGCCTGAGACTCTGCAGCCTGGTCATGGGGCAGCAGTGTCCCTGGTGGACAGGCTGGTACAGGGCTTCCATCTGACTCAGATGGGAAGCCTAGAGTGTCCTTTGCTAACTTAGCTCCCTGAGGACTCTGGGCACTACATAAATGCAGAGGAAGTCCTGTTTGCCCAGCTCTGGGGGCCTGGCACAGGGAAGCCACAAGAGCAAGGTAACTTCCCAGAAGGCCTTTCCTGAGCCTCAGGCCTGAGTGTAGCTAAGATGGTGATGATGGCTTGTGATATGTGCTCTATGACATGGGCTGGGAGGCTCTGTCCCCTGTCCTAATGTGGCAGTACATCAGGGCCCAGAGAGTGCCACCAGGAGGCACAGTGTGCATCAGGTGTGTCTGGCCAGTGCAGCTGGGCTGCAGGCTAAGGCTATGGCAGGCTTCCCGGGGCTGCAGAGCTGTGTTCTGCCTTAAGCTGAGGTCAGCTCAGAGCAGGTCAGGACATGTTAGGTCATGCTTGGTGTGGGTAAGGGAACAGGGCTGTCTGAGAGAAGCCTGACCAGAAGTGTGCTGACAGGCCATTGTACTGGACCCTCATCCCCAGAGCCTCTCTCTCTCCTGCCACTTGGCCATCAGATTCAGCACTGGCTGAGCCAATTCCCCATGGCTCCATTAACAGATCATTTATAGCAGTGTCTAGGGGATAGGTAGGCGCTATGGCTGAGGGGCCTCTCTGGGGGCCACCCTTGCTAGGGACAGGGGAGTCTCAGTATGTTGTACAGACTGGCCACTGTGCCCTTTGGTCTCACCAGGGTGGGAGAGGGGCAGCTGTGATCAAGATGAGGTGGATTAAACCCCATGTTAGAAGACCAGATGACTACTGTGGACTAAGGCTGTCAGTTGGGCTCTGCCTAGAACCCTTGTCACTTGGAAAGACTGCCTGAGGGGCCAGCCCTTCATAGGGCTAGCCTCCTCTATCCACCATTCTCCAGCTCCCATTGCATATAGTGTCCTCTCTGGTCCCTTCAGCTATGGAGTCCAGGTCTCTCCCACCCCTATCAGCCTTCCTGGCTGTCCCTTTATTTCCCTAACTGCTCTGGCCAGCCCCTTCTCTGTCCCTCTGTAGTCTCCTCTCTGTTCCTCTGGCCCTCCCTGTGGCCTGTCTGGAGCCTGGTCTCCATAGCAACAGTTGCTGCTGTGGAAGCTGGCACCCGCTGAGTCTCATCCCGTGGGGAGGTATTTTTGGCACTGCTGAGGGATTTTATTTTATCTTTGGTGTTGACTTTTACTCTTAGTGCCACAGAGCTGGGGCAGTGCTAGAGAAGCTTTGATTTGGGGACACCTGGTCCTGGGGCCCTTTCCTAGCACCTGTGAAGGCCTGGCTCCAAGGTTGATAGGGCTTTATTTTGGAGAGCAGGTCTGAGCCCTTGATAGGCCAGAGGACCTAGGCAACACTAGAAAAGGGGTACTGAGTGGTTCTGACCTCTGGAGCGACAGCAGCCTTGGCTGAGTGGTGTTGGGGCTCATGATGGGGCCAGCTCATGGTGGGGACCCATGATAAGAACACAGTGCTGTGAGGAATGACATTCTGCTTGGAAGGCAGAGCTCAGAGCTGCTCTGATGCCTCTCTGCTCTTTTGCAGGCCCCTGTGGTAGGCACGATCTGTGTGGTGCTGGTGTTTGTCCCCTACCAAGAGGTCATTTCTGCAAGTCAGGGCCGCTCCTTTGAGATCCTGGTGTTGGGGGAATTTTGACAGACAGACCAAGAAGAGAGTGCATGTCATGTGATACCTTTGAGCCACCAGCAAGTGACTGAGTGTGTATGGGCCAAGGGACCTGGAGATCCAGGGCAAGGTAACACCAGTTTGGTTCCTGTCCTCATCTGAGATGTTAGTGGCATGGACTGCCCTGCTCTTGGTGTATTATGAGATTGGTGGTCTTGTTGGCTGATAGGGATAGGTGGAGCATGTCCTACAAGGTCCTAGGTGGGTGCATGCCTGCCCACCTTGAGAAGCTGGCCCTGATCATAGTCCACTGTACTGCTATGCCCTGTGGGTGAGGCACTGGTTGAAAGATGGACAAAAGGGAGCGTGGCTCCTAGAGATGAGATGTGACGAGTCCCTACTAGGGCCTTGTACTGTCTGGTTTTGTGTGTCAACTTGACACAGGCTGGAGTTATCACAGAGAAAGGAGCTTCAGGTGAGGAAATGCCTCCATGAGATCCAGCTGTGGGGCATTTTCTCAATTAGTGACCAAGGTGGGAGGGCCCCTTGTGGGTGGTGCCATCCCTGGGCTGGGAGTCCTGGCTTCTATAAGAAAGCAAGCTGATTAAGCCAGGGGAAGCAAACCAGTAAGGAACATCCCTCCATGGCCTCTGCATCAGCTCCTGCTTCCTGACCTGCTTGAGTTCCAGTCCTGACTTCCTTTGGTGATGAACAGCAATGTGGAAGTAAGCTGAATAAACCCTTTCCTTCCCAACTTGCTTCTTGGTCATGATGTTTGTGCAGGAATAGAAACCCTGACTAAGACAGGACTCTTTGCCTCCTTCTTCCTCCTCTCTCTGGGATGTGGCAGAAGCCTGGGAGGAAAGAGCTGGGGGCTGTAGTGAGCTGTGCTGCGGCTGTCAGACCTAGGAGAGAAGAGGTACCTCTTAGGCCTTTCTATCTGTCCTTCTGCTGGAATGGAGTCCACAGAGTTGATCATAGTGCCAACACAGTCTTTGCCAGACCCTCCCTGAGAGGTTCTGTATGTGTGGATTGTCCAAATCAGGAAGCCTAGCCACATGGGGAGCTGAGGCCCTGGGCAACAAGTTACTACAACAAGTTCTGATCTTCAAACAGATCAGAAAATACAAGTACCTCTGCTTACAGAGTGGTGGGTTCAGCCTGTCTTTGCCTGCCATTCCTCCGTAGGGAAGGGACTCCCCAGCTAAGCACCCTCAAGGGGCATGTCTCCTGCCTTTCCCTACCCATTCAGTCTGAAGCAGGTGCTCAGCCTATGCTCAAGGCAGATGAGGCCAGCTCCTCCCTTTCAGATCCTCCAGGAGTATCCTGACAGGTGGTGGAAACTTAGGGAGAGGCAGTCACGCTTCGCAGAAGTGGCAGTTCTCTCTCCAGTGAGTATATTGGTGCAAACCCGAAGCCATTTATAGAGCAGATGCCAAAGGGAGCACTTCAGGAATTAAACTCCATGGTAACCTTGCCGTGGAAATGAAAATAGTCTCGCTGTAAGCAGCCCGCTGCTGCCTGGGTCATGGCCCGGGTCCGCTGGAGGACTCTTGCTTTCCATGCTTACCAGCGGTTGTCTTAGATTTCACCAGGCTCTGCAGATGGTGGATAACTGGGAAGATTGGAGAGGAGCCCCGTGAATTTGGGGAAGTGTGGCTGTGCCTTTGCTTTCTGTGTGAAGTCTGCATTGCACCTTTGTGCCTGCTCTCTGACTCCCCATCCAGGGGCACTCAGTTCTCTGCTGGGTGCTCCTGGGTGTCCAGTTCTTTCTGCTACTTGTAAGTAACACTGTGGGGACAATTCCCAGGCAAGACACAGAACAGCATGGTGCCTGCTGGCTTCCCCTGGAGCTGACGGTCCCAGGTGGGTGTATGCTCTGGTGGTGCCTTATGTCCTTGTCCCAGCATCCACTGCTGGGATGGGCAGTTTTCTCCTGCAGTGGCATTTTTTTTTTTT
>NW_022196913.1:54005076-54034870 GCF_008632895.1 Mastomys coucha | reverse complement strand
TTTAACATGACCTGATGCTTTTTAATTTTCTGAGAAATACTTTTGAAGAAACAGTAGAAGAAATATATTGCCCTCATTGTCAGAAGTGAGGACTTTTGCTCAACGTGTCCGGTTCCTCTCCCTGTGGTGTATGCTCTCTGTACTCTTATTCACACGTTTGGTGAGCTGCTCCCCCCTGGGTCTTTAATCTTTGTGGTTCTAGAGGAGCCTGGTGCCAGGCTACAACAGCCTGAGCTCTCCAGCCTCATCCTCATAAGGCTGTTGCAGCCTGACAGAGAAATAGAGTCCCTTGGAAATAGCTGTTTTCTTTACACTGGTCTCCACAGAAAAGCTTCTAGAGAGCCAACAGGTGTGTGTAGACCTCCTATCTGGAGAGAGTGGCCATGAGGCTGGGTCTGTCCTAGGTGGGATGGGGCTGGGCAGCTGGAGGGCATGCATTTGTGACTGAAGTTGTGTTCGCCCCACAGTAGGGGCTGAACCTGGGCCTGGGCCAGGACATGCTGGTCCTCTTGTCCATTGCTCCCCTGGAATGTGGACAGGATGATGACCCACTGTACTTTGCTGCCAGTGGCCTGGGGAATATGGTGGGTCATGGTGGCCTCAGGGTCATCCTTTGGCCTCTCTCTCTGGGAGCAGACTCTATGGTCAGCTCCAAGCCTTGGGGACCTCAGTTGAGAGCAGCCTGGGATCCTCTTGGTCTTGACTTGTTCTTACTAATGGGCTGTGCTTAGGTCAAGGGACATATGGCATTGTGCAGAAGGAGAACCCTTGTGTCCAACCACAATGTCTATAGCTAGTCTGGGCAGTATGGTGTCCCCAGGACCCCTCAGGTGAAGGTGGAGTGGAGTAAATGCCTATCTTAGCAGGTCTTTAAAGTTTTAAAAATTAGCCGGGCAGTGGTGGCCCCTTCTTTTAATCCCAGCACTTGGGAGGCAGAGGCTGGCGGATTTCTGAGTTTGAGGCCAGCCTGGTCTACAGAGTGAGTTCCAGGATAGCCAGAGCTACACAGAGAAACAAAAAACCAAAAAAATTATATTTCTATATATTCATTTATTTTGTGAACCTGTATGTGCACATGCCACAGCATGCATACAGTGGTCAGAGGACAATTTGCAGGAGTTGACCATAGGTCTGGTGGACTGAACTCAAGTCATCAAGCTTGGCAGCAAAGAGACTTTACCTGCTGAGCTGTTTCTCCAACTCCTGTTTTTACCAAATCTTACGAAAGCTTTGATTTGACTACAAAGGGGAAGCTGTAGTTGCGGTTGAGGAGGTGGAGATGTAATCGGATGTATGGTGTAGAACCAGGATTGTAGCCAGACATGTGCTGTTGTATGTTGTGTGTCATGAAAGGTGTTGTGATGTGTCGCAGAGTGGAAGCATGTGACTGACCATGTCAGGGACTGGGAAAAAATTGGCAACAGTAAAAGGTTTCTGAACATGACGTGACAAAAAATTAATTCAAAATCAAACACATAAAGAGTCCCAGGTGTTTCTGGCAGCCCTTGCCCACGTATCCAGCAGCTTTGCACTGTGCATGCCTTCATGCTGGGAGACAACTTTCCTGAAATCCCTGGGTTCAGAACTGTGGTCATGAGCTGCAGTGCTTTTCCTGTGGTACAAAGTCTTTTACTCTCATAGGGACAGAATGTCCTCAGGGTACAGGAGACCCTGCCACATGGGAAAACAAAACAAAACAAGCAAATAAAAAACAACAACAACAACAAAAAACTGCTGTTTGAGTTACTGACGTGCGTTTCACAAAAACTTTAATAAGTTTTGGCTTCAGAATGGGATAGAATTTCTAACGGTTTCTGAAAGGGCTTTAAACACACTTCTGCTGTGTTACACTACAGATTCATGTGAACTGGCATTTTCAGCACTGATTATTTTTTTAATTAATTAATAATTTATATCCCAAATGCTGCTCCACCACCCAGTACCCCCTCTGAGAGTCCCTCCCCCATCTCCCCTCCTCTTCTCCTCTGAGTGGGGCCCCCTGGGTATCCTCCCATCCCGGAGCATAAAGTCTCTGCCAGATTGGTTGCATCCTCTCCCATCGAGGCCAGACAGACAGGGCAGCCATGAGGACTGAGCTGCACATCTGCTACACATGTGCTGGGGGTCTTGTTCCAGCCCATGTATGTTCTTTGAAATATGAAAGGAGTCTTTCTCAGTCACTCTCCACCTTGTTTCATGAGACAAGGCCACTCACTGAACCTTGAGCTAACTGATTGGGCTAGGCTGGACATAGATCTCCGAGGATCTGGTTGTCACTGATCCCCAGCACTGGTATAGCAGATATTCAACCACCTGGACCATCTCACCATCCTCCAAAGAACTGCTTTTAAATACAGTGTTTATTATTTATTTTCAGTAAATGTAAATCTTAGATCTGTAGATCTATTTACACACACACACACACACACACACACACACACACACACACACACACACACACACACTCCTAGGGTCACATAACAATTTCTTAGGCAGAAATGGGTTAAGAAGCCCTGGTATCTGACATAGGCCATGAGGTATGAGTTATGTGTGTGATGTGTGTAGACTAGAACTTGGGATGCAGCACAGTGGCAGGCTGCAGGGGCTCTAGGATGGACAGCTGCCTAGTGTTCTAGAACTTCCATTTGCGGGTTTGGGGAAGTTTCAAGGAGAAGGAGGTTTAGGTGCTGACTCTACATCTTTGGTTCTGTGTTTGCCCGAGGTTAGAGAGGGGGCTAGGCTCCATGCAGCTCCGAGTCCCCGCCCACTTGCTTTCTTATTCTCTGTCACCTACTCATTCACTAGTCAGTTACTCATTCATTTACTATGTATTCATTCCCTACATTCACTTATTCCTCTACTCATTCATCCATTCATTCACCATTCATTTATTATGCATTCATTCCCTACATTCACTTATTCCTCTACCCATTCATTCATTTATTCACCTGCTCATTCATTTGCCATGCATTTGTTCATTCACTAATTTTGTCTTGCATATTTCCTGTCCATCATTATTCAGTTCATCTGTTCATTCAGTCATGCCTTCCTCACACTCCATTCACTTTGTCAGCTACTACTTTGCCACTCGGTCACCCGTCTTGCCCATTCTTTCTCTCATCATGACTTGCTCTTCACTGCCTCCGTCACTCAGTTCTTCATTCACTGACTCAGTTTATCTCACGCTTCAGTTCACATAAATCTCAAGTGCAATGAGGCAGGAGTGTGTTTAAAGCCCTTTCAAGTAACTATTGGAAATTCTATCCCATTCTGAAACCAAAATTCATTGAGCACTTTTTGTGAAACTCATGTCAGTAACTAACTCAAACAGGATTTTTTATTTGCTTGTTTTGTTTTATGTTCCCGTGTGGGAGGGTCTCCTGTAGCCTGAGCTACATTATGTTCTTATGAGAGTAAAAGAGTTAGTACAACAGGAAAAGCACTGTAGCTCATGACCACAGTTCTGAACCAAGGGATTTCAGTTGTGAGACACCCCAAAGACCCTTTAGGGGGAGAGGAAATGGAGAGATCTTGGATTCTTCTTCCTTGACTCTAATGTTAGCTTCAGTGAAGCTAACAACTAGGATAAAGGATCTCTTCATTCATTCATTCATTCAATCAATCATTGGGTTTGGTGTGACATTCCCGTCTAATGGATCTCAATGATTGAGAATGTGGGCCCACCAGCAGCAGTACCAGGTCCCAAATAGACAGGCCTGTGCTGACAATTTGGACAGTGTGCTCTGTGTGTGTAGCTGCTGTCTTGGCTTGTCACACCTGCTGCTGGTGAGATGTCTGTGACATTTCAGTCCTCTGGACCTCTGAGAATAAGGTGTACATATGTGCACACCTGAGTGTGTTTGCAGGAGCTTAGATTCTGAATTGATACCTGTTGTTGAGTTTGTCTGAGTCTAGTTTCCCAAAATAGGGCCAGTATCAGCTTGCCCTGCCTACAGGGCTGAACCTTGAGGGCAGAGGTCCTATCAGCAGGTCACTTGTGGGCCCATGGCATTCATAACTGTCCCATCATGCATGACCTTCAGTAACTGACTAGAGTGAGAGAGAAATAGAGGCACGGGGGAGGGGACATTTGAGGGAGAAAGAGAGTTCTCTGAACCCAGATCTTTCCAACATGCAGTCACGGCGTGTTTAGCCTCCCAGATCTCAGGATGTGAAATATCCTAGCTGAAGGAGGAACAGCATCTTGCAGAGCCTCAGATCCAGATGGAGGTAGAGTGGGAGGTCGTCTTCACCCAGGTATTAATCTCCTTCTAAGAAGGGACATTAACGGAGCACAGCTCCATATCACATATGCACTTACCCTGCCTCTCAGGAAGGAATTGTGCACTAGCTTTCCAGAGTGGCTGGAGCAGTCTTGTTTCTGCCGCGGGCAAGCTCTGGTGGAGGAGAGTGCTGAAACCGGGCTCTTTAGGACGGCAGGGTAATTGGCATGGTGGCTGTGTGAGGCGGTGCTGATTTCATCGCTGTCTCTTCTCATTCATTGTGTTTGTGCCATTTGGGGGTCATTATTTCATCACAAGCTTGCACAAGCTTGCATCGGCGATCTTCACAACCATTTCATCTTCACAGGTGTGGCTGCCCTTTAATTAAATGAGCAGTTCTCTGGGCTCTGGGAAGTTTTGAGTTTGCACTTCCTTTCTTCTCTCTCTCTCTCTCTTGCTCGCTCGCTCAATTTCTCTTTCTCTCACTTTCTGGATACCTTCCAGGTGACACAAGCACTGTATGACTGCTCTGCTCTGTTTGTTTGTTTGTTTGTTTTTGGAATATTATTAGGTAATTTAATCCCCATGTGTTTTTTTTATGTTTTTAATGTGTATATACAAGTGTATGCACATGTGTATGTATACATTCATGTGGAAGCCAGAAGTCAACCTTGGTTCTCATTCCTGCATTTCTTCGGACCATCTTGGTGTGTGATGAATATGCACGTGTGTGCAGGCATGTATGACATGTGTTGTGCCTACATGCAGAGGCCAGAGAGGATGTCTGGTATTCTGCTCTGTCACTCTCTTTCTTATTCCCTTCAGACAGGCTCTCTCACTCAGCCTGGAGCTAGGCTGGCAGCCAGTAAACCTTAGTGATCGTCCTGCGTTTGCCCTTCATAGTGCTGGATCCAAGCATGTACAGGGCTTCGCGTGGCTTTTTTCTACAGGTACTGGGGATCCAAACTCAGCTCCATATGCTTGAGTAGCAAGTACTCTTACCTGCTGAGCCTATCCCCAATCCCCATCTCATTTTTTTTTTTAATGACAGAGACTCTGATTAGTCCCGAGCTTGCCATACAGAGCAGGCTGGCTAGCCACAGAGCCTGAGAGATCTCCCTGTCTCCACCTGCCCACGGTGCTACTCACCTGGCTTTTATATTTTACATGAGTCCTGTTCTGTTTGTTCTCTGACAATTTCATGCACATACATAATGCTTTCTTACCTCCCTCACCCCACCTTTCCTTGTCTCCTTCCTTCAGTCCCGCCTTCCTCCCTGCCAGCCCCTTCCCAGATTTATGGCTTGTCATTTCAGCTGGATTTTTCATGTGGGTTCTGGTGATAGAACTCAGGACCTCATACTCAACACTTACCAACTAAGCCACCCGTCATCCTGCCTCTGCGCACATCTGTCTTGTATCTCGCATGACACTGTTGTCCTTGGGTAGTCAGTACTGGTTGTGCATGACTAATGCGTGTATCGTTTCCTTTGCTTTCTAATCTCCCCTGCGGTTCCAGCTGTGACTGTTTGTCCTCTACCTGAAGGCCTCTCCTTTGTATTTCCTTTAATATCTGTTTGTGAGGAACGTCTGTGTCTTTATTCTTGTTTTTTTTTTTTTCCTTTCTTTCCTGGTTTGTAATTGTGGGTTGCCAGGCGCCTTTTCTGTCCAGACCGTCCTCAATGGTTTCCATTGAGGTCAGCTGCCCCTCAGATACCTTGCTTCCCAACCTATTTGCTATTTAAACAAAAATATTTAAAATAATGTGCATATGTGTGCTTTGTGCTCCAGAGGACAGGTGGCTGCCGAGAGCAAAAGCAGTTCCAATTCCCTGGAGCTGTGAGCCACTTGACCTGGATGCTGAGAACTGAGAGTCCCTTGCAAGGGAGCAGCGAGTACCCCTCCTCCTGGCTATTTTAAGATTATCTTTTTGTGTCTGAGCTTTTTTTTTTTTTAATTTTAAATATGTTGTGCTTAGGTGTAATATTCTTTTTATATAGTCTTCTTGGGGCTTATACTTTATTATTATTATTATTATTATTATTATTATTTTATTTTATTTTTTTTGGTTTTTCGAGACAGGGTTTCTTTGTGTAGTCCTGGCTGTCCTAGAACTCACTCTGTAGACCAGTCTGGCCTCAGACTCAGAAATTCGCCTGAGAAATCTGCCTCCCAAGTGCTGGGATTAAAGGTGTGTGCCACCTCTGCCAAATGTATACTGATGTGTTAGAACAGTGGGTCCCATCAGAGCATACCACACACTAGGCCCAAACAGTTCCACGAGTAAGAGATTTAATTGAGAGGAAGAGAGGGGGCAGTAGCAGGAAGAAAGGAGGGAAGGAGAGAGAAGGAGGAATGTCCCCCGTGTACATATATGGGTTCTGACATAGTGGCTGCAGGAAAAGGTGGGAGGTGAGCCCAATGGATTATGGGAATATGGTGGCTGTTGCCCTGGCAACAGGTCTGTGAGACCCGCCCATGAGACACCACAGGCTTTGAAGACCCTGACACTAACATACCTCCCTTTTTGATATTATAAAGAGGAGGAAAGAGAAAGGGAAGGGGAAGCAGATGGTGAAAAGGGAACGAAGGGGCATCATGTCTCTTAGGCTACTTCCTGCTGTCTAGGGGCGTTGTCAATGGGGGTAGCTGGCTTTCACTAGGGGCGTTGTCAATGGGTGTAGCTGGCTTTCACTGTCAGGATTTACTTGGTAAACGTTCACATCAGGTTCCTCTGTGGACAGTGGCTCATCTGTGGGCAACAGCTGGTAATCCTGTAAGAAGAACTGATTGATAGTTTGGTTAGAAATTTTTTGTATTTGTTGTTGAAGAAATGTAGAAACAAGATTAATGAGGCAGGGAGCAAATAATAACACCAGGAAGATGACTAGGAAAGGAGTTACAAACGTGAGTATCCACTTCCTTATAGGGTTTTCAAAAATCTCAGATCTGGAGGTCTCACGGTCTCTGAAATTTTTTATGTCTGACTGTAGCTCCTGGATTTTATTTCTTACTATCATGGATTGGTTGACATAGAAGCAGCATTCTTCTTGGAGGAACAGGTAAAGACCACCTTCTTTAGCTGTCAGGATATCTAGTTCCCATCTGTTCTGAAGCACCATGGCTGCCAAAGAATCAATCTGTTTTTGGATAGTAAGCACAGTTTCAGATATTTTTTGAAAATTGCTTTGAAACTGGAAAGTGAATGTATTATATTGGGTCATGGAAGTCATTATCCCTGCAAGTCCAGTACCAACACCTGTGGCTATTCCCATAGCAACCAAGAGTGGCACAACTTGGACTGCCCTCTTATGCTGGGCAGCTATCATATCTACAACTGGGACTGGCAGGGGCTTGTTTCCCTGGATTACTCCCAGTTCAGGGAAAAGTAGTACTAATGTGCAAACTCCTGACCAGCTAGCAGGTAGGTGATGACATGCCTGAGTGCCACAAAGAATTGATGTGTTTTGGATTGTAGGGCATTGTGGCAGAGATGATACATCAAGGGTTATGGTTCTATTGCAGTCTAGGGAGCTCAGCATTCCCACTGAATGAGTCCCAGAGGCCTTAAAACAGGTTGCCACACCAAAGAGAGGGACAGAGGTAAGGTATGGAGTCATGGAGACATTGGAGCCAGGGCAGCTGTCAAAGGGTGAGGTAACATTACTTGGCAGTATCACCGGAGACACTGTAAGTGACAATAGTGAGTTAGTTCCAGGGGGTACACATAACCAGCAATCCTTAAAGTGTCCAGATCTGGTGACATTAAGGAGTTGGTATGCCGAGGTCAAGGTCTGAAGTAAAAGGCAAAATGACAAGTTAGTGCCATTTATGAGGGGTGATGTCAAAGAGATAAGGACCTCAGAGGAGTGTTTGATTATCTCCCCTACTTTTTCAATATCTAGGGGCTGGGCAACTGAGACATATTTTCTCTGGATATAGATGGTACTTACTGGGGCCCCGGGCTGATTTTTACGATAGAGGTTACCAAGGACTCCTGTCTCCCCCCTGGAATCCCATGGGTCTTGTATGTAGAAGAAGAGTGTCTTGCGGTGTTGATAGAAGAAATGATTGATCTGTGATCTTAGCATATGTATCTGACAAGACCAATATGGGCAGCCCCAATATTTGTCTAGCCATTTTCTACAATAATCTTTTGTCTGGTCAAAGAGAAAGCAAGTATAGAGATCATAATATTTAGATGGGATTACAGATACTGGGATGATAGCAATTTGGTTTGGTTCCTGGCATCCGGCTATGGAGCAGTTTTCTGACCCTATTTGGAAAGACTGTTTGTTATCTGTGGGGGTTTCTTGAACCACGAATCTCCAGATATAAGAGCTACCCTGGATAGAAATGAACAGCAGGGGGAGGATGAGAAACCCATGTCTAATCCAGTGAGGTTGAGCTCGGCTGCTGGAGTGGAGTCTCATTTTCTGGGATTGGGGACAAGGTGGGCGGTCTCGTTGTCCTCTGGAGCTTAACAGAGCATGTCCTGTTAAGATTGATGTGTTTGAAGAAGAGTCATTTTTAGGTGGAGGAATGAAAGGTTTGAGGTGAGACAGATGGACCCAAAGAGAGAGTCCCTCAAGTTTAGCCGCTGTAGGTGTCACAAGAATTACCTTAAAAGGGCCCTGCCATTTGAGAGAGAGAGGTGAGGGCCATTGACCTGGAGAAGATAGAAGGACTTGGTCTCCAGTGTTGATTGGCAGTGGACAGGAGACAATGTATGGCTGAGGTAGATGGTGGTCAGCAAAGTTCCATAGGAGAGAATGGAGGTGGCAAAGTAATAGGATAAGTAGATGGTCTGGGAGAGGAGAACATTTAGGTGAAATACCAGGAGTTAGGACTGGATGTCCATACATGAGTTCAAAGGGAGAGATGAGGAGAGGTCTCTTGGGGAGAGCTTGTAATCTAAAAAGAGCCAGAGGTAGGAGTTTAACCCAATCAAGATGAAGTTCTTGTGACAGCTTAACAAGAGTGGTTTTTTAAAGAGCAATTAGTTCTTTCTACCTTATCAGAAGATTGAGGGTTGTAAGGAATGTGATAATGCCAGGGGATGTCTAGGGCCTTAGGATTTGAGAGACTTGGGAAGTAAATTCAGGACCATTGTCTGATTGGAGAGAGGCTGGGACACCAAACCGGGGGATGATCTCTTGGAGGAGGAGATCAGAGACTGTGTGAGCCCTTTTGTTAGTTGTGAGAAATGCCTCTACCCACCCCAAGAAGGTGTCCACCAAGACCAGGAGGTACTTGGCATGCCTGACAGTGGGCATGTGGGTAGAGTCAAGTTGCCAGTCAGTTCCAGGAAGGGGGAACCTCTAGCCAGATGGGTAGGAAAAGGGGTGCTATGATACCTTGAGTTGGGGTCAGACTTCTGACAGATTTTGTAAGAAGCAGTGATAGATTTTAAGAAGCTTAAGTCCTCTGAGGAGTAGGCTGTAGAGAGAGGGTATTGAGCTTGGGTTGTATACCTGGTAGAGTCAGTAATTGGATGACAACAGGAGAATGGTGTTTAGCAACAGAGGGGTTCTGGATGTCCCAGACTCGGGGATCTACCTGAGAAGCTGGTAAAGGAAATAACATGATAGTGTTAGTAGGTTGCCTGGCTAGGAGAAGGATCAGAGGAACTGCTGGCAAGACTGGGTTTAGGCGAATGTGAGGAGCAAAGGAAATAAGAGGCTCCCAGCCTAGCTAGAAGATCCCTTCCCAATAAGGGGACAGGACATGTTGGCACTACCAAAAAGGAATGGGTGAGAGGTACACCCCTAAAAATGCAACTAAGTGGTAGGGTCTGGAGAGAGAAGTAAGGTTGTCCTCCTACCACGACAATAGGAAAACGAGAAGGAGAAGTGGGTCCCCAAAACTCTGTCGGGACTGAGTACGTGGCTCAGGAAGAGGAAGGAGGTGGGCCACCCACATACCACGATATCTACCTGGGGCTCCCTGCTAGTGATGGCAGTGGTCGCGTCAGGGAAGCTCGGGCCTCCTCAGTCAGCCATAGCCAAGCTTAGGAGATCAGGTGGAGGGTTATCTGGGAGTGATGTCTCTCTGTTCTGCGTAACATGAGTGCAATCCACAGCCCAATGGCCCTCTTCATGGCACCTAGGGCATGGCCCTCTTGGCTTGCATAAGTTAGGGTAGGTTTTTGCCCAATGACCCCTTTTTTTTTTTTTTTATCACATTTGTAGCAGGTACCTGGTGGTCCCTGAGTCTTAGGAGACCATGAATCTGGGGTAGTGGCTGGGGCTGGTCGGACAGCCTTTGCCAGCATATGATATTTTTGTTTGTGGACTTTATCATCTCTTCCATGGTACACTTTGAAGGCCAGCACTAAGACTTCTGCCTGTGGAGTTAGGGGTCCCTTCTCCAGTTTTTTGTTTTTTTTTTTTTTAAGATTTATTTATTTATTATATGTAAGTACACTGTAGCTGTCTTCAGACACACCAGAAGAGGGCACCAGATCTCATTACGGGTGGTTGTGAGCCACCATGTTGTTGCTGGGATTTGAACTCATGACCTTCCGAAGAGCAGTCGGTGCTCTTCCCCACTGAGCCATCTCACCAGCCCCCTTCTCCAGTTTTTTAAGTTTAGTTCTTATGTTGGGGTAGCTCTGGGAAAAGAAGTAGGTCATCCGAAGTTGTTTACCTTCTGGGTTTTCAGGGTCCAGACTGGTATGCTGTCCAGCGGTGCATGGGGTGGCTCCGGCTCCTCTGCTGCAACTTGGTGGTGGTGGCTTCAGCAGTGGCAGCTTCCGTGGTGAAAGCCTGCGATTCTTGTAGCCACCAGCTGAGGGGGCCCGAGAACTCGCCTACTCACAGCAGCCGCTGTTGACGGTGCTGTGACCAATCCACGTGGCCGTGATCTCTGCCCATCCCCGCAGCAGGGCAGTGCAGTGGCTGCTGACGGAACCACCAATTCCCGGGTTTTGGCACCCAATGATGTGTTAGAATGGCAGGTCGCGTCAGAACATACCACACACTAGGCCCAAACAGTTCCACATGTGAGAGGTTTAATTGAGAGGGAGAGAGGGGGCAGTAGGGGGAGGAGAGAGGAAGGAGAGAGAGAGAGATGGAGGAATGTTCCCCGTGTATATGTATGGGTTCTGACGTAGTGGCCACAGGTAAAGATGGGAGGTGAGCCCAATGGATTCTGGGAATGTGGTGGCTGTTGCCCTGGCAACAGGTCTGTGAGACCCACCCATGCGACACCACAGGCTTTGGAGGCCCTGATGCTAACATATACTTTTTTTTTAATCTGAGGATTTCAAAATTGGAGGGCATTGATGTTTACATATTTCTTTGGTTCCATTCTTTATGGTTTCTACTTCCAGAAACCCATTTACAAGTAGGCTGGGCATTTCTTGCTGTCTTCTGTGTTGTTTGTTACTTTCTTTCTGTCTAGATTTCAATCTATATATTTCTTTTGCTTATGTTTATATGTGTATGCAGGCTCATGTTTGTGGGTGCATGTCTGTGCATGCATGTGTGGAGACCTGAGTTAATGTTGGATCAAGTCTTCCTTGATTACTCTCCACCTTACATAGTGACTCTGGGTTTCTTATTGACTCTAGAATTCTCTATTTTAGCTAGTCTGGTGCCTTAGTTAGGGCTTCTATTGCTGTGAAGAGACACCATGACCACAGCAACTCTTACAAAGAAAAACATTTAATTGGAGTTGGCTTATGGTTCAGAGGTTTAGTTCATTATCATCATGGCAGGAAGCATGGCAGCATGCATGGCAGACATGGTGCTGGAGACATAGCTGAGAGTTCTACATCTGGATCCACAGGCAGCAGACAGAGAAACTGGGCCTGGCTTGAGCATCTGAGACCTCAGAGCCCACCCCCCAGTGACATACTTTCTCCAACAAGGCCACACCTCCTATTGGTGCCATTCCCTGAGTCTATGGGAGTCATTTTTTATTCAAGCCACCACATCTGAATAGCCAGCTTCCTCTGGGGGGTAGGGGTCCCCAGTCTCTGTTTCTCACACTCTGGGATTACAGACAAGTTACCATGCCCACCAACTTTTACATGGGTTCTGGGGAATCCAAGCTCTGGCTGTCTTGGAACTCACTCTGTGACCAGGCTGGCCTCGAATTCAGAAATCTGCCTGTCTCTGTCTCCCAAGTGCTGGGACTAAAGGCGTGTGCCACCACTGCCTAGCCATACCCCTCTCATTGAGGGATATGTATCTCTCTCTTGTATTCCAGGCTGGCCTTGTACTTTTTGGTAGCCAAGAATTACTTTGTGCTCTTGATACCTCCAGGGTGCTGGGCTTCCTAGCCTGTCCCACCAGGCCTGGCTGATCTTATCTTTCTTAAGAGATTTCATTTTGCTTTTTGAGGAAGTTAGAATAAGGCCCATGCCTCTACCACTCTGCCTGCATCTTAGGAGTGTGTCTGGCTGAGAGGGACACCCTGGGTGTTCATGCTCAAAGCATGGCTACTCAGACATGCAGTGCAAAGCCATTCCCTGGGCTTGGGTCCTTGCAGGCTGACCCCTAAGGCCATCTTAGATATTGGTGGGGTCATTCAGGCCACTTAGGGACTTTGGAGAGGGGAGCGAATGTAGTGCAGTCCACTTCATTCTGGGAGTGTTAATGAGCAGGGCTTATTAAACTTTGTGTATTTGTTTCCCTGGATGCGTAGATAGATAAAATAGGTCTATGAGTTGTTGTTTTTCTGTTTTGTTTTTGTTTTGTTTTTTCGAGACAGGGTTTCTCTGTGTAGCCCTGGCTGTCTTGGAACTCACTCTGTGAGACGAGGCTGGCCTTGAACTCAGAAATCCACCTGCCTCTGCCTCCCAAATGCTGGGATTAAAGGCATGTGCCACCACCGCCCAGCTTAAAGAAATCTTTTTTAAAACAAATCTTTGGAATGCCTATAATTTTGCCATTTGTCAAAGACAAAAATCAAGCTTAACACACCAATGAGATGGATATGCTTGTTTATTTTTATATAAATAATTAAATCTTGGTGAATATTTGATATTGCTGGACACAGAGCACCTTCAACTCTTCCCAGACTTGATCAATACTGTGACTTTATAATTGTCAATACTGAGAATACTATTTACAGAAATATGTAGTATAAAATGGTAGAGTCTGTGGCCTTTTTTCAGAAATTGTTAGAAATTCTGTCTTAACCCCAGCCAGAATTCAATGAATGATATTAAGTTTTTAAATGATTTCTCTTATTTTTTGAAATTATAATATAATTATATCATTTCCCCCTTCTCTTTCCTTCCCTCAAATTCTCCTGTTGTAAGCATTAACTAATACTTGCTGGCAGGTTTGCTACCCACCTCAATGGTTTATGTTCTCAGATGAAAGACACATATCTATCATCTCTATTTCAATGTGTCTTATATAGTTCAATAGTTGGGCCATTGTTTAATCTCTAGGTGGTTAATCTACTTCCTGCCAATAATCTTGAGTTATTATTTATTAGGTTTTATATTCTATCTTAGCTATTTTGGACCCAGAAGGCTGGCTGTTCAATTGAGTTGCGCTTTGGGCCGCATTCTTCCAGCTCCTTCCCATGGTGGCCATGTCTCTCTGTCTGTACTCTCCTCAGACATGGTGTCTTTCCTTCATCTCTCCAGACATGACAGACCTCTCCTCTTTCTTTCTCTCTTCTGGTCCTAACCCCAGGAAATTCTAAAATCTTGCCTCTGTCTGTTCCTCTCAGCTATTGACTGTTGATATTTTTATTTACCAGTCAAAACCAGTTAGAGAGACGTTTCCCAAAACTATGTATAGACATTCAAATAAACAGTTTTAGAGGCCCAAACTAACATTAAAATATAAACAACATTAAGCCAAGCCCACTACATTCTCCTGTGTTCCGATCCTTGGTCTCTTTTTTTCATTAATTGTTGTTCCATGCATAGATATAAATGTATATGCATACACATTCCTAACTGCTACCTGCTCCATCTGTATACTGTTATTGTATGTGTGCTTTCGGGCTGACCACTTGGCATAGGATAACCAAGGAGTATGCTGCTCCCTGGGGAAAATCTTGTTTTCCCACTCTCCGCATTCCTGGGTTGCCTACAGTTCTTTGTGTAGGGTTAAGGCCTTATGGTCCCCTCAACCCCCAACCCCTCGTGTCAACTCTGGCACGCGTCTGATGTCCTTAATCAGCTTATGTGATTGATGTGGTGAGACTTTTCAACAAGATACAGTCTCACAGTGAGCCCTTTATCTTCTGACTCTTACAGTCTTGACTTTAAAAAAAAAAAAAAATGAAATGTTAAGCCAGCAACTCAAACAAAAATTTTAAAATCAAACATTTTTAACACAACACAATCCAAAGAGATGCTATTTTGATACTACTTATATGCTGAGGGATGACAGAAAATATTTAGTCTCTATTTTCCATAATTAGACCATGGTGTTTCTATAAGAACAGTACATTATGTGTGTGTATAGAAAAAAACACTGCAGTTCCCAGCACGGAGGAGTCCGTTACCTGCGCAGACCTTGCTGGCGTGCTCATGCCGTGTGTTCAGGGTCAGGGCTGCAGCAGGGTCTTGCGGTTCAACACCAGCAAATGCTGTTGGAAATACTACAGATTCGCTGTGCACTTGCTTTTGAGTCAGTATGTGGCCAGTGCATTTTCATAAGCCTTTTAAAGTTATTTTCCTGTTTTTAAATTTTATTTATTATTGTCTTGTGTGTGTGTGTGTGTGTGTGTGTGTGTGTTAAGTTCAGGTGCAGGCACATGTGTGCCAGAGGCCAGAGTATGGGTGTGGAAGTCAGAAGACAACTTTGAGGAGTTCATTCTCTTCTTCCACTGTGGGGTTCCAGGGTTCGAACTTAGGTCACCAGGCTTTTTCAGCAAGCACTCTTATTTGCTGAGCCATCTTGCTGGCCCTCTGAACCTTTTGCTGTGGCCAGATTTCTGTTTCCTCCATCCATCTTCAGCTATCCTATTTGGGGTTGTAACACACAGTTTGAGAAGCAGGTCTTGGAGTTCTGAGCCAGAAATGGGCTTGATACACACATTTCCCAGTCCCCTTGAGTGCTCTGAGCTTCACATCTGGCCATCAGCTAGTATAGAATGGAGGGAGGGGTTTTACATGCTAGGAGAGGCTGTCTCAGCTTTCAGCAGAATGTTAAGGCCCTATTGCTGCTCGCCCTGAGATGCCCTCAATTGTTGGACCTGATAGAAGGATGCAGCATCTGCCCGGTAAGGTAGGCTGCCAGAGTTCAGTCCCCAAGGGAGTGGGCAGTCCTGCCAGCCTGGCATCCCACACTGACTGAGCAGAATTCCACAGCCTCACCCTGAGGGAGCTGTCCCTGCTGACTGAGCTGTGTTAATCCTGCTGACCCGTGGCCGTGATGCCGTCCAAATCTATCTTTAGGTGACCCCTGGGGGAAAGGCTGTGAGGTAGGGCCTACCCTTTCTAGAAATCAGATATGTGGTATGGTCAGCTCGAGGGGGACTGGACCCTTCAGGTATTCAGGGAGGTGCAAGATGGTCCTCAGGAGGGGTTACCAGGGCAGGGGGATTCTGTGAGCTTCTTGGCTTATATGCTCTCTGAAGCTCCCATCTTTATGACCTTCTAGTTTAGGCAGTATCCAAGACACTTCTCTAGATGAAAGTAAAGCTGGCATTCCCTTAAGAAAACTGAAGTAGCCGGGCGGTCTTGGCACACACCTTTGATCCCAGCACTTGGGAGGCAGAGGCAGGAGGGTGGATCTTTTGAGTTCAAGGCCAGCCTGGTCTACAGATCGAGTTCCAGGACAGCCAGGGCTACACAGAGAAACTCTGTCTCAAAAGCCAGGAAAAAAGAAATGAAAAAGAAAAGCAAGGTTCTTTTCCGCGACTGGCCTTCCTCTGTGAAGGCCCCCTTTCACAACTGTCCTCTGAAGTGGCTCCCCTCTACTGTGACCTCCCTTTATAATGGCCCACACTCATAGCATCAGCCTCTGTTGTCAGCTGTTGTCCTCAGTGGGGCTCCAATCAGGGCCCCGACAATTTATAGCTGGCATTCAGGGTGAAACGGCCATGCTGGTTTCCAGTCTAGCTTTGGAGAGCACCGAGCCTCATATTGGGATCAGACGGTGTCAGAGGTCAATGCCCTCAATCCCACACTCACAATAGCCTGGGTAAGAAGGGTCTCTAGGAGTTCCTTTGGGGAGATGGGAGGCATGTGTCCCTTTCATTTGAAGGCAGGTGCTCTGGGATAGGTGATTTCCAAAGAGGTGGCTTTCTGCCTCTTAGCTGACCCCTCTAAATACGATGAGGTTATCCATTCCCACTACACATGAATTGCTTACACTTACACCCTGGTCCCCATTGATACACCTACTGCAGATGGGGCCAGCTCTTGCTCTGGAGAGTCTGGGGTAGCTCTGGGTGGTAGTGGGGCTTACGTCCCCTTAATCCTCTGTCTCACAATCTCACATGGCACAGTGAACACTCGGCAATCTATCTAAGTGCAGCAGTGATGTTATCTTCTAGAAAGAGTGGATGAGGATGGCAGAGTCGCCCCTTCCCTTCTCCTGACAGGTTTGCCACTCCTAAGCCTGCCCTAGGCTTTCTGCTTGCAATTATCACCTACGATGCTGGTCCCTGGGAAGGTAGCCAGGTAGCATTGCTCAGGGGCGAGGCATGGACTGTGGCTTAGATCCCATAGGGCCATCACAGGCTGGAGAGAGGAGACTCTTGGGTGCTGTCCTCAGGAGTGGAAGAGGCTGCATGTGAGCATTCTCTAGTTTTCTTTCCCCCTGAGTTGTAGGTTGACCCTGTAAACTGTAACACCTCTACCTGGAAGTGAAACGCCCACATGCCCTGCACCCAGCTCCACCTGCTGTTCCTGGTGAGTCCACCTGTTTCTTTGCTCAGCTGCTCTGTTATATCTGACGCAGCTGAGCGCAGGTGCACAAGCTTCCCACTGGCATCCGCCCTCCCTCCCGCCCCAAAAAGTGGCCCCATCCCAGCTAGCACCAAGCTCTTCCTGGATATGGTGTCACTGCCCATCACTTGATATTGAGGGAGCTGGACTAAAGGGTCACTGTTATCCCATCTCCCTCCAGGATAGGATCCTCAGCCCTGAGGCCCTGACTATGGGGATGAGGGTCTCCTGTTTAAGGTAGTTGTCGGCAGGGCCAGGTCTCATGGGTTTCTTTGGTGAGTGAGAAACCTGGTCCAGAGCCTATGGGTTACACTTAGGTGTGTTCTATTGGATGGGGGCGTTGACCTGACAGACAGTACACCATGATGATGCATACTATATGCTTCTAAAGAAGACAGTGAGTCTCTGGAATCCTGGTCCACTCTGACTGCTGGGTAGGTCTCAGGCTACCTCCTCACCCTCCTTTTACCATTTAGGTGCAGACTGCAGGCTACCATCAGTTGTCTGGTACTCAGAGGACCAGGGTGGCTAGCTTCTCTACCTGCTCTGTCTGGTGTGGCCTCAGCCACATTTAGAAGCTCACAGTGAAATGGAAGACAGGTTGACTCCAGGCATTATAGCTATCTCTCAGACTTACTGGGAAGCCCAAGTGGGCAGCATGTATAAGATGTATGGGTAGGAGGTGTCCCAAGACTCTCTGGCCTCCCTCTGATTTCTTTGCCACAGTCAAGTCAGGCAATGCTGACATGTTGCTTCTCCCTTCGGGGCTGCTTATAGATCTATGAAAATGTCC
Source organism: Mastomys coucha (assembly GCF_008632895.1). Classification (NCBI taxonomy): domain Eukaryota; kingdom Metazoa; phylum Chordata; class Mammalia; order Rodentia; family Muridae; genus Mastomys; species Mastomys coucha. Next base: position 54,016,983 of record NW_022196913.1, on the reverse strand, counting down.
CTTCCCCTCCTGTACCACCTTATCTCCATAGGGACCCAGCCTGCTTATGGGATGGAGACTGTATGGAGTGGTATGCAGAGAGACTCCTTGCTAGCAGGCACCTCCCCAGATGGCACCCGTGAGGAAAAAGGCCTGGTATCCACTTGGTCTCTGTGCGGCTGAGGCCACCAGGGAGTTTAGTGAGGTCAGCCATGCTTGCTTACATCCTGAAGATGACTCCTGTCTCCCATCCACTCACGCTGAGGCCTATGGCAATTGGTCCAGATAACCCACAGCTTCATTACTTGTGCTGCATCATGGGCAAGGCCTCAGAAGAGCTCTGTCTGGATCACTGTCTGTCATGCCCTATCCCCTGCGAACTTTCTTCCTCCTGCTCTTTATGAGAACTTGCCTTTGCTTCCATGATAGGTGGTGACGGGTCTGCTGGTCTCCAAAATGACTCTCTTCTGCACTGTGACAACTTTATTTTGGTAAATGGTGGCTTCCTAAAATCGTAGAGTCGGGAGGGGAGGGTGCACAAAGCCTGCCCTCAAACTGCCCTACTCATGACATGGGCGCTCATGGCAAGGGTAGGGGCTTCCTGATTGATTGATGGGGTGGCTGCTGGTTCTGATGGAGGATGTGGGAACACAGGATCCAGGTCTCATAAGTGTTGGGAAGAAGTGTGAAGCTCCCCCACCCCCCCAAGGCTTGTGGACCTTCTTTGTCTTTTACTGATCAAGTGGAGATGCTGTCAGAGTCCGTGGACATACAGCAGAAGATAGGCAGACTTATGCCAGGCCCATATTCTCTCCTGAGATAATTAAAATCCCACCATAGGTACCTGGTGCAGCTGCCAAAAGCTCCCCATGGTGCAGAGAAGGCACATTTTCAGTCAAGTTTATATTCTGTTCTGGTCACCTATGCATTATTAATTCCTAATGGTCACCCAGTTTTGGAGAAGCACGTTAGGTCTCAGAATCTTAGGTACACAATGGTTTTATTTAAAGGGTTGTGTCTTAGAATCTACTGTAGAGTACCTGGGAGTGTCAGAAGAGACTGAGAACACTGCTGCATTGTCAGGCTTGCAGAAGTCAGACTTCAACTTCAACTGGAGTGGGAGGCGACCTTGCAAATGGACTTAGTTGTGAGGTGGCTGATGGATCGCTGATGTCTGACACTTGGATCCTAAAAAAGACATTTATAATTGAGAGAGAGTTGATACTTCCAGAACATTAGAAATGGGAGAGGGAAACTTAAAGTCATTCCTGATACCCAAACTTTTGGGTTTATGCTGGCCTGAACCAGTAAGTCATTTAAAATAATTAAGCCCTGATAAGTTGGCATTTTGATGTTTTTATTCAAAATAAATCTATATTAGTTACTCTACGGTGTGGATTGCTTCTCTTTGGTGAGAGTACCTATATCTTTCAGTCAGTGTCCGAGTGAGAGCCCTAGGTTCAGGAGCTTGGCCTTGAGAGAGCAGGGCCTCAAGTCATCTGACAACTGTCATTTTCTTTCTGCCCCTATCCATTCCCTTCTGAAGAAGATAGCATTATCTTCAAAGGCGGCGAGGAACTGGGCTTTTCAGTACACATTTCAGCCTCAGATAACTGAACTTCTTGGTGCTCTTGACAAAGAAGGCTAGGTAGGGCAAGTGCCCGCTGGTGACTTCCCTGAGTCCTGAACCCTCAATCTGAGCACATGCTTGGACTTTACGAGGTAGGCAATGGGCCACAGCATTGGTGGCTGCTATCTCTTTCAGAAAGTGACTCTAGGTACATATCATCCACTGTCTGGATTTCCAGTCACATCTGTATTTGATGTTTTTATCTGGTAGCTGTGAGGAACACTTTGACCTCGATGGTAGTATCTTTTCTTAAACACGGATAGGGAGGTATACCCTGGTTGCTTGGTGATCTATATGACTGTGTTGCCAGGATGATGCTAAGAGGGGGTGGGTTTCTCCCTTGCAGCTGGTATAAGAGGGAATGAAACTGGGAGCTTTCTCTGCTGACCATAGAGGCACCAAGTCTAGCCAGCCCTTGGGAGCCTGAAACCTGCTTCCAGAGTCCTCCACAAGCTGACACCCATTGCTGTCCAGGGCTTGTCCCCCAGCCTATTGCGTTATACCGTGTGCGGTCTCTTCATTATGTCCTCCCATCCTGCAGAGGTACTGGCCCTGTCAGTCTCGCATAGAGTGTGGAATCACAGTTCTCCCAGGCTGCCTGCAGAGAGGGTTCTGTTTGGTGGCTGGGTGCCCTTGCTGGCCATGCCTACTTGTTCTTTCAGCCTTATTTTTTGGCTCAGTGGGCAATTGCATGTTTACTTTCTTGTCTGTTTGTGGCTTTCCCCTAAGGTTTCTTGCTTGCCTAGATGCTGACCTGAAGCAGAGCTTGCAGGACACAGTGGCTTCGCCCTCTCAGATGTTGTGCCCTGTACACCTATTCAGCCCACAGACTTCCAGATCACACACCTTCATTCACTTACCCTAGACTGTGAGAGGAAGAGAGTATGCACCCACACCAGTAGAGACAGTGGGCCTGACTCAACTCCTAGGGACCTGAGGGTAGAGGGAGGCCCTGTATTCTAGGACAATGTGGAACATTCAGGGACACTGAACCTTTCTGGAATAGTGAGGTGCTTCAGGAGGTGAGGGGACAGAAGAGATACAGGTGTGCAGTTGCAGCTCTGTGCTACCTGACCAGATGCCTGCTGGCCCCAGGATGGTGGCACCATTGGGTGTGAGGGAGGTGAATCATTGGGCTCTTCCAGAGACTTATAACCCCATTCTGACTAACTAGTTGGAGCCCAAACTAGGCCTAGTCTCCCTTCATAGGATAGCACCAAAGTCCAGAGCCTGTGAGCACCCTCATAGAGGTAGGGGAGGGAGGTTGGAATAGGGAGTTTCCAAAGGGGAGACCTGCAAAGGGGAAAACATTTGAAATGTAAATAAAGAAAATATCCAATTAAAAAATAATTAGCTAAAAATAGTATTTTGGGGGGGGGGGCTAAAGAGTTGGCTTAGCAACTAAGAGCATTTATCATTCTTGCAAAAAGACCCCTGTCAAATCTCAGCAATACATAGTGGTTCACAACCATCTATAACTCCAGTTCCAGGAGATCCAACAGCCTCCTCTGACCTCAGCAGGTAGCAGGTATGCACACACGGTACACAGACATACATGTAAAGCAAAATACCCATACATGTAAAATAAAAAATGTAACCCACCATTGTACTGGGTTACATTTTCATGAAAGTACATGGTATGCTCTGAGCGTATTTCTCCATACTTACTTTCCCTTGTGGGTGCTCTCTCTTCCCAGTGGTTCCCTTTGTTTTCCTGGAAAGTTTCACTTCTTTTATGTTACCTGTCTGTCTGTGGCTTTATGTGTTTGCATAGAACTCGAGCACCCACAAATGAGAGCAAACCTGTAATACTGTCTTTCCTCGAAGACATCATTCTCTTGCTATGACTATTCCATTTATATCCATTTTCTACAAATAACATATCTTCATTCTTTGTGACTTAAAAAAATCCTGTGGTGTTTCTTGGGTTTGACTCAGTCTATAAGCTCATCCTCTGGAAAGAGGCTTGCCGCCAGCTTCGCTGTGCCCGTGCTAGCCAGCACCCTGCCACCATGCCTGAGAAGGCATGCTTCGCTTCCTTTGTTGTAGAAAGACACTGCTCTCTTGTAACTATCCCTCTTGGGCCTGACTCCCTGAGCCATCACCCTCTGGGCTGTTGTGATGGTATTGTGGCCCTGGGCTGTAGGCCTGATGTGATGGTGCTGTGGTCCTGGGCTGTAGGCCTGACTCCTGAGCCATTGCCCTCTGGGCTGTTGTGATGGTATTGTGGTCCTGGGCTGTAGGCCTGATGTGATGGTGCTGTGGTCCTGGGCTGTAGGCCTGACTCCCTGAGCCATTGCCCTCTGGGCTGTTGTGATGGTACTGCGGCCCTGGGTTACCACAGGGGTGGTTACCTGCGGCCCTGGGTTACCACAGGGGTGGTTACCTGCAGACACTTGTACTTTCTAGGCAGCAACTCTGTTTTCTTTCTGTGTCATCCTGGCTGCCCTGGAACTTGCTCTGTAGATCAGACTGACCTCAAAGTCACAGAGATCTGCCTGCCTCTGCCGCCACCATTCAGCGGCCTCTGACTTTCTTCATACCAAAAGCACCCTCTCCCTGCCCTGAAGCGCAGGTTAAGCCCATCAGGAATAGGTTGTCTGATCACCTGGGCTATCAGACCTGAGCACTCCTGAATGGCCCTCACCTTACCTTGGAGGCTGCCATTTTGTCTCCCCTTTGCATGATTGGTTAATGGCGATGGATAACCTAGTAAAGAGAGGGCCGTGCTCCTAATCTTAAATGACCAAGGAGAATGGCACTTTGGTAAAACTTCCTGGTGGCATGGAATATTAAAATGTCTCTGACCCACTTTCTGGCCCACTCCTAGAGGCACCATGGCTAACAACTTATGACTTTGGTGTCTTTAATTTATCGCCTTTAGCTACTTGGCATCATTAATACTGTGCCAGATCCTGGGTTAGATAACTATCAACACATGAATGTATGCACATGTATACATGAGGGCGCACATGCATACACACACATACAAACACATGCACACACACTCACACATGCATGCATGAACATGCACACACACATGTGCACTCACATGGGGAAGATAATACTGGACCTAGCTTATGCAAGGTGCCTTCTCTCACGACCTGTTCATGTTAGTTTTGATATTTGCAGCTTGGACATTGCATTGTGAGCTATATGCTGCTGTTGGTTGATGGTTAATATTGTAAAATAACTTAGGCTTTAATGGCGTTCTGAGGCCTCTCTCAAGTCACTAACTAGGCCCATGGGAAGGGAACTGGGAGACAATATTGCTGCCCTGAGAAGGCTTTGTGGGGAAGCTGAGCTGGCCCAGCAGCCATCTTCTCAGCTGCTTCATCAGCGTCCCCCCAAAGTCAAGTTAGCTTCACCCCTTTTGTATGTGCGGGGTATGCTCATGCGTCTGTGTGCAGCTACACGTGCCTCTGTAGAGCCTAGAGGAGGATGTCTGCTGTCTTGCTCTATCACTCTCTACTTATTCACTTGAGATAGGCTCTCTCGCTGAACCTGAAGCTGGCCTGATGGCCAACCAAGTCTTTCAGCCCTCCGCAGCACTGTGTGTACGGGTCCTAGATGCACACATCCACACCTAGCCTTTATGTGGGTGCTGGGGACTCAAACTCATGCTTGCACAACAAGCTCTCTTGCCTGCTGAGCTGTTTCCCCAACCCTGACACATCCATTTCTGTTTACAGTAGGCTCACTTCATCTAGAGGGCACGAAAAGTTCCTACTTCCCATGTAGGAACCTCTGAGTTCCTACATGTGGGAAAATTAATCTCATCAGCCTGGAGAGGTGTGCGCTTGGCTGGGTGTAGAGTTCTTAGTCGGCACTTTGAGGTTGCTGCTGCCCTCCCCACAACCCATATCACTGATCCCACTCATTGCCGCCTGAGCCATTTCTTTGCAGATAGAAAACCCTTTCAGACCTCAGGATTCTGAAGTTTCACCAGGACAGATCTGGAGTGTAGGTCAGTTTTCATTACTGACCTGACTTCAGCAGGCCTTTTCATCCTAAAACATTCCCCTTTTAATCCAGGGAAACCCTATTCCGCTGTATATATTTCATGATGTCTTTCCATAGAGCCACTGTCACATAGTTGTTTGTCTTCCAAGTAGTTCTTTGTTATTTTTCCTCTCTCCCCCCCTCCCTCTCTCTCGATTTACCTTTCTCATCCAGTCTTTGGAAATGTCTAACTTTCTATTTTTTTGTTACATTTTAAAAATTGAGATGTAAAGCACTGAAATGTGTATCTTAAAACATTCAACTTGGGGCTGGGGAGACGGTTCATTGTTGAATCACTGGTTAAGAAAGCACTAGTTATATCTGAAGCATAGTGGGTAAGTAAACTGGGTGGGTGGCACAGCCTACTTTTAATCCCAGAAATAGAGACTGAGAATCCCAGGAACAAACTGCTTAGCTAGACTAGGAACAGGAGTGAGTTCTGGGCTTAAGCGAGACTCTGCCTCAGTATATATGGTGGAGATAACTCCAGTGCTAGCACAGGAAGAGGCTGGCAGATCTGTGAGTGTAAGGCCAGTCAGAGATAAAGAGAGACCCTGTCTCACTCTCCTGCAACCTCCAAAGAAATCAAATGTAAATCTCAAGCTTTCATATATATGTGTTTGAACTTGTACACATGCACACACACTAAACAAATTTACATTGTATACACACACACACACACACACACACACACACACAGACACAGACGCACAAAAGCATGAGCTAAGTGGTGGGGTATTTGAGAAGCAAGTACAGGGCCCTGGACTCAGTCCCCAGTTCTTCCCAAACTAACGAAAAACATCCTTCACCACACTTGGACCCCAGACACACACACACCCTGCCCTCCACACACCAGGTTCTCAGTTCCAGGTCTTGCCCACTCCAGTGGTAGCCATTGTTCTAAAGCTGACCCTTTGCTATTAGTCAGCCTAATAACAGTTCCCACCAGACACATGTTTATGCCTGGCTTCCTTAATTCAGACCGGTGCTTTGGGGATTCACACAGAATAGGTTTTAATCAAGAGAGGGGTTTGTTGTTGTTGTTGCTTTTGTTTTTCCTTCTAGTTGCTGATGTATATACTGTTTTTGTGGGCGTAGCGACAAAGTGTTTCTGTTTCCCAGCATGAGATCCTTCAACTGATGTTAGGCGGGAGTGTGGTGGAGCCGCTCTTGCGTCATCTTTTGAGGACTTGTGTTTCTTTTCTCTCTGTGGATCTTCTCTATGAGGGGAATGATGGGACCCAGAGCTGATAGGAAGCTGCTGAGAGATCTTGGCCATTTCTCCAGGTTGTTTGGTGAAACACCTGTCTGTCTGCATCATTTATGGATGCTGTCTTTCCATTCAGGGGCCAAGTCCTTTGTCAGATGTATATATTGGAAATGGTTGCTCCCAGTGTGTAGCTTTGCTTTCATTATCTTAGATAAACAATAATTTTAATGAGCAGAACATGTTACCATTTTACTGTCTAGATTAGAGATGTACTCAGTGTTTCACTGGATTATAGAATATGTTTACATATTAAACAAAACCATTTCAGCTTTCAGAACTTGTAAGAACTCGTTTCTGGGTGTTTTCTTTTAGAATAGCAGTTTGCTCTTGAATATGCAGGTCCACATCTTAGATCTCCATGAGAAGAAAATTAGTTACCTGTTTTGAGGTCTCTGAATGATTGTCTTTCTGGTACTGGTTACATATGATTTCTCTTGGCTGCTTGGCCTTGTTGATAATAGCAACTATGTCGCTGATTAGCAAAGGGACAGACAAGGGTCTGTGTTGTGGGTCAGGGGTCTGGCCTAAATGGGTGTGGCTCCCATGTGGGGTAATTTCTTAACACGGTGACTTGTCATGAACCTGTTGGCCACTGCTTCTGTTGGACTCTGTCATTGTGTGGGGCCTTCTAAAAGGGTCCTTGGGATCTTAGCTTATAGTTCCTTTCAGCTCTGATCTCTCCTTGATCTATCTCATACCACCTGTTTCCTGTCCCCTGGAATTCCTTCGAGTTTCTGTGTTCTGAGTTCAGTTGTGTTAACGGTTTCCTTTGCGAATATAAACACCTGTCTAGTCACTCTCCTGTGGCTCTGGGGTGTGTGGTAGGGGAGGCAGGACTGGAAGGTGACTCACTCCACGCAGGCGGAGCTGAGAAGGGTTCTCTATGCTTATAGAATAGGGGGAGGTCACCCTGGGGCCCATGGCTGTGGCGTATCAGGAGAAGAACTTGGAAGCACAGAGCAGAGATTGGGAGCATGTGAGCTCTTTGGGGTTATTTTGAGTGTTCCAGGATGAGAATCCATGGATGGATTTGAGACAGGGGGTGGTAGAGTCAGGGTCTACCTGGGTTGCCGAGGGTTAATGAGGCAGGGGCTAGGGCAGAGGGCACACAACTTGAAAGTTTCAAGATGGCAATGAGGTTTTGTTCTCTTTAATTTGAGACAGGCTCTCACATAGCCCAGGCTGACCTCCAACTTGATATATAACTCAAAATAACCTTGAACTTCTGATCCTTCTGCCTCCACCTCTCAAGTGCTGTGTGGGCCACCAGGCCTTGCTCATTGAGTGCTCAGGATTGACCCAGGGCTTTGTGCATAGCAGGCAAGCACTGTTTTCAGTGAGCTACATCCCTAGACCTACATTGATATTTGTTTACTGCTCCACTGTAAACTTTGAGACAGCAGATAGGCCAAGCACAGCGGCCCAAAGTCAGGCAAAGCATGCTTCATTCTGCTCCGAGGGCTGGGCTGCCTGCTCTCAGGATTGCCCGTGCCAAGATGGCCCTTCATCACCTCAGTGCTGGTTTCTGGCACTGCAGTCCCCTGAGTCTTGAGCACCTCCCCCTACTGTGTATGCCTTAGAAGCAAGCTGACATTTCATCCCTTTAACGAATACTCTGAAATGAATGATCTCTGAGGGAGAGAGGCCTCCAAGGTATTTTAAAGGAAAAAGTGCAAGAGCTCAGCTGCATGGGGTATGCGCAGCTTCTGCCTTCTCAGGGCAACTCCTTACAGAGGGCCCAGGCAGGGGCTGCACCTGGGGTTAACTGTGGAACGCCATTTGCCACTGTGGGCAGAAAAGAAGGGTAGATTCTGTTAAGTGTCACTGCTGTGGACTTATATGCCCCTGAGGCTTCTCCTGCATTGCCCTGACAGGGCCTAGGGCACCATCCACCCAGTGCACCTATCTCTGTCTTTAGGACCGGAAGCTCACCAAGCTTGAACGGCAGCGATTCAAAGAGGAGGCAGAGATGCTGAAAGGTCTACAGCACCCCAACATTGTGCGCTTCTATGACTTCTGGGAGTCCAGTGCCAAGGGCAAGCGATGTATCGTGCTGGTGACGGAGCTGATGACCTCAGGGACACTGAAGACGTAAGTGCTGCCCACATGTGGGCTGGGGTAGCCTTGGGTAGGGGCTGTGATTGGTGTTGGGGTGCTTGGGTCAACCTGGCTGGTGTCTGTGATCTGTTGTCCGTTCGACAGTGTCTTTTGTGAGTCCTATTCTTTCTCTAAGCCATGGGAAGCCCATTCCCCAAGTGAGAACAAATGAGACTGGTTCTCATGACCACTCAACTATTTCCACTCTCTCTTCCTGTGTAAGGGCACTTCCCAGTGACACAGTTCCTTTGTCTGCTTTGTCTGGGACCTTATTACTGGCCAATATCTGCCTAGAGGCCAGCCTGGCATGGTTTAGTGGCCTGGAAGGAAAATGCAGACATTAACAGCCAAACAAGGGGTTGGGAGTTCAGTGGCCATGGCAGTTTGCTACTCTTTCCCAAGTTCTGTACTATGGGAGTATGGTAATGTCCCCTCTGGGTAGCCATAGTTGAATTCCTCTGAATCATTTTAACCCTGAGGCCCCAAGTAGGACCTTGACGTTCTCTACTTCTGGGCAGCTTCACTCTACTGTATAGACTCGGTAAGGGAATGCTACTTCCAACCTCCCCCCTGTGTGAAATCAGGGCCTAGTGCACATCTTGTGTCGTGGATAGCCTGGCCTTTGTGACCTTTGACTGTAGGTATTCCTCTATCACTCATGCTAGGCTGGGACTCTGCCCCATTTGGTGGCTTCTTATCACATCCAGGAGATTAAGGTTATGATTGGCATGGGTTTGGTAGCAAGGTCTCCAATGAAAAAGCTCCAGTGGAGGACTGTGGTCCTGGCTCAGCTGCCTCGATCCAGCTGGGACACCCCGGGTAGGAGAAGAGCTATTGGGCACCTCACTTTCCCCTCAACTGTCCTACACAGTTGCAAAACCCATGTGACTGAGCTCTGTCACAGATTGGACTTTGCCAGGCAGGGCCTTCCTAAGGGCCTTCAGCAGATGAACTGCTTGATGGTTCTGCCCCTCCCCCAGGTACCTGAAGCGATTCAAGGTGATGAAGCCCAAGGTACTGAGGAGCTGGTGCCGGCAGATCCTGAAGGGCCTGCTGTTCCTGCATACAAGGACACCCCCCATCATCCACCGAGACCTCAAGTGTGACAACATCTTCATCACTGGGCCCACAGGCTCTGTGAAGATTGGTGACTTGGGTCTAGCCACCCTTAAAAGAGCATCTTTTGCCAAAAGTGTGATAGGTGAGCCTGTTTCTTTTCCCTAGGCACCTAGGGGACCACACATCATTGAAGGAGCCACAAAAACCCAGATTTGTTCTATTACCTCAGACCTTGTACAAGAGGCTCATCAGAGTGTCTGGGTATCCAAGCAGCTCCAGGATTCTGGTGGCTCAGCCAGAGGACCTGCCTCGTGGGGAACATGCTGCCTTCCAGCTTGCCTTGAAATACTGGCTCTGTTCCCCACTGAGAGTCCTTTCAGACTCAGGGGTGGGATGGTCTCTGCATCAGATTCTTGGCTGTGCTGGGTACCACCTATGATTGCCTGCCAAGGGTGGTGGGCTAGATGCCAGCTTCTGAGTTGTGGTGGACACTGTGGCTACTCAGGAGAAGGAAGTAGTGTTACCACAGAGGAATTACACCGCTTGTGGGAAGTGGGACTGGAGCTGGTGCCAGCAGTCAGGGAGAGGACTACCCAAGGCTGTGAGGCACAAAGAAATGACAGTGTGCAGTGTCTGAACAGAAAGGTGGATCGGAGTTCAGCATGGTATTTACAGGGTGGTAGAGGGTGGTACTGAGGTTTTGGGGTCTTTTGTGTACCCAGGCCTTGGCTCCAGACCTCTCCTCCTCTGAGAAACCTTCCTGGCCAACTTTTGGGGGATGGTACTCTGGGTCCTGTGATAGTAGCCTGAAGTTCTATGTAAGGATAAAGGGGGTCTGGATCATGTTATATGCCAACCTTGAAATGACTAGCATAGCACACTAAGTGTCTAGCAGATGCTGAGAAGGATCTTGTAGGCTTTGGAGAGAACATTAGAGGGAACAGTAACAACTGTTTTGGGCTCTTCACTGCCTTGAAGTCAGGTCTACTCCTCCATCAAGGTTGGTTTCTCACATGAACAGGACAAGGAGTAAGGTTGGCCTCAGGTCCTTATGAATTGTTTGGGGAAAGAAACTGGCCAGTGTGGCAATCTTGGGGAACTGCTACATTTTAAGTAGTATCTTTGGAATATAATATTTAGTGTAGCTGGGGAATGACCCTTTGGAGCCTAGATCTCTGGTCTCTTTATCCTGATAGAGTAGCAGCATGGTGGTGTGCTGGGACTGACCCAAGTCTCAGTTTCTTGTCTGTGAAGATAGGTAGAGCTAAGCTAGGGAGATGGCTAAGCTAGGGAGATGGCTAAGCTAGGGAGATGGCTAAGCTAGGGAGATGGCTAAGCTAGGGAGATAGCTCAACGAGGAAGAGTACTTCCAGCATAACCATAAGGACTTGAGTCAAATCCCCAGAGCCTACATTTAAAAAAACAGGCAGTGGGGTTGGAGAGAGGGCCCAGCTGTTAACTAGAGCATGCGTTGCTCTTCTAGAGGACCCAAGTTTAATTTCCAGCACACATATCAGGTGGCTTACAACCATCTTTAACTACAGCTCCAGAAGATCTGGCTTCTGTTACCACCCTGACACATGTGGCATAAACACACACACACACACACACACACACACACACATTTTAAAATAAATAACTTATGTGCTTTTAAGCCTGATGTGGTTGCACATGTGTCTATAACCCTACCACTGCAGGGATTCAGGAGGATTTCTGGGACTTTCTGACCACCAGCCTCACTCCAGGTGCAGTGAGAGGCCCTATCTCAAGGGAATTGATGGAGAACAATAGAACAGGGTACCAGGCATCATCTGACTTTTGTGTGTGTATACGCATACATATACCATCCATATATACCATGTATATATAC